>NW_022145614.1:31721899-32321899 GCF_000002235.5 Strongylocentrotus purpuratus | reverse complement strand
CTAGTTAGAAGTTAGAAATTTTGATTATTTGGAAATATATTGCAATAGTATGTTACCGGTACTTGCTTTCACCTATGTGAGCTTTACAAATTAAAGCCGATTTACTTTATGAATCCAATAACCTAGATGTTGATGCAGATATTTTTTACTGGTATAATTAGTCAATACAACAATAAGATACTATAAAATAGATATGAATTATAAACCCAACAATATATGTAAGTATGGAAAGTCAAAATAAAAGAGAAAAACACAGAGATATAAACTTACTAATAATATCCTCCTGCATTGCAAGCTCATCAGACTCTGTAGTACACTCCACATAAGCCATTGATTGGCAGTTTGTATTATCCACATAGGATGCAGGGCAGTCTATTAGATAGGACTCCATGCCGTCACAATGAACACTACTCATCACTATATCACGTGATAGGGACTCGTTCAACTTTTCAGGAAAAAAAAAACGATAAAGAATGAGTGGAGAGAGAGAGAGATGAACAGAGCGAGAGAGAGAAATGAAGTAAGGATATTACAATATGACTTTTTCTTCCCTCTTTTGTGTTCGTTTGGAGCTGTTCTATTTTTTTTTGCATTCTCGGTGGATCCCATTTTTTGTGAGGGGATGGGACACAGAGGACACGTGCCCCCACGTAATGAGAGCTCCACGGTATTTATACAAAAACAATGACTGCCTGAAAAATATTTATAAAGATCAAGATAATTAGCATATTGAAGTGAATTTGAGATGCTAGTGGGTGTAACAAAAAAGGCTATATCCATTGACCTTGTATTATGGAAACAAGGCTTTGTTTTATATAATATACTCGATCCTCCTTATGCTACATAAAGTAATACTGGAGGGAAATCCTGTGTTACCGGTATTGAAGAGGTGGTGAGGACCGCACGATATCCAAGATGGATGCAAATTACTCTAGCATTGTCATAGGACCAAGAATTACCACAGACCAATCCCCAAGACTCAGTCAGGAACACTTCAACATGACCAGCGTCTGGACCATCAACTAACCTCGGCTTTCCATCTGTATGCCACACACATGAACAATTTAATTTCAAAATCGATTAACATTAGTGTTATAAATTTAGAACTAGGTTTTTTTAAAGACCTTGTCGAAACTGAAAAATGAAAATCATGAATTATATATCAACGAAAAACTTATAAACCATAAATTGTAATAATATCATGATGTGCAAGATTTTGTATCAAAGAACTCTGACTTTGTCTCTACGAGTGAAAATTGCAGCCCTCGTTTTGTACATTACGAATGTGTAGAGAAAAAAAAAACTGCCAGTTGCAAAATTCATATTTTAAAAGAAATATGACTGTAATTTTGCTAATAATTAACGATTTACCACTATAAGTTATCAACTATGACTATTTACAACATTTTGGCCATTTTAAACGTTTTGATATATTTCACCGAGCAAATCCCTGCAATACCCGTTAAATTCAACCAATTTTTTAATCGTGCTTCCACCGGAATTTCTACTGCAACATTAAAATGTCATGCACCAAAGGATATGGGCGCCACTCCCAATGACAAGTCCACCTGATTAACTGCTTTTATATATCTTTTTTTTCTTCATTCTAGCTCTGTTTTAGCTTCATCATCACTGGTCTTTTAACATCTTACTATGTGTTCATGTGTGATGCTCTGCTAATAACACAGTTTGTATTGCACATTACGTTTCTCTAATTATTATACACTGTTGCCCATTTCGTTTGATCGATAATTTTTTCCTCTTTTCATGAATCATTGATTGTCACAATAGGATTAAATCTTCATACATTTAGATAAAGTTGATAGCTTCTTAGAACTTTCTCTACCAATCTGAAGAGTTATAGATATTGAAGTTCAGAGAAGATTAAAAAAAATTATATCACGAATTAACAATATGGTAACAATGAATTATTTAGTAAAACGATATAAATAAAAAAACATCGTTCAAACTTCATGGGCAACAGTATTTTCAATACAATAGAATAGAAGTAATTACATGAGGGTACGTCTTGGTATTGATGAGTACAGATTACACCCGCTGCTAGATGGCTGTCCAAGTCACACTCTACTTCATCTTCCCAGGCATAGTCTAGATCACAGTATTTTAGATGACTTTCAAACTCACTGCATTGTAGTGAATGTATATGATAGTCCAGTGCATCGTCCGTATCAGGAAGCTGTAAACAATGGTATAGAGTTACGATTGACATTAATCGCGGATAGTAATTGTAATAAATCGCAACTATTTGATGATAAGAAGGGGCCCTGATGTAACAGGTAGAATAGCGACCATCATGGAAATATACTTCAACAAAAAAGCTGGAAGCTTGAGTTTAAGTTTGCTTCATATCATATCATATTAATATTAATGACAAGATATATGTTGCTACATAGTGGGTCTGCAATATTTTGTATACTACTATGTCATCAATAAAATACGAATTAAAAAAGCTAATGGGCCCTGTTTCATAAAACTTGATATCAATAAAAAAAAATTAAAAAAAAGGTACAAGCTATTATTATAAGCTACTGATATCATGGCATGTGGCTGCATGGCTGAGAGCTAATTTGTCATAAGAATTTAGCATTTGTTATAGATTTTTAAAAAATTATGAAACGGGCCCCAGGACCGGCAGGCAGGTGTGTGAGCAGTCGGATGTCACTACGGTTCGCGGCCAAAAGGCTCACAACGCACCGCAGTCTTCAGAAACAACAAAACAAATCCAGCCGCAGTCTGGTTGTAGCTAGGTGTGTCTGCCTGGATTACATTTGGCCTGCGATTAGTCTACGGGCCCGTATCCCCTTTTCCTTGCGGCCTCTGTGCAGAGGCAGGAGGCGGCCGTGAGATTTTCGTAGGGATTAACGGGCTTCGCGACCTCAACAATTTTGTTTCGCGGGAAGTTATACAAATTTGAAAAATCGTAAGCCCGTAGCCTGTAGACATGTCGTAGGTGGCATTTCACAATCCCCGCTCGGGCATCGCGCGGAGGCCTGGCGCTGATCGTGCAGCAAACGGGCTCCGTACGATTTCCATGCGGAGGCTGCGGAGACTGCACGGCTACTGCACTGAAATTGCACGAAATTAAGCATTGTTTAATTGAATTTTCTTCACTTTCATGTATGAATACAAATGATAGTGAATTTACGAAATGAAAATAGTCATAAAGTGGTTACAACAAATCTATGCAAACAGAGCAAGAGGGTGAAAGAAATCCAAATATGTGACATGTAAAAATGATGGGTAGAACAGACAAGAAAGGACAACTGACAGACATATCCGAACCATGCATGCTATTACATGCTGTACTAAATAGATATTAAACAAAACAGCCTTTCTTTAAAATATAAATAAATGCTCAGCTTACGTTTTGAGTAGCTTCGATGGCGCCATAATATCCCAGCTGAATACAAACTGTGTTTGCCAGGGACCATGACCAGTCATCAGGACAAACTTTGCCCCAAACTCCTCGGTAAAAGACGGCAACAGTTCCACTGTAGGAGTCTCCATCGGGAACGAGTTTAACGTCGCCATCTAAATAAATAACAGAGATGGAAACATAATATATAGACACTGAGGGAACCATTCCAAAACAGATATAGACCAAGTGAGTTAGAGAGAGAGATAGAGAGAGAAAGAGAAAGAGAGAGAGAGAAAAATCAAAAGAGTGTGTGTAAGAGAGAGAGTGTGTGTGTGCGCGGGCGTGTGTGTGTGTGTGTGTGCGTGTGTGTGGCGTGTGTATGTGTATTATAGAGCTACTGTTTGACCTATCCAGGCGCGGATCCAGGGGGGCCGAGCGGGCCTTGCCCCGCCCCCCCCCCCGCAAAAAAAAAAGGAGAGAGAGAGAAGGAAAAGAAGGGAAAGGGAAAGAGGAGAGAAAGGAAAAAAAGAAGAGGAAGAAGAAAAGAGGGAAGAAGGAGATCGGGGGGGGGGAAGAACTTGCCTCCCAGGCTGTTGCCTCCCCCCTCCCCAATCAAAAATTAAAAGAGAAAGAAGGTAAGAAAAAGAAAAAGGAAAAAAAGGAGATAAAGGGAAGGACAAAAGAGGAAGAAGAAAAGAAAAGAAGGGGGATATCAGTTGCAATTAGCCTCCCCCTCCCCCCCCCCCCCCCCCCCCGTCCCCGCTAAAAAAGGAGAGAAGGAAGCAAAAGGAAAAGAGGAGAGCTAAAAGGGAACAAAAAAGAGGAAGAAAAAAAAGAAAAGGGAAAAAAGAAGCGGAGATCTGTTGCGGTTAATCCCGCCAACAATGTGTGGAGCGGGGTGGGGACCAAAATGACCTTGCCCCTCCCCCCCCCCCCAGCAAACCAAAAAGAGAGATAAGGAAGGGAAGGGAAAAAAAGAGAATGAAGAAAGGTAAGGGATATCAGTTGCAATTTTCCCGCCAACTAGGTGTAGATCGGAGGGGGGGGGGGGGGGGGGCACTGGCGTACTGATAGGGAGAGGGGGGGGGGGCTTTAGAGAAATAGAATTCAAACGTGGTTTATTTCTAATTCCATAACGGTGGTTTACAAATAATGCTGAAATGAGATAATTTTCCGAGATTTTTCCTCACTTTATGCGTTTGATGGAAAATGACAAATTCCTAAAATTACAGCCAGGCAAGAAAATGCTTCTTGAGATGCCTACATATCAGGGCCCGCTGAACGGCGGGGATCGGGATCCTCGAGCCCCCCACACTTTCTTTGAAAAAGTATATTAAAGAGAAAGAAAAATAAAAAGAAAGAGAGCGAGAAAGAAAAAATAGTTAACTGCCAGTGTCACATTATAATGGGGTATCAAAATATGCTCATCTGACCATGATTAAATGCCTAAAACCCAAGGGCTCTGCCCCCTGGTTTCCACCTAGGGCCCTAAGGCGGGTCCTTAGATGCTCATCTGACGCTCATTTAATGACCAAAACCCTTGATTTCTGGGGGCTCTGTCCCCTGGACCCCACGCCAAATAGTGTCCTGCCAGTGTCACAAATAATAAGAAATCAAAAATCAAGAAATCTGACCGTAATTAAACGCCTAAAAACCCTGAGCTTCCGGGGGCTCTGCCCCCTGGACCCAACCAAGAGCCCTAAGGCGGGCCACTTGATACTCATCTGATCGTAATTGAGTGCCTAAAACCCTTGAGATTCCGGGGCTCCGCCCCCTAATTCCCAAGCCAATTAGTGACCTTTCACTGTAACAATAAGGTATCAAAATAATGCTTATCTGACCGTAATAAAATGGATAAAACTCCTGAACTTCCGGGGCTCTGCCCCATGGACCCCGCCTAGTGCCCTAAGGCGGACCCATGAATGCTAATCTGACCGTTAAAGCTTTCGCGCTTCTCGCGGGATGGGGGGGAAACATAATTCAGACGAGGATTATTTTGGGGAATGGTACAACGAACCGTCTTCTTTCTCTAATAATTTATTGAAATGTCAAAGCTTCCGCGCTTCGCGGAGGGGGAAAACTCGCCCCTCCCTGCACCCACCCACCCCTAATTACGTCACTGCTGGTCACCATTACGTACCAATATTTGGCTGGCATAATTTCAAATTTGGGCCCCCCCCCCCTAAGAAATCCTGGATTCGCGCCTGGACCTATCTATGGTAGACAGACGGACAAACATACTGAAACAGAAAGTTATGGTTACCAATGGGAAGAGGAAATGAGAGTGAGATAGCAAGACTGATAGGAAGAGCAAGGCAAAGACAGAGAGAGAGAGAGAGAGAGATAGAAAGGGAGGGGGAGTGTGACAATATACATGTTTGGGCAAATTATACTTTTTAGAGACTGCAAAAGCGTCGATGATTTCCACATTGAAAAACTGTAAATTCTAAGTATATTTCGTCGTATCATGTTAATGGCGAAAAATATTACTTCAATTCAGTTAAAATACGCCAAATCGAATCAATAAACAGTTTAGTACTATTTAGTTATCGTTTAGTTTAATAGTGAGAATTCGATAGATAATTAAAGGAAATGAAGACTCTGTATATACTTTCACGGAGGAGAGCTTGAGAGAGAGCACACTCAGCACCACCGATACGTTGACAATGACTGGTCAATTCCCATCCAGTGTTGGGTACATAGCACTCCTGTAGTCTGTACTCATTACCATAACAGTCTAGCCCTGACCAGATGAATTCAGTCCCATCATGTATTTCAATCTGTTAATATCATTCAAGAGGGGGAAATATTGATTATACATTAATCAAACACACTTTAGTAGTAATAATAGTAGTAGCAGCAGTGGTAGTGGTAGAAGTAGTAGTAGCAGCAGCAGTAATAATAGTAGTAGCAGTAATGGTAGTAGAACGGTGGTGGTAGTAGTAGTAGTAGTAGTAATGGTAGTAGTGGTGGTGGTAGTAGTAGTAGTAGTAGTAGTAGTAGTAGTAGTAGTAGTAGTAGTAATATTATAATTAGTAGTAGTAGTAGTTATATAGTAATAGTAGTAGTGGTAGTAGTAGTAGTAGTAGTAGTAGTAGCAGCAGCAGCAGCAATAGTAATAGAAGTGGTAGTAGTATTAGTTGTAGTTGTTGTTGTTGTTGTAGCAGCAGCAACATTAGTAGTACATACTGAAGAAAGATAGGCTCAGTCAGAGGGCAAACAAGTTCTTTCATTGATGTTGTTAATTAAAAAACAAATTGTCTAAAACTAGAATGGTGAACTTATCTTTATTCAGTTTCTTCAAAATATGAACATTTAGTTATTATATCGCAGGCACGTCATGTAAATAACATGTACTTGATTAAAATACATGTACATGACGTGCCTGTGATTCTATACTGTACTTCGATTTCACGGTACCTCATTATCTTTTTGATAATAAAACTAACATTAATGATAATATTTGATATTACCCCTGCTCTTCTAGGCTATCGTGTTCGGTGCTAACAAAACTCAAAGATTTCCTTCCAACCGGTACCCACTTAAAACCTGATGGAGAGTGGCAAATGTAGATTAATTTCTTGCCAAAGAACATAAGATCTGCGGCAGAAATCGAACCGTGAACCCTGTGTTTCACAGTCTGACGACATATACACTAGACCACGACACCTCTATAAGTTTAATCTGTTCTCTCATAAACAAATTGAAAGTAAAATCACATGAACTTTTGCCTAAGCAATATTGCAAGTACATTTTTCCCATTTACTAAATTACGAACAGATTCCCATATTTCATACATCATTCATACTATTCGTGACAAAAAATACAAGAATCAAGTCTTTAACATTGTACAAACAACATATATATTAAGTAACATAGATCAGAGAGAGAGAGAGAGAGAGAGAGAGTTAATAAGAGGCCAAGTCGATACTGTAAGTAATCTCTGATGAGTGCAAGTCATTTATCCAGTAATATGAATGATAGCGAAAGACATCTTACCTTAAATTACAAATATATGCAACCAGTAAATATTGAGATTGCCTGATGTATAAACATCCGTAACAGTGTTAAAAGCAATTTCATGTTCATGTGGAGTTTTGTTTGTCACAAATCTGATTTCCAGAGGTTTGCAATAGCCACTCTTCGTAGATGCTTCAAAATGGATCGAGCTTCAAATAAAGCAGAAATCATTCCCACTGTGCAATACAGCAGCATGCTGCTAGTGACTATACTGGCAAGTATTGACTTTTGTTTTTCTATCTTTAAGGTATTACCTGTTATCCCTGACACAGGGTGGGATGATGATGGCCGAAACTTTACCTATGCAATCATGCAATTGTGTTTTAGTTGCCTCTCCTTCTATGTCATTGTTTGTGTCGTGTGGACTATCAAGAATCGCGAGACACTTCATCGTCGTCAACAAGTTTTCTGGCCGATGCGATGTCGACATTGTGCTAGGGCTATTGGCCTCATATCTCAGCAGTCTCGTGGTCAAAGTACTGATGGTCCAAAAGAGACATCCCAAATGTATTTGACTCGTCGACGGTCACTACCAATACTCCCTTCAACATGTTCCAAAGGTGACACATCTCTCGAATCAACTGAATCAATTGTGTCTAATCATGAACAAATTGCACAAACTGTAAATGAGATATCCAGTGATATGCAATCAGTCAGTAGAAATTTGGAAGCGCCGCTGGCACAGATGGAGTCCATATATTCCGCCACATTAGATATGCAGGTCGAGAAGACATGTTTGCTGAAGTCCTCCGTATACAAAAGACCTCATAAATCACTTTTGATACTTTTTAACGTGTCTGGAACTATCGCACTACTTACTCTTCCATTAGAAATAATTGCTGGTATCATCTGTCTTACAGATAGTAATGCTTCAGATGCACCAATGGAACTCAAGTTTAATTTGGTATGCGAGGGAGTGTTTAATATCCTGCTGGTTATTGGTATAGCTTGCAGTCTGGCCTTCTTCAATACATTCTACGATGCAGTGTTCCTTCAAACCGGTATCTTCCCTACATTTATTGGTGCAACCTTAGCTTCAGGTCTGGGCCTGGTGGTTCTTAACTCAGTGTATCCTCTAGGAGTTGTTGAAGAACCTTCTTACGATCCTATTCTATATTCCTGTGAACTGCCGAGAAAATTTGCCCAAGTTATGTATAACCATACGTTAAGAATATCACCCCTTTACACAGACATTGGTCTGCTTGGAGTAGGCATTCTATGGAAAATATGGGTATCTATTCTTCCACAAGCATGCCTAAAAGTTACCAGCAGCGATGAAGCAGACTTCGAACATTTTCAGCGACCATGCAGAACATCCATCAGCACATACGTCCGGAATCTGTTACAAAGTTTTAAGAAACTAATTACAAGGAGGAGGAGGAGATACTTTGGCGTCTGTCATATTGTTCTTTTATCGCTCATTACAGTCGCAATCTTGTTTTCATTCCATAAGTTTGTAGTATCCCGTAAGAGTTTTAATTTGTCCAAAATAACGAGGACATACATAATATGGTGCTTTAACATGATAGGTTTCTTACCATTCATCGCTCTTTACCGCTATCAACTATTTCTAAGCGGTAATTTAGAAACCTTTCGGTTAAAGCATTACATCTCGTTCCAGCATGGACTAGTAGAAACTCATGATGTCATACTCATGATTGGTTGCAGTGGAATGTTTATGACCAATGTGTTTCGATTAGTTGCCACTGCTGGAATCCTGTTTGGCCATAATCCTCTACCCACAGACGTACTATCCTTCGCATGCTTTGACCTTATCTACAACCTTTCAGAGATATACGTAGTCAGTTCTACGACTTCATTTCTGCTTATCATCCAACGTAGGAAAATAATCAGCGAAGCCGAGTTGAAATTCGTACGGATTTGCTTGATGTATACGATATTTTTGAACGCAACAGACTGGCTGACATCCGTAGTTTATGTTAGTGATTGGAAGGAATTGACACTGTACTACGGACCTGTGGTGGGGACAATGCTAGGGCGAGTCATGCAGCCCGTGGTATGGCTGTATTACCTACATACAACTCTACTGGCCTACGAAACTTTCAGAGATATCAATGAAAATAGAAGGGGCTTTCGTACGAAAAGTGAACCTAGTCTACCTTAAATCAGTTCCTACAGGTATTGCTTCCCTTATCTTCTAAAGCCGTCGGTCGTCTGGTTGCTTACTTACAAGCAGTTATGCTTTCTTAGCAGTCAGGTATGCGAAACATTATTTTGTAGGATTTGGATAATTGCATATGATTCATAGATAGGATATAGCAAGAGAAGGCCAAGTTTATAGAAAAGGTGAAAAATAATGTGTTGAGCGTTTTTATTGTTATTATGCAAGTGGTTCCCTGAAAAGCATGGCTCTTCAAATGCCTTCATTTTCTAAATATGACATGTTACAGCTTAAAAATGAGAACCAACTTTTAATGCCAGATGGTTGTGTAGTCCCATATACATATTTCCGTGTACAGTGCTTATTACTATTAGAAAGACCGGGACAAATTCTTATCATTTAGGTGATTCCAGAACCTTGCAGTACACACTAATACTATATATGCTACATGATCAACTTTTCCTGATCGATTCCAAACCGTTTCTTTCACAATGCAATCGCATGATCAGAACTCAACTTTATCTTCAAGTCTATATCAACTTATTTGAAATTTATACTTAAATCACATTGATACCATTTTACCATGTTAACTTACACGTATATCGCTATAACTCTCTCGGATTTTAAATGTCGTTATAGCTTAGCAAAAAAAAAAAATATTCAAAAATACACTTTTCCTATAGATAGTATTGATAGATCTCAGGACACAATGTTGATTTAAAATGTAATAGAGGTAAGTTAGGTGTAGATATGCATGACAACATTAGACGAATAATATGAAAGTGAAATGGATATGAAGGTAATATCGTTGTAAGGTGATTGTTGCATTGAATTGATTTTAAGATTAGTCGGTCCATAGTGCCATGTATATTCACAATATTCAGGTTCGTAACAACATTGAAACTCGATACTAGAATAAGGTTGTCCTAATTATAGGCAAAAGTTGGAAAGGAATGTAAGTCAATCATTACAACGCATGCGATATATGCCGCGATGATTAAAATTTGGAATACGATATGAATATGCTAAACAAAGAAGATTCGGGGGACAGGGGCGTGTGTTTAGTGAGAAGAAATGATCTTATTCAGACAGCAAGATATAATACACCCGAATGGTATTATATCCTTACAAGTTCATATTATTTACTAGTTTAAGTTGTACATGACATGATATTGAACAAATAATACACAGGTGTGAGTGGGTTATGGAGATGCGGTGCTTGGTGCATTTTTTGCCATTGCGAATACCCGAATAGCGCCGCGTAGCCATAACGTCATGGGTCGTTGCACGTTTTTTTCACGGTTGTTATTCCCGAAATGCAATCCCCGTGCATATGGTAAAAATTACCGCATGCACACGTGATCCATTTCGATGCTTCTCATTGGCTACATTCTTAAACCCATATTTGTAACTTGCAATAATTAGTGATAAAAGCATGATCATTTAAGAGAGAAGTTGAAATTAAAGCGATGTGTTTGAATGATACTAAATGTGGGACTAAAAAAAAGGGACTGAAAAAAAGGATATGAAATTTAATGAATCGACTAATCACAAGTCCTCCAATCAATCGTAATTTTGCAGTCTTTTATCTCTTACGTACAAAGTTGCGACTGATATCAAGCGCAAATAATTTGCTATTTATATCGATTCTTTATAAGACGGGGTCCTAGTCACTGTATTACGTCTATAACGTCGTATGTTGACGTACCAGTGTTGGTTAAATTCGGAGAACGCAGAGAGGGCCTACGGGTAGGAGCGTCACCAAGATTTTTTTATTTCATTAACATTTGACCGGCTTACCACAACATGTAATTATTACCTTATAGTCTCGTATAATTATAAAGAGAAAAAATATTAGTGAAATGAAGGAAAAAAAATTATCAATTACACACAGAGATGAAGGGGGACATAATATACATGCACTACCTTTTGAAAATGACAGCATGTTGTACATACATATTCCTACTGTTAAAACGACTGAATCAGTCTTGTATCCTCAGCCTGCCCTGCATTTCAACAACAGCCAGTAAAAAAGGGAATTTAAAACAAGGAAGTAATGTAAATATCAAAGTATTATGTACTGTACATTATCTAGGGTTTTTTTTGTTTTTGTTTTTTGTTAATACATATTGTTAACAAAACAAAAAAAGGGCATTTTATTGCAATTGTATAGTAAATTCGTTGAATATAATGGGATGTATGAATTTCACTCACCTAAGTATTATGTATTTCCTTTGTTCTATTTATATATACTACAGACAAACGTTTGGTTCCTGGATATTAATATACTTAGCAATATATACATATATCTTTTTTTCGAATTTTACACTCAATATATATATATTGTGTTCCCTCTAATATTGCTATTATGCTATTATATATGTATTTTATAGGAAACTTATTTGGAATGATGATATTGCTTTTGTAATGATTTGATATGGAACATTGGTAGCAATATCTCATAATGGTATGTTATTATCTTTTATACATAGAAGAAATGCAGTAGTTAATCACTAAAACATTCATGTTTTTTTCCGTCTTTGTTTAGCTTATGTTACATTCGTAAAATGTTATTTATTTCGGGTTTTGTGTCACATCTATATTGTAATTCAATTTGATTTTCATGTTCATCTTGAAAACAAAGTATGACTGAATAAAGATGATCAATATATGTATAGTGATGAGACAACTGCAAGCCACACTTTTTTAATATATATTGTAAGATATACAATAAAGCTCAACCTACGCAATGGATACTTCAATTTATATATCGTACTTAGGATTGATTTCGTATTGCATTTAGTGAAATCGACAGAAAGGAAGAGATAGCCAGAGAGAGACAGACAGAGAGAGGTCGACAGAGAGAAGGACAAAGAGACTGTATTTGTATATTTCCGTGTATGCCAGATTTAACCTTTCATTTCATTCAAGCTACTATATGATAAATAAACATGACAAAATGGACATTTTATTGCTGAACAGGACAATAACACGGATGCTTTGCGTCTTGCAAATCGCAAAGTATTAATGTGATTATAAAATGATTTTTTTTCTGTTATCCTCAAGCGAGGTTTTTATTTCCATAATAATAATACATTTGTACATTAATAACTCAATAATTAAGTGAAACATAACATAGGTTAAAGATTAAAGTACATTCAACAATTCTTCCAGCTTAGTATTATTTTCTTTGCTAACACATTCATATCTTAAAAATAATCTTAGCAACGACTTGAATTCAAAAAACAAAGTATGTGGGTAGTAAACAGAACCATTAACAATCTTCTTAACGTAACATTTATAAATTGCATATTGCGCATAATTTAAAATAATATTCAGAAGTGAATATTTCTTGTTTCCAATATCCTTTCCTATAACTATTATCTTCTGGTCTATTTGTATTTCTATTTGGAATAAATTAAATATAAAATTACATATCATTTTCCAAAACATAGTCACATCCTTGCAATATAACATAAAAAGCATGATAAATTCATATCCTTTATGTTACAATTGAAATGTAAACATAGTGGCAAACCCCCTATTTTGTCGGACCAGTATTTAAACATATTTTTCCAATAAGAGCCATTATCATTAAAAAAAACAAAGATATTCATGCCAAACGAAGTGAAGATATTTTACTAGCAATATCAATCATATTCAATCCACCATTTTCAATATCACTTATAATTACATTACGTTTAATTTATATTTTTATTGGCGTTCCATAAGAAACGAAATAATAGTCTGTTCAATATCTGTGAAACATGTTTTGGTACTGGTACAACAGTTGCGGTATATACAATTTGTGATGCCGCTAACATTTTCAAAACAATTATTCTGCCATAAAAAGTAAGATCTCTCATTTTCCACATATTTAATACATTTCGAATTTTATCTATTTTTAAATTCCAGTTTAAATCTTGTAACAATTTCTTATTTTCGCCTACATATACTCCTAGATATTTTACAGGTTGATCAGTATATATAATGGCATTATCATGTACAAAATTATCTACATAATTCAGTTTCATAACTTCTGTCTTATTCCAATTTAATTTCGGACCTGCATAGTCTCCAACTCCAACGAAGTGAAGATATTTTACTAGCAATATCAATCATATTCAATCCACCATTTTCAATATCACTTATAATTACATTACGTTTAATTTATATTTTTATTGGCGTTCCATAAGAAACGAAATAATAGTCTGTTCAATATCTGTGAAACATGTTTTGGTACTGGTACAACAGTTGCGGTATATACAATTTGTGACGCCGCTAACATTTTCAAAACAATTATTCTGCCATAAAAAGTAAGATCTCTCATTTTCCACATATTTAATACATTTCGAATTTTATCTATTTTTACATTCCAGTTTAAATCTTGTAACAATTTCTTATTTTCGCCTACATATACTCCTAGATATTTTACAGGTTGATCAGTATATAATTATCATGTACAAAATTATCTACATAATTCAGTTTCATAACTTCTGTCTTATTCCAATTTAATTTCGGACCTGCATAGTCTCCAAAGTCGTTAATTTCATTCATAATATATTGTATATCATTTATTCCACAAATAATGTTGTGTCATCTGCATATTGGGAAATCTTTTAACTATCAATACCTAAATCAACACTGAATATATTAATCCCTTTAATGTTTTTATTTTGTCTTATTTTGCATGCTAATATTTCCACTACTTTGTTGAAAAGTAATGCCGATAATGGGCAACCCTGGTGAACTCCTCTTCCAATAATTAACTTTTCTGAAATCCATCTATTATTCATTACACGACCGATGGCGTCAGTATAAAAGGTCTTATAAAATGATACTATTTTATTTCTTCTTTTTTTCTTTTTTATTAAAAATTAAAAAATAACAAAAATAACAAAGGGGGGGGGGGGGTTGCTAAAAAATACACACATAATACACACATTGAAAAAAAACTAAAGGGGGGAGGTTAACCCCCCCCCCTCCCCCATCCCCCGCCCCCTGCGTACGCGCCTGGTCTGACGACATATCCACTAGACCATGACACCTCTATAAGTTTTAATCTGTTCTCTCATAAACAAAATTGAAAATAAGATTACATGAATTTTTGCCTAAACAATATTGCAAGTACATTTTTCCCATTTACTAAATTACGAACAGATTCCCATATTTCATACATCATTCATACAACTATATTCGTTACAAAAATACAAGAATCAATTTAACATTGTACAAACAACATATATATATTAAGTAACATAGATCAAGAGAGAGAGAGAGTTAAGAAGAGACCAATTCGATACTGTAAGTAATCTCTGATTAGTGCAAGTCATTAACTTTATCCAGTAATAGGAATGATAGCGAAAGACATCTTACCTTCAATTACAAATATGCAACCAGTAAATATTGAGATTGCCTGATGTATAAACATCCGTTACAGTGTTAAAAGCAATTTCAATCTGATGTTCATGTGGAGTTTTCTTTGTCACAAATCTGATTTCCAGGGGATTGCAATAGCCACTCTTCGTAGATGCTTCAAAATGGATCGAGCTTCAAATAAAGCACAAATCATTCCCAATGTGCAATACAGCAGCATGCTGCTAGTGACTATACTGGCAAGTATTGGATTCTGTTTTGCTATCGTGAAGGTATTACCTGTTAGCCCTAATACAGGGTGGGATGATGATGGCCGAAACTTTACCTATGCAATCATGCAATTGTGTCTTAGTTGCGTCTTCTTCTATCTCATTGTTTGTGCCGTGTGGACTATCAAGAACCGACAGACACTTCATCGTCGTCAACTAGTTTTCTGGCCGATGCGATGTCGACATTGTGCTAGGGCTGTTGGCCTCATATCCCAGCAATCTCGTGGTCAAAGTACTGATGATCCAAGAGAGATATCCCTAAGGTATATGACTCGTCGACGGTCACTACCAATACTCCATTCAACATGTTCCATAGGTAACAAATCTCTCGAATCAACTGAATCAGTTATGTCTAATGATGAACAAATTGCACAAAATGTAAATGATATTTCCAGTATTACCCAATCAGTCAGTGGAAATTTTGAAGCGCTGGCCCAGATGGAGTCCTTTCGTTCCCCGACATCAGATATCGAGGTGGAGAATACAAGTTTGCTGAAGTCCTTCGCATACAAAAGACCTCATAAATCACTTCTGGTACTATATAACGTATTTGGAACTATCGCATTACTAACTGTTCCTTTAAAAACATTTGGTGTCATCATCTGCCTTACAGAAAGTCATGCTTCAGAAGCATCGATGAAACTCAATTTTAATTTGGTATGTGAGGGAGTGTTTGATCTCCTGGTGTCCATTGGTTTAGCTTGCAATCTGGCCTTCTTTAATATATTCTACGATGCAGTGTTCCTTCAAACTGGTATCTTTCCTATATTTATTGGTGCATACTTAGCCTCAGGTCTGGGCTTGTTGGCTCTCAATTTAGTGTATCCTCTAGGTGTTGTGGTAGAACCTTCTCACGATCCTCTTTTATTTTCATGTGAACTGCCTAAAACATTTATCGAATTTATGTATAACAATGCATTACTGGTAACACCCCTATACACAGACATTGGTCTGATTGGAGTAAGCATCCTATGGAAAATATGGGTATCCATACTTCCACAATCATGCCTAAAAGTTACCAGAAGCGATGAAACAGACTTCGAACATTTCCACCGACCATTCAGAATATCCATCCGTGCATACATCAAGACTCTGTTACAGAGCTTTAAGAAACTAATTACAAGGAGGAGGAAATACTTTGGTGTCTGTCATATTCTTCTTTTATCGCTCATTTCAGTCGCCACCTTTTTTTTGTTCGATAGATTTGTAGTATCCCGTAAGAGTTTTAATTTGTCTGAAATTACGAGAACATACGTATTATGGTTTGGTAATATGATAGGTCTCCTACCATTCATCGCTCTTTACCGCTATCAACTATTTGTAAGCGGTAATTTAGAAACCTTTCGGTTAAAGAATTACATCTCGTTCCAGCATGGGCTAGTAGGAAGCCATGATGTCATACTCATTATTGGTTGCAGTGGAATGTTTATGGCCAATGTGTTTCGATTGGTTGCCAGTGCTGGAATCCTGTTTGGCCATGATGGTCCTCTACCCACAGACTTACTATCTCTCGAATGCTTTGGCCTTATTTACTACCTTTTACAGATATACGTAGTCAGTTCTACGACTTCATTTCTGCTTATCATCCAACGTAAGAAAATAATCAGCGAAGCCGAGTTAAAATTCGTACGGATTTGCTTGATGTATACAATTTTTTTTAACGCAGGAGACTGGCTGACATCCGTAGTTTATGTTTGGCTTTGGAAAGATTTGACACTTTACTACGGACCAGTGGTGGGGACAATGATAGGGCGATTCATGCAGCCCTTGGTATATCTGTATTACCTTCATACAGCTCTACTGGCCTACGAAACTTACAGAGATATCAATGAAAATAGAAGGGGCTTTCGTACGAACAATGAATCTAGCCTATATACTTTAAATCAGTCCCTACAGGTACTGCGTCCATTATAATAATATTAACTGTTTCTTATATAGCGCTTTTCAGGACCACAGGCCCTATACACAGAGAAATAAAAGGTGTTCTTGGGGAGTAAAACGAAATTGGAAAAATAGGGCGCCGCTTTTACACCTTTTAGGGAGTAAAACACGGAAATACACAAGGGTGTATATTTGAGGGATGTAATTTTACACCCTATTTTAGATGGACGAGCTCTGATTGGTCAATGCATATGCGCATGCGCTACAGCAATGGCGCATCGTGTCAATATAGGTACTGCCAAATGATTTTTTTTTTTTTAAAGCATAATTCACATATTTTAGTCATGTTAGGGGAATTATCATGTTTCATTCGGGCATATTATTTGTGTGAAAGTTATACGATCAAGAATAAGGGGTTGTACCGAGGGTTATATTTGATAATTTAATGAAATTAGCAGAAGTGTTGTTTTACTAACTTGTACATAATTGTCTTCTTATACGTGTAAGTAAAGGGAAGAAATTCGGTAAGGCAGGATTGTGTGTTTAGGAAATTCCATTACATTTGAACCGATAACTCCAGCCATAAGTTAGTTCTTACAGTCTGCACTTGTGTTGAGTTCACACTAATTGTTGTTTAGGTGAGCAATAATGCCTTTCAACATATAACTCGACATTCCGGTCTGATTTCTTTAGAGCAAACGTAGACAAAAGGGTGAGAATCAGTGACTGTTAGGTATTTACGAAGCATGGATGATTAATTGCTCGAGGGATGATCAATTGGTTGATGCTGTGCATAAAAAGGGTGTAGGTTTACTCCCCACAGGGTGTGGAATCGATCATAAAGGGTATAAAATTCAACCCCACGCGTGTAAATTTGAACCCATTTTTCATGAAAATGGAACCAAAAGGTGTTAAATGAGCACCATTGGGTGCAAATTTCACTCCTTAAAGGGAGTACAATCGTAACCTTGGGGTGCAAATTTACACCTTCTTATGAAAAAAATAATTTACTCCCTACATTGGGGAGTAAATTTACTCCCTGGGGGGTGTCACTTAAGGGACAAGCAGTTACTCCTATAGAAAGTCAATTTACACCTACTATGAGCATTTAAGAGAGATGGGCGTTGTGGCGTGCGCCTGTAACCCAGTTAACACGCTAAATGTAGATCAACTCGACGAAAGATGGAATAAGCAGTCAATTTTACTTATATTCAAATTAGTTAATAACATAGCCCCACCCTCACTATGCTCACGGATCCATCTTAAATCATACAACTACCTGTTACGTAATATCGATTGCCAAATTCAACTGCCACGACCACATACAAATTACCTCAAAAAGAGCCCTCTCTATTCAGCCTCTAAACTTTTCAATAACCTACCGGCAAACATCCGATTAGAAAAAAGCCTGGGAGCATTCGCACGTCTTATATCCCTCTCTTAAATAATACACCCCTTCCATCGTTTCTGTTTTCCAAGTAATTTTTTATTCATTTTTGTTTGTTTTCATCTTATTATGTTGTTATGATAATTTGTATGATTTATTTTGTATATAATTTTGTATTCGTTTACTTGTTGTGTTCAATTGTTGTTCACGGCCTTGCTGAAAAGCAGCTTCTAGCTGATAGCAGGCTTTTTAACCGTGATTAAATAAATAAAATACAAATACAAAAATTAACAATGGAAGTTACAAACTGATTCAGCCGAGGACGCAAGTTCGAATCTGAGTCACGTCTTTCGGATAGTGACGTTTAAAGGTCGGTTCCCAGACGCAAATAATCATATCTGATTGATTGAAACAGTCCCCAACAGGAAAAGTTCCTTTGTAGGGCCATGCATTGTGGTTCAAGGCATGCCCACATAGATTTTTTTTTATGTTGGGGGGTCGTGGCAACATGCAATGAATTATTGAAAATATATTGCATTTTCTTTGTTTTTTGTTTTTGTGGGGGCGTCGATGTACCCTAGCGCCCGCTGCGTACAGTCATGATTCATTGGCTAAGCAATGGCCTCGTTACTGTGAGCCCCCAGGATCAATATCGTGTCGATATGCTATATTAGTGCCCTTTTA
This sequence comes from Strongylocentrotus purpuratus, assembly GCF_000002235.5. Classification (NCBI taxonomy): domain Eukaryota; kingdom Metazoa; phylum Echinodermata; class Echinoidea; order Camarodonta; family Strongylocentrotidae; genus Strongylocentrotus; species Strongylocentrotus purpuratus. The sequence continues at coordinate 32,302,781 of NW_022145614.1, read as the reverse complement.
TTAGGTATTAATCCCCATTACTGTCAGTTATGACTTAAGGACGTAGGTCTCCTATTTGATAAGCATTGTAGCACACACATGTTTTAGCAGTCAAGCAAAAAAACACTCCCCAATTATCATTCAATAAAATCTGAGAATGTATACTATTATCTAGATCTATTAGGAATAAATCATTGTCAAAATCATTCAATAAATTGGGGTAAAAATAATTATTCCACCATTATGGCCAACATTGTATGAAACTTATTTGGAATGGTGATATTGCTGTGTAATGATTTGATAAGGAAGATTGGTAGCAATATCGCATAATGGTATGTTATTATCGGTTATAAGTAGGAGAAATGCAGTTAATCACTAAAACATTCATGTTTCTTTTTTCTTTGTTGAGCTTATGTTACATTTGTAAAATGTTATTTCTTTCGTTACACCCACACAAGGAAGTAATGTAAATATAATAGTATTATGTACTGTACATTGTCTAAGGTATTTTAATTTTTTTTGTTAATACATATTGGTACCAAAAAAAAAACGCATTAATTGCACTTGTATAGTAAATTCGTTGAATATAATGGAATGTATGAATTTCACTCACCTAAGTATTATGCATTCCCTGTGTTCTATTAATATAAAGTTACAGACAAACGTTTGGTTCCTGGATATTGATATACTTAGCAATAAATACATATATCTTTTTTTGAATTTTACACTCAATATATATATATATTGTGTTCCCTCTAATACTATTATTATGCTATTATATATGTATGTTATAGGAAACTTATTTGGAATTATGATATTGCTTTTGTAATGATTCGATATGGAAGATTGGTAGCAATATCTCATAATGGTATGATATTATCGGTTATAAGTAGGAGAAATGCCATAGTTAATCACTAAAACATTCATGTTTCTTTTGTCTTTGTTGAGCTTATGTTATATTCGTAAAATGTTATATCTTTCATAACACACACAAGCAGTAATTTTCATAACCACGCAGAGGACCTGGGGTTTTGTGTAATTTATTGTAATTTAATTTTATTTTCATGTACATCTTGAAAACAAAGTATGACTGAATAAAGATGATCAATATATGTATAGTGATGAGACAACTGCAAGTCATACTTTTTTAATATCAAATGTAAGATACACAATAAAGCTCAACCTACGCAATGAATACTTCTATTTATATATGGTACTTAGGATTGATTTCGTATTGCATTTAGAGAAATCAACAGAAAGAAAGAGATAGCCAGAGAGAGACAGACAGAGAGAGGCAGACAGAGAGAGGTAGACAGAGAGAAGGACAAAGAGACTGTATTTGTATATTTCCGTGTATGCCAGATTTAACCTTTCATTTCATTCAAGCTACTACATGATAAATATACATGACAAAATGGACATTTTATTGCTTCGTCGGCGAGGGGATAATTAGTCAAGATGTTGAAAAATGTTTTTCTTATTTGGATTATTGATGTAATTCATCTTCAAAGATGCCTGAGAAAACGCACCAGGTGTTCATCGATCTCACAGAGAAGAAGAATATCTAAACCGGTACCTGGGACATCAGACATTATAAACCCAGCTGTGTTTTTTACTGCGGAATTGATTGAGGAACTGAAACAAAACTCTTGAATCGTGCATACATATTCTGTTTCATCTGAGGAAGAGGTCATACTTTGCATTTCATTAATACATGCTCAACGTGGAACTGTGCATCGCTCTGCCACCTAGATAGAGTTGTAAGTCATTTCTCTTCTCTAGAAATCCGTTATTTACAATTACAAAACAATGGATACAATAGAACCAGGTGTTATTCCAAAGACATATTACAATAGTATGGTTTTACTTTGTTTCCTCGCTTGTGCTGGGTTTTGTTGTGCTGTACTACAGGCTCTGCCATCATCCTGTCATAATGATGACTGCAGTAAGCATGGAGGAGACCTAACATATGCATTCATCAGGATGGCTCTAAGCACAGCTAATCTCTTAATCACTGTTTTTGTTGGATGGTTGATTAAGAACAGAGCCAACTTTCATCGACGCCAGGAAGTATTTTGGCCGATGCAGTGTCGACATTGTGCTCAAGTCGTGGGCCTAGAAAGTGCTGATACTCCATCTTCTGTGTTAAAAGACGATGAAAGGGCACAGTTTCAGCAGCGATCTATTTTCCGTCGATGGTCATTCCCCACCAATCTCGAAAGCTTGAAAAGGTCTGTGACAGTGAATCATGTGAATAACTCACCAGCAACGTCAGCTGAACGCCTCCAAAATACACCCATGACTGCATCAGCCTCTCATGAACAGAACAACACAACGATTTCGAGGGCTCGGAAGCAAATTTTTTATAAGCCACCTCATAAATCTCTTTTACTAATTTTCACTATTTTTGGAAGTGTAGTACTTATTGTAATACCCCTGCAAATCATCGGTATCTTTATATGTCTTACAAACTCTGGTCAATCAGTATCAACAACGGTTACCCAGGTAGCTCAAGCTGTATTTGATTTATCAATTATAACCGCTTTTATAATGTCTTTGTTCTTCTTCAATATCTACTACGATGCTGTCATAATTGTCAAGGCAAAGTTTTCAATAAGTATTAGCATATACCTCGCTCTCTCGATTGCTATCGCAGCCCTAAAAACAGGATATCCCATCAGCGCTGACATAGCAACAGTTTACGATCCTTTAAAAGATTCATGTGATATGAACAAATCTTTGAAACAATTTCTCATTGATCTAGATGACATGATGGTAACAGTATATACTGAGATAACCATAATTGCAGTTGGTATATTGTGGAATATATGGTTGTCTATGGTTCCTCAATGTTTCTTGGATACCGCGAGTAGTCCTCCTGAGTTCGATTACTTTGACACAATCAACAGAAAACCATTCAGCAAAAGAATCTTAAATGCTTTGACAAATATTTACTTGAAAATAAAACTTAAATTTTGGAGAACAGGTTGGGACAATGAGCGGTACTTGTTACAACATACTACCACAAGTCACCAACGTTTCCCTTATCTACGTACGATTCTTATTCTGGCCATTATTTTGAATGTGATATATTTTACATTTTATATGTATGTATCGTCTGGTGACTGGCTAAACTCTGAAAGCACAAGGACATACATAGGATGGGTCCTTATGATGGCTTTTTACATCCCGTTCATAGGTCTCTATCACTTTCAAATCTTCCTCTCGGGTCGTTCTAAAACAATTCTCCTTAAAAATCCAATCACAGTGTCAAGTGGTCTCGTACAGAGTCATGACATTGTTCTATTGTTGAGCGGTGGTGGAATATATATGCTCAATATTTTTCGTTTGGTGGGAGCTTTGGGCATCTTAATGCGCTTTGCTACTAAGGCTCAAGATGAGATAGCTCTTGCTGCTTTCTCTATAGTATACGCTGTTTTCCAATTTTACATTGTTTGGACAATGACGTCTTTCTTACTCATAATCCAACGCAGGAAATTCACAAGTGATGCAGAAGTCAAATGGGTTTTAATTTGCCTCATCTATACTTTTGTTGCAAATGCATGTAACTGGCTGATAGGTTTATTTAATGTTAACTCATGGATCGAGCTGGAACTATACTATGGTTCTATCGGAAAGGTGATTGGTGGATCTGTAGAACCTATCATATCACTATATGGGTTGCACGCAGCTATGATAGCTTATGGAGCATATCAAGACATTCAAAAAGGATATGTAAGATAATAAATTGAAATGATTACATGTACACACAGTTTGTATATATGAACACTGTGTGTGGAACATTCTTTTTAAATCTTAATGTATATGCTTATAACACTTATATCATTTAAGCTTGTATGGCTATCATGGACTTAGACCAAGTTAGAAAAACTCTTTTAGAATCGACTATAATTTCTTCCCGAAGGGGAAGCTTGATCCAGAATGAAGGAAGGTCATTGATATTGATCAAAGATGAGAATTTTTATTTTTAAGTTATGAAGGAGGATTTGTTAAGGCCACGCAGGAATTGTTTTACTTGCTGAGCCGTATGATGAACATACCAAGAGGCTGCAGATTGAAATAATAATCATCAAATCAAATGCCATGGTATACATATGAGAAGACTGTGTTCTTTAGATTTAATCGCTGAACAACAACACAACTACAAAACAAGACATATGAAATGTTAAGTGCTTACTGTATGTCCATGTTGGCCCCGTCTTATAAAAAGTTGCGATTGATCCAAATAAATCGCCAGTTTTCCAATCAATCCAATCAGTCTCCTAAATCTTATGTAAATAGTTGCGACTGATATCGATCGAAAATAAGTTGCGATTATTTTTGTTGTTTTTGTTGTTGTTTAATTTAGGCAAGTCAGTCAGTTTATGACCATTATATACACTCATATAACATGCGTGTATACCGTGTGAGTCAAAAAAAAGTTTACACTCAGAAAATTGTCATTTATTTGAAAAGTCAGCTATAACCGATTGGTTATCATATATGTTTTGATAGAGTGTTATATCCCAACTCGTTTGGTATCATTTTTGTGTGGTTTATGTTCACGCTTGGATGAACAGGAGGCATTGTTTGCGAGAGTGAAAAATTCGACTTGCGCAACAGTATTAAATTGAGAGAATGAATTGAATGTATCAAATGAGATACATTGCATATGCTTTCTGCAGAAGCAAATTCACATACACACACACACGCGCGCGCACAAATGTTCTTTGATATGTTATATTTGATATGTGTGGCATGATTAATTTCATTGGGGATGTTATTTGGATCTGCAAAGACCAAATTAATACCGAAATCCCAATTGCTTTATTTCAACATCAAATAAGCCGTTTGGCACAAGGTGATTTTTGCACTCTTGCAAAGAATGTATCCTGGTCCGTATCCGGACACCTACCCCATGGACATCCACCCCCGGATAACCATTCCCAGTCAACTACCCCCTAAGACAACTACCCCTTAGGTGCAAGCACCCTCTACGACGACTACCCCCGGGAAAACTACCCCTGGACAACTACCCTTCAGACAACTACCCCCGGACAACTACCCCCTAGGATAGTTGTCCGGGGTAGTTGTCCTAGAGGTTGGTTGTCGCAGGGGGTAGTTGTCGTGGGGTTGTTGTCCTAGGGGGTAGTTGTCTGGGGGTAGTTGTCCATGGGGGTAGTTGTCCGGGGGTAGTTGTCCTAGGGGTTAGTTGTCTCGGTGTACTTGTCCGGGCAACTAGGACAACTACCCCCTAGGGCAATAAGCCTCTAGGAAGACTACCCCCTGGGACAGCTACCCCCGAATAACTACCCCCTAGGACAACTACCCCCAGACAACTACCCCCGGACAACTGCCACCAAGACAACAACCCAAAGACAACTATCCCCTAGGATAACTACCCCCAGACAACTATGTCCAGGGAGTAGGTGTCCTAGAACCAAAATTACAACGTGTTGTACATAATTACCGTATCCAGACACCTACCTCCTGCTGGATATCCACCCCTCCCCCCCCCTGATAACCACCACCAGTCAACTACCCCCTAGGACAATCTAACAACTAGGGTAACCACCCTCTAGGAGGACTACCCCCCCGGGACAACTACCCCCAGACAACTACCATTCAGATAACTACCCCCGGACAACTACCCCCTAGGAAAGTTGTCGTACTGGGTAGTTGTCTGGGAGGGGGTAGTTGTCCTAGGGGCTAGTTTAATGGAGGGAGTTGTCCGGGGGTAGTTATCCCAGGAGGTAGTCGTCCTAGAGACTGGTTGCCCTAGGGGAGTTGTCCTAGGGGGTAGTTGTCCTAGGGGTGGTTATCCGGGGGTTGGATCTCAAGGGGGAACATGTAACTGTCTTAGAACCCATAAATACTGTTAAAATGACTAAATCAGTTCATGTACCCTCTCCCTGCCCCGCATTTTAACACCAAACTTTTTAAAAAGGGATCAAAAACAATTATGTAATGTAGATACTAGAGTATTATCTACTCACTACACTGAGTAGGGTATTTTGTAAATTTTTTAAAAATACGTATTGGTAAAATAAAAATGACATCGTGTTGTATATAAATACTGTTAACACGACTAAATCAGTACATGAACCCTCACCCTGCCCAGCATTTTAACACCAACTTTAAAAAAAAAAGGAATTTAAAGAAATGATGTCATGTAAATATTATGTACTGTACATTGTGTCGGGTATTTTTTTTAAATACTTATCGGTAAAATAATTTAAAAAATATAGACATATGTTGCACTTATAAAGTACTTGTTTATTGATGAGACAACTGCAAACCACACTTTGTGAACATCAACTGTAAGATACACAATAAAGCTCAAACTACGCAATGCACGTAGGCATCGTAATTTTGAATGATTTCGTATTGCATTTAGTGAAATTGAAAGAAAGAAAGAGATAAATAGAGAGAGAGAGAGAGAGAGAGAGATAAACAGACAAACAGACAGCGAGAGAAAGAGCGACTATATTCCGTGTATGCTGTATTTAACCTTTCATTTCTTTCAAGCTAATGATAAATAAACATAAAGAAAGGAACATATTATTGCTGAACAGGATACTAACATGCATGCTTTGCGTCTCGCAAAATTGTAAAGTATTATTGTGATATTGAAATGATGCTATGTTTATAATCATATGTTTATAATCATGCATTTATTTGTTCAAATATAATATGAGCAAGTTTTGGTGTCAATGGAACATACAATCTATATTGCAGCATTCGTAAAACCCAAATTACATCCTTTTGTGTCCTGATTTCTAATCCGATTAATTATTAAAAGGCCTTTCACGAAGACATTCGGGTTAGAATTAAGAAATCGTCGAGTGCTGCGGGAATACTTGTTTGTTTTTCAACGTCGCTCTTTCACTTTTCAAGCAATGAATCAGGCCTGAAATTATCAGTAAAGCTATAGTCTTATAAGACTTATTATTGTTTCCGAAGGATGTATTTGTTAAGTCCAAGAAATTTTCAAATCGGGGACAAAACTTTTGGATTTTAAATCCATAAAATACTTATAATTCAAGTCCCTAATTGATCAAGGGCGTCGCTAGACCTTTTCAGTGTGGGGGTGTAGAAGCAACCGATTAGCGACAAAACTAGCCACCAATTACTGACAAATATATTAATACCAATGAGCCAATGTCTACAAATTTACCCCTATAAACTCGGGGCCTGGGGGGGGGGGGGGGGCTAAATTCGGCTAAATCAATTTTTGTTTTCCCTACGAACTATCTATACCTGCGCACATGATCATTTTCCTCTACTTCATAAATATACCGTTTATTTCGTTAAGACTAGTCAGCATCGTAGCTATATAATAAGATGTGCTGCCAAAATGGGTAATCAAGTAGTTGTGGCGAGATCGGAAAGAGTGGTGCACCTAAAATTCAAAAGTCTCGGGTTCGAATCTCAGAAGCGCGATATTTCGACTCCTTTATTCTTTTGCTGATGTTATAGTAAGGTGAAACTTCGAGAAAACACAAGTATTGTAGTTGTATTCTGTCTCGAATTCGTCACAGCGGATAAAAAGTCAGTTCGTAGGAAGAAGAATATAGCGTCCACGCTGCCCTGGGTCCGTCCTGGCTGCTCTAGGTACTAGTGGCTTGGTTCTGGTGCCTGGCGGTACAGCACGGTGGCCCCGACATCCAGGGACCTGGTCATCTCCAGATAGAAAGCGCGCACGGCCGACCGACATTATACATCTCACGAGTTCAAACTTCTGAATTGATGTACACGAGGATCGATCGAGAATACTGACACAGCTGACCTGACACAGCCAACATATCTATGCATATCTTTCTTGCTCCCTCGAACAACTCCAACCAACCCCCCCCCCCCTCTCTCTCTCCCTCTCTCTCTCTCTCTCTCTCTCTTACTCCTACTTCTCCCCTCTCAGGCTCTTACCCCCCCCCTCTCTTTCATCCCCCCCGTTTTTTTTTTCATTTGCTTTCTTTCTTTCTTTTATTTTATTTTCTCCTTTTTTTCTTTTCCTTTTTTTTTTATTTTCCTTTCTTTCTTTTTATTTCATTTTCCTTTTTTCCTCTCCTTCCTCTTTTTCTTTTTACTCTTTCTTTCTTCTCTTACATTCTTCTCTTTCTTTTCCTTTTCTTTTTATTCTTTTCTGTCCTTTTCCATCTCATTTTCCCAATGGCGTCGCAACTTTACTGACAATATCCTGATAGGTGGGGGGGTGTCACATTCCACAGCCCCCCCCCCCCTCATTAACGCCCCTGAGCCCGATACGATTTACTTTTGGCAGGCCACACATAAATTATATCATCTACGAACAATCTGATTGGAGGACTATTTCCAGAAGTCAATTTAGTTAAGACTTTTAAAAGTATATTCGCTTAAATAAATCTTTAAAAATATATGTATGTCTTTATAGAATGGATTTAAAATTTAGAATTTTTAGATTTAGAAATTTAGACCTAGAAATGAAGAAAGTAAAATCATTTTTACCGTCGTATAGCTAGTAATAGCTCCAAGATATCCCAATTGACGACAGGACACGCTAGCTTCTTCCCAGCCCCAGTAATCTCCACATATAGGTATCCAATAGCCTTCATCAAACATCTCTACTTGACCATCCTTAGATGAACTACCGTTCGATAGTCTTATATCCCCGTCTGTAATATCAACACAAATAATACATATATTTAAACCAATAACACAAGTGTTTCTTCACAACGAAATCAATATAATAATGTTCTTTAGTAAATAATCAATACTGTTACGCCGAGATCGATTCTTCGAAGAGAAAAAATATTCAGAATACAAAAAAACTTCATGATTTTCACATTCTTTATATTGTCTCCCCTCCCCCCTCCCCCCTCACCTCATTATATGCATGTGAAAATCGACTATGGATTATGCAGGTTCCATATATCACTACTACTACTACTACTACTTCTATTATTACTACTGCTACTGATACTGATAATAATAATGATAAAGATAATGATAATAATAATAATAATATTATTAATACTAATGATGATAAGGAGAAGAACGATAAAAATAATAATATGTCAATGTTATTACATTTCCGTTAATGATAACAATAATAATAATAATATTAATAATAATGATAAGAAGGAGAAGAACGATAACAATAATAATATGTCAATGTTATTACATTTCCGTTACGAAGGTAAAAAGACCAATCATCTTAACAGAGAAACAGTTTGAAGCAGTCTACGTGTGATGGATGTGTACACCCCCCCCCCCCCCCCCCTCTCTCTCTCTTTCTCTTCAGGTACACCAACTTTGTTAACTATCAATAATATGGTCTGATATAATTCTTTCCTCGCCCTATTCATCTATCATCTATTTCGAGTAAATATTGCTCTTTAAATCGTGCTCCTACTATGAATAAGGAATAATGAATCTACTCTTCAGTGTTCTACTCAAATTCCAGAATGAAATATTAAATATCAGCATGAGTCGGCAGTTCTTCTGTCGGCAGACTACAGAAGCTTGTAGAAGAAAATTTATATTCTTAATTAACATAGAAATTAATGCCTTGTCACGCCAACGAGACCGAAATTAGACCGATTAGAGACCAAACAGAAGATTATATGACCCCCCCCCCCCCCCTAGGGCCCTTAATAGTTCGGTTTGGAGTCGGTTCGGCCATGTGACAGAGGTATTTGTTCAAAGTATTCTTCTTCATCCCATCCATTTTCATAATTTGTTTCCCATTATTATTAACTACATTTTTATTCGCCTATTATCACGTTTAGAGCCCTGTTAAACTCGGCCATGTGACAGAGGTATTTGTTCAAGTATTCTTCTTCATCCCCATCCATTTTCATAATTTGTTTCCCATTATTATTAACTACATTTTTATTCTCCTATTATCACGTTTAGAGCCCTGTTAAACTCGGCCATGTGACAGAGGTATTTGTTCAAGTATTCTTCTTCATCCCCATCCATCTTCATCATTTGTTTCCATTGTTATTAATTACATTTTTATTCTCCTATTACCTCGATTAGAGCCCTTTTAAACTTCTTGTTAATAGCTTGATAGCTATAAACGATAGTTCATTATTCTCTCATTACTTTTTACCCAGCATATACTATCACTTTCTATAACACATTAGACCATCAATTAGTCTCTCGTAGATTTCCTGTTTTCAGTTAATAAATGTTATTGAAAGTAGGTAAATGAAACTGATTTGGGAGTGGCTTCTCGTTAGAGGATACGACATAGTTTCACCTCTTTTATTATACATTGTTTAATCATACACCCACATGGATTCTTGAAAACTATTTTGTTTCTTGAACGGAAGCACTTTACCAGGATGTTTTGACTCCCGAAAAGGATCTGTTTATGAACCAAATTTGAACCCAGCATATACATGTATACAGATATGAAACTAGTCGACGTCATTACAAAACCTATCACAAAAATGCCTTGTCATTTCTTTTTTCTTTGAAACTTAAAGTACACTCTATATTAATAATAATGATAATATGTCTTGTTTATCCAGGATAGCCTCATCAGTATTCATACTGTTCTCCCTGAGGGCCCCGCACTCATATTATTACCCCGGTCATCGGATTCAGGCTTACCCGCACATAATGTATGCACATTCTCCACTCCCTGGGGAGCATTCCACCCAGGCGTCATTTTTACAAGCGCATATAAAGTTAGAATATATTTTTCTTAAGTCCTTTCATACAAATGATTGTGACAATATGATTTGTTATACATCTTCTCAGAATATTACTGATCAATTATGACTGATCAATTTTTAAATGAATTGAATCAAAGGCCAAGTCCATTCCAAAAATAATTTGATTTTAATAGATGCAGAAAAACAAGAGAAACAGAGCAAATAAAATTATTTGGAGTGGACTTGCCCTTTAAATACAGTATTGATATCTCACCTTGTAGGATATCATCATAGGACGTAGCACATGTAACAGAAGCTACCTTGTTAGACACGCATGTAGGACTGTCCCAGTCAAGCGAGCAGTAATACAGATGATATTCAGATCCATCGCATACAATATCATGAGCAGTGAAAACCATTGGATGATAGTCGATGAATGCATTCTGTAGGTACAATCAGTGACAATCAGTCTTGCAGAATACGAATATAACATTTAAAAACTATTAAGATCTAGAGAGGTGAAAGATTTGAAAACACAAAAGTAGATACAGGTTGGTTTAAAAATGTGATCGTGTATGAAATTACATGTATAGGTCAATCAAATTTAAATCGAACAATTTCTACCTATTTTAACTATCAAGTATTCAAAGTTTATGAATTTCCCAATCATGTTTGCTCTTGATCTTTCCTCTTGATGTAACTGTAAGGGGTTCCAAGTTGTTGTACTGTGGTGCATTTTTTTAGCTTCAAATATTTCTTATAGAAAGAAATATTCGCGTTTAAATATACAACCATTGAAAAAATAAAACGTCTTGTTGAGTAGACAATTTAATGCACGCGTATGCACTCGCATATGATACGGAAGCGTAATTTTTTTCCCGAACCAATAATCCTTACCTATAAAATGCCAGGTAATTTGTTTTAGGATGATTTTATACATTCGACCTATAAACTTATATTTTTTTCTTCGGTGATTGCTACGCTTTAAAGGTACTATGTCCCTTTTGCCGCCAACCTCAAATGCTGTAGAACTTTGCAGGAATTATGAATATATCCTGTATGTCCTATCTGTGAAATTTAAAAGTTAGCAGTGTCCTCATATTCAAATTATGCAAGGAAACCCGTTGACTTGCTAGACTTCACTGTCAGACACTATTGAGTGACTGACTGGCTTTTTTTTCTTCTTTGGTAATAACATACATGAAAAGAGTTGTAAAGGGTACATGAGCATTTGTCTACATCAATAACCCACTTCTTGTGATGACCAAGATTAAACTGAATGAATCTTTGCGCAGCATAAAACGTATGATCATTCGGTACAATTGTTTGAAAATCAAGACTATTACTTTTGGGCTCTATAGCCCTAAAGTCGATTTGACAACTAATAGTCGTTATTTTCCCACTCGAAGACATTTTCAAGCCCAACCTTTTTTAGGGAAGTTCTAAATTAGTATTATCTTACAAATGCAGTTGGAATTTAACTTTTTCATTTTTTGGCCTGCAAATGGGACATAGTACCTTTAAGCACTGAATTTGTCCTGGCTTTAGATGGGCAGCCAAATATATGGGAAACGTCCAAAACAATTATTTAATTGAAATTATAACAATAATAAGACAAATATTTGGTGCAAGCTGTAATGCTCCACATATCTGACTACATTGCTATAGCCTCCGGGATATTACAAGTCACTAAATATTTTGTCCTTATAATTGGATCTTAAAAGTAAACAAAGGGGGGGGGGGAGTTATCAGCTTACGGGAATGATTTTGAGCTAGGGGTTGACTAAATTTTTCAGTTATAAAATGTTGTGAGCAAAAACTTTGTCATGTTTATAAATATTATATTTTATCATATATATATTTTATTTTTTTTGGAGGGGGTTGGCAACTACATAGTTTCAATAAATTTTCTAAATAAATCTACAAGGAGACCAAATTTTCCAGTTATGAAATGTTATGAGTGAGCAAGAACTGTTAAATTTTGTCAGTTTTTAAACATTTTATTTATGTAATTAATATTATATCAATTTGTTTTGGGGGGCAGCAATATAGTTTTACTAAATTTACTCAGTAAATCTGCAAGGAGACCCCCTCGCTCCCAAAATATGATGGACCTACTTCATCTACGGTATGAGATGTTCCCACGTAGCCTGCTTGCCTACATGTAACCTGTGCAGCTCTCCAGTCCCAGTTATCACTGCATACTGACTTCCATTGACCATCATGGAATACAGACACTCGGCTACTCTGATAGGTTGCATTGCCAGTCAACTCCACGCTGTATTCTATAATAAAAACAGTCATAGTATGTTTGGATACTTAAAGAGAAGGTTGAGTACTGTGAAAAGGTGAAACATAATTTGTGAGCGTTATCATTGTTATTATGCAAGTGTGGAAGAACATTAGATAAATAATGTTCCCTGAAGAGATTGGCTATTCAAATGCCTTTATATTCTAAATATGTAACAGCTTAAAAAATGGGACGGATTTTTATGCCTCATGTTCGTGAAGTCCCATATACATATTTCTGTGTGAAGTGCTTGTAACCTTTACCAAAACTGGGCCTAACTTCTTATCATGTTGATGATTCCCGAACATTGCAGTCTACACCAATACTTATATGCTAAATGATCAACCTATTCTGATTGATTCCACATCGTTTCTTTCCGAATGCAATCGCATGACCAGGGGGTGTTTCACAAAGATACTAAGTTGAACTTATCTTTAAGTTGTACTTAACAATTATGGAAAGCCGTTAGCATCCATGAAAATATTTTGTACAAGTTATTTTAAAAGACATAAAATGTTGATTCAAATCATTCATATTTTCTATTATCAAGAAGATTTCGTGTTCTTGATGTGGAATTTACTTAAAAGTCTAAAATACTCTAATTTTCGCTATGAATATAGTATTTTTTAAGGCTACAAATGGCTCTCCATAATTTCTAAGTCCAACTTAGAGTTAAGTTCGACTTATGATCTTTGTGAAACACCCCCCTGATCTCAACTTTATCTTTAAACGCTTGCTTCCAAGACAAACAGAATCAACAAAATATCCATATTTGCGTTTCACGAAAATCAGCCGGGACAGCAATTCATATTGAACTACCCCCTGTAACGGGAGAATAGGAGAAGATAAAGACATGGGGTAGCATTCTAAGATATATTTTATCTCAGATAAACTTTAAATGTATATATAGTGGTATTCTGAGAATCAATAAGCAAGTTTTTATCTCATCTAAGACACTCCTGTTTTCCTAGGGTTCCATTAGGGAGACTTTAAAAACACTGCAACACCATCGCATGTATCTTTATATGCAGTACATTGCTAAGACCTATTTAGATGCGATGTTTAACTAAAACATTGCTAACACTTATACGGGTTAGAACTTGGACATTGCTAAGACCTATTTAGTTAAGATGTTAAACTATTACATTCCCAAGACCTAATCGAGTTAGATGTTTTACTAGTAGAATGCTAATACTTATCCGGGTTAGATGTTAACTATTTAGTAGTACATTATTCATGAGCTATCCGGGTTAGATGTTAAACTAGTGCAGTACCAAGACCTATCTGGGTTAGGTGTTAAACTAGTACACTAGAGTGCTAAGACCTATACGGTTTAGATGATAAACTAGTAGAGTAATATATAATAAGACCTATCCGGGTGATTTTTGAAACTAGTAGAGTGCTAAGACCTATCCGATTTGGATGTTAAACTAGTATATCGCTAACACTTATCTGGGTTAGATGTTAAACTATTTAGTTGTACATTGCTCATGACCAACCCTGGTTAGATGTTAAACTAGTGCAGTGCAAAGACCTATACGGTTTAGATGATAAACTAGTAGATTGCTAGGATTTATCTGGGTGAGATGTTAAACTAGTAGAGTGCTAAGACCTATCCGGGTTAGATGTTAAACTAGTAGAGTGCTAAGATCTATCCAGGTTAGATGATAAACTAGTACAGTGTTTAGACCTATCCGGGTTAGGTGGTAAACTAGTACAGTGCTAAGGCCTATCCGGGTTAGATGAAAAACTAGAACATTGCTAAGACTTATCCGGGTTAGATGATGAACTAGTAGAGTGCTAAGAACTATCCAGGTTAGATGATAAACTAGTAGAGTGCTAAGACCTATCCGGGTTTGATGATAAACTAGTAGTACATAGCTGGGATTTATTTGGGTTAAATGATAAACTAGGACATTGCTAAACACCTACCCCGGTTAGATATTAAACTAGTACAGTGCTAAGGCCTATCTGGGCTAGATTTTAAACTAGTACATTGCTAAGACGTGTCCGGGTCGCATGATAAACTACTGGTAATGAGTCGCTAAAATATAATAAGTAGAGCATTGCCGATATCCATATGGTCTAATTAAACTTGTGCATTGCTGAAACCTTCATATACCTGGGTTTAACTGTTAAATTATTGCCTTCCAAAGTATATCTGATTACAATGACAATAGTATCGAGGTGGTATTCGAAAATTTATGTTATTTTTATGTTAGGAAACAATGTTAATTATCATAACGAATCTAGAGTAGGACAAGTCATTGGTATATGTCCGTGGAAAGATGGCTGCGTTAGCATAATGTGAAAAGACGCAACTGCGCAAGTAGTGTTAGTTTTGCACAATTAGAGTTTGTTAGAACAGTTCACATCTTTTTTCATTAACATAAATGAAATTTTCCAGAATACGTCTTCAGCACTTGGGCAATACATCTAACCATCCTTCAACCACAAACTTACCAGCATAAGAATTTTGCTCACATATAACACTGCTGTCATTATCATGTGTGCAGTCTGATAGTAGAGTTCCGTGTGCTAAGGGACAGTCATGAAGCGTCAACTCAGTCCCACGGCAGTTATACCCTGTAGATACCACACGGTAGGAATTCCTTCCGAAGAAAGCCTAAAGACATGGCAGTTCAAAGGTGTAAGTTTCGTCTTCGAATTTGGATGAAGTAGTTATAACAAGATCGTAACTACTTTCTAGAAATCAATGTTAGGGCAATTTCAGAACCAACTCATCTATCTCATAGACATCATGTTCGGATTACATAATTGATTAATAATTGATTAATGTAATGCATTTTGTACATTTCAATAGGTGATGCGCAAGGATATTGAAATCGCCTTAATCAGGTGATTTTTTGTTTGTTTAAGTAGTTGCAATCGGGTTGTATTATAATCGATCTCATAATAAACGATAAATGTATTCTTGAAATAATTCTTACAAATGACTACATTCCTAATGTTCTCATGAAATAGTAAAATTCACAAGAAGTAAAAATGTAATTTAGTTGCAAGAATAGAAATGGCAGTATGACGTTATTCATGACTTTATCATTATGGTAAAATGGCATTAGATTCATAGAGATAAGTTGACGAACTTCAGGTTTTAAACTAACTATGCCTACAACGCTTTTTGGACGACACCCCCCCCCCCCGAAAGAAACATATAAACAATCTTGGAATTCGCCTTTCTATTCGTTTAACACTTTTAATAAGCCTGGGAATAATGTTTAGATAGTGGGATCGCTCTACAAATCAAATATTTCAAGTGAGGCGGGATAGATTTCATTGCGCCTAACATGTAGGCAAGTATGATATTAATTATATATATGTATATATGAGTGTGTGTGTGCGTATGTGTGTGTCTTTATTATCTGGTAAACAAAGTGTAAGGAACCACATGGATGTGACATTAATTTACCCCTTTCTTAGCGTAGGTGGCGCGTTTAAATCCGACTTGTCTGCAGACTACATGAGCATCTTCAATATCCCAGGCTACATCACACACTGATCCCCAGCGCTCTCCAGTAAACATCTCTACTCTGCCTGCATACGGGACGTTACCATTCACAAGACGAACAGCTCCACTCACTGATCATATGGATATGACAAAATTAGGAAGTAGATAAACATGTCAAATATCAATCAATGCCCCCACAAAAAAATTGATAGCCAAACAGAACCAACAGAAATTTGACAATCAAATTCCTCGACTTCAATGACCCATTTTTTAAAAACTTTTTCCATGACCAGATAAGTACAGTTTTTGGAAGGGTTGAGGCAGCCAAGCGGAGAATTGATTACCATGGAGTGATATTATCACGTTTGTGGTGGCCTCAGTCTCCCCTCACAATTTGCATGACAGTGAGATATTTGTTTTGAATTTTTGAATTCTCCAAATGGTCGTTTCTAACTATAGACCAATCTCATTACTGCCTAGCTTTTCTAAAGTTTTGGAACGAATTGTTTATAACAGGCTCTACAGTTTTTTAGATAAATGTGAATCATTGAATCCTGATCAATTTGGATTTCGGCGGTCTCATTCTACAGATCTTGCGCTACTGAAATTTTATGATCGCGTTTCAAGTGCACTCGCTGCTCACGAGCATGTCATTGGTGTATTTATGGATCTGAGTAAAGCATTTGACACACTTGACCATTCAATTCTTCTTTCTAAGTTAGAGCATTATGGAATAAGGGGCATAGCTTTACAATGGCTTGCGAGTTACTTATCTATGAGAAGACAGTACACTTATTATAACTCTGTTAACTCTGACATTCTGTATCTTAAATGTGGTGTTCCGCAGGGATCCATCCTGGGCCCATTATTATTTCTTATTTATATCAATGATATTTGTAATGTATCTAAAACTTTAAATTATACCTTATTTGCAGATGATACGACTGTTTTCTTGTCTCATCGTGAAATCAACACTCTAGAACAGAAACTAAATTCGGAACTACCAAAGTTGACTTTATGGTTTAGAAGTAATGTGCTCTCTCTCTCAATGTTCTTAAAACAAATTATATTCATTTTAGAGGTAGAAAATCTAATGACAACCTTGCTCTTAATATTAAACTAGATGATATTTCTTTAGAGAGAAAGACATGTACGAAATTCCTTGGTGTCTATATCAATGAAAAACTTGACTGGAGCGACCACGTAAAACACATTGTTACACCAATCTCCAGAAATATTGGCGTACTGTATAGAATAAAATGTTTTGTTTCTGATAGAATATTACTTATGCTATATAATAGTCTAATTTTACCACACATTTCTTACTGTAATATTTTGTGGGCAACATCCAAGTGTGTGACTAATAATATTCTTCTGTTACAAAAGAAAGCTGTACGCATATGTACCCGAGCTGGTTATCGTGACCATGCTACCCCACTATTTGTTAAACTGAAATGCTTAAAGATTGATGATATTAACTTCCTCCAAATTGCCATATTTATGTTCCGTTTTAATATCAAATTATTACCTACGTCATTATCTTCAATGTTCCAACCTAATAACATGGTTCATTCGTATTCAACAAGGCATTCATTGAATTTACATGTGATCAATCCTCACACTACATTAGCCCAGAAATCAATCAGACACAGAGGTCCAGATGTATGGAATTCTTTACCTAATGATATTCGAAATATTAAATCAACAAACTCTTTTAAAAGAGCACTCAAATGTATTATCATTTCACAGATGTAAGATATTACTTACATTATAATCTATTTATCAGTTCTAATTAAATCTAACGTAATTTTGTTACTAGGCCTAACGAATTTTTTTTTTCTTCTTTTTTTTAAAAACTTTGTAAATAGTGTAAATAGTTCACTACAAAACTTTAGGAATTTTATTTGTCATATATTATATATTTTAAAGGTGTTCTATTTGCTTATGTTTCATCACCTTTGTGTGTTCATTCTTCAAACTGTATATAAGTTGCAACTTGTCTTTGATAAAACAATGTTATATTCTTTTTCACGTGAAGTTAATTCAAATGTATTGTAAAATTGAAAATGATTTGTCATCTTATATTAATTTTCATGTGATGTTAACTTCAATGAATTGTGAAATTGTGAACATGCATAAATAAATAAATAAATAAAAAATAAAAAATTGATGTTACTCTTAAAACGGAACCAAACAAATTGAAAACCCATGATATAGAATAGTCATTTATATTATAAAGTTATTAAAACTTGAAAGTCTGATTATTATAGGCTAATGCAAGACAAACTTAAAAGATAAACGTTGACGATAAAATGAAAACTACAGCAAACACTATAAACATATATAGTGTGAAAGAAGGTACCAAATTTCGTTCCATCACACACAACGCCTACGTCGTCATTATGAGAGCAGCCCACAGTGTTTTCAAAGTTTGAACCGACATTGCAGTCTCTCAGCGTTGCCGAGAATGCTGGGCATTGTATGTCCTCTACTATATCACCTGCACCAGGACCAAACGAGTGCTGAAACATGAAAATACATGGTTCTTATTTTTGTTATTACATCTTGGTTTGTGAAATTATCTCAGTATTATTGCGAAGATTTAAGTGAAACAAGGAAAATTACTTCTTCTTTTTTTAAATTTGATTTATTGGTTTCTGCATCTTTCTTTCTTTCTTTTTCATCATACATTTTCATGAACATAATATGGTTTTGATAAATTAGTTAATGATACCAGTTCTGATTCTCATTTTTTATATAAAAAAAAGAAGAACATTTCATCACTGTTTTCATCGCTCATGAAAGGCATATTACATGTATATCTGGCTGTACGAAATCGTTTTCGTATACATTGATAAAAGAAAAATATATAAATAAATCAGTAATCCCATAAATGCGAAGGTTGATAATAATCTCAGTTCTATTCATTGACATTTTGAAAAGGACTTCACTTATCATAGCCGACTCAAAATCGAATTAAGCTAACTTACAGATCATTTTAATATTTTGTATCACCACAGACATGAAAGAGTAGACTAATTTAAATATCTAGTTAGACTATGTACTTACCATAGACAATGCCACGCCAGTATAGCCTAGCTCATGACATAAAACTCTAGCCTCATCATCACCCCAATGTCCACATACAGTCCACCAACTGTACTCATGAAAGATCTCAACACGTCCGCTATATGCATCATCACCATCTACTAATCTAACCTCACCATCTAAATACATAGGATACAACCAGACTGAATATTAAAGAAACGAATTTTGAATAGATGAGGGAGAAGGTAAAAGTGGGAGAGCAGGCATGAAGACACAGGAAAGAACGATGTAAGAGAAGAATAAGGAAGTATAGAACTGAGATTTTAATATAATAGTTATAAAAGGGAAAGTAGCTCGTTGATATCGATTGTGATGTTAAATTCATTTTATCATATTTGTAGTAATATCTTAAGCATTTTCTTCACTTTTTGAGTTTGAACACTATGGGAAATCTTTACAGTTCGTAATTCTTGTTTCTTGATTTATTATCAATATGTGGCCAAATTGCAGTTAAGCAAGAGAGTATTATTAACCAAACTTTCTTTTTTTATTCTATATCTAATCCACCTCCCTTTCGCTGTCTTTTATCTACCATAGTGATTATGTTATTATCCCCTTCCCCGTTTGTTAGAAATCTCTCTCTACATCTTAAGCAAAACAAGTGTGAAAAGAGTGTCAGTCTTCTTCTTCTTCATCACCATCACATTCTTCTCATCTTTCTTCTTCTCCTTTCTGACCTCCGTCTTCCCCATCACTTACACTCTTCCTATTATCTTCTTGTCTGCATTATCCTGTGATGATTATTTTATTAAAATAATTCATATAACACCGATGTCTTTGGTGATATACCAACCTGGCGGAGCACATATAACCCCTGCATCATCCGAGTGTGTGCAGATCGAATGTTCATCATAAGAACAGCTAAGGAGCGCATCTTCTAGACCAGTACATCCTACATTGCTTGCAAACACATCACCTGTTCCTCCACCATAGGAACTCTGTATGGGAAACATCATGATGTATTTGTATTTGTATTTATTCAGACATTCAGTAAAAAAAAAAAAAACACTAAGATGTCTGGGGATGCAGCAAATGCATCCGGAAAAGATTCTGTGAGTGAGTTTGTTTGAAGTAAATTTTCGTTATATCTCTAAAAAAATAAGATGATTTCAAAGAACATAGCACATATGAATATACTTTAGACTCATCGAATGCATGTGGACTAAAAAGTGAAGAACTCCCATTTAAATTTTATTTATCTTAGCTTTTAGCTTCTCAGAGGTATAAGCCTACTTTTAGTATTCATTATTTGGGGAGGGGCTACTTGATAGACGCACTCAATCCAATGAGATGCAGAAGGAATACATGTACGACTAAGCTAAAGATAAAGATGAAAAGTTACAAATCGTTTTCTTTCTCAACAATCGAAACATTATGCAAATAATTACGGCCATTAATTGCGTTTGATTACTGAATAGCTATTTTAAATTGCACTACCACGACCACTTCATCAATTTGTGAGATGTCATCGTCAGGCACATAGCCAGAGTTTGATGTTTGGGGGGGGGGGGCACATACATGTAATCGATCGAGTAAAAAAAAGGGGTCTAAAAAAGTTCAACCGATCTTGGAAATTTTTAAAATGGAACAGAAGAGAGACAAATAGATGTGAATTGAGAAAGACATAAACATACATTATGCGTAACTTGGACGAGTCCTTCATAACCCATCTGTCTGCACACCACTTCACCTTCGTTATCATCCCATCCCTCATCACAGAATGTCATCCAACCTCGACCATCATCTATCCAGATCTCTACACGGCCTTCTTGGGCATTGCCTCCATCTACCAATCGAATGTTACCAACTGTGAAAGAAAAGAGAATTATCTGCAACCAATTAATCGCGTTTCAAAGGGATTTGTTAATGCAATTAGAGTCAGATATGATCCAATACACCGCCGGAAAAAAAAATATAATAATAACAATAACGAATGGTAAATGTGTACGACTCAAGTCATACGGGTATTCACTTAGCTCCATGTAATAACAATAATAATAATAATAGGCATTTCTATAGCGCCATCTATCTAGAAATTCTATTCCGAGGCTCATTTATTATTACAATTTACAATTTAAAGCGTATTACACTTTGCGTCATTATTTTTTTTTTTTTAAATACCTCAGTTTTCCACTGCCCAAAGTGAGTAAATTCGCTCGTCTCTTATAGTTTGGAACAATCATGAAATACCATGCAACATTTGAAATAACATGGCAGCACATCAGTTCAAAATGTCATGTCAGCAAGATATAAGATAATAAAAGATATGTTCCCCCCCCCCTCCCTCCCCCCCCCCCCCCCACCAAAAAAAATAATAATAATAATGAGTAACTACCCGGGGTAACTACCAACGGAACTTTAAGGATTTGTGGCTGTGATAGGAGTCAACTTTTCATGAAATGTTATGTCTTGTCTTCAACATCCAAAATTATGGCGAACGCATATTGATAATCTAATCACTCTATACAATATATTTTTATACAAGTATACTAAACGATGATTATTTTGTTTGAAACGGTTCTCTTTTTTCATCAATATAGAAAAGAATATATGCCCCATTTAACCATATGAGGGAATAAACAGAGTAAAATGGTATATCCTTCCTGTAATATGTATGCCATGAATGCAGGAAAGGTACCTGGGTGTTAAACTCAAGATTGTATGATAGGGATGGAAAGATTGAAACTTACCGTCATGATTTTGGCATATGACGCTAGCGTCTTGATAATGCGAGCAATAATTTCGAGTCCATGGTTGGTGTGGACAATCAGCTAAACGAGTCTCTGATCCACTACATTGTAACTCATTCAGATGAATACTGCCTCCTCCCTGGCCAAAGTAAGCCTGCTCAATGTAATCAAAATGAGATAACTTGAGAGAGGAAAATATTTCATTTTTTGAAACTATAAACCAGATTTGAATTTTGGTATTATCTATCTGTGGAAAAGCGAGTAATCCCTACCTAGGGAGGAACATGTTACTTGCCAAATCTCAAATCTCATTCAACAAAGGCATTCTGATATGAGACAAAAACGATTATTCAAACTCCTTTCAACTACACAGAGAACAAATTGTACTAGGCCCTCATACATTCCCTTTATCGGCCTCATTACGTCGTGAAAAATTAGTGCGATTAGAGAGAGAGTTCATAATTGTACTGTGCGATAAGTGTATGGGTTATAGGACGCCTACCCCCTGGTTAACCACCCTCTGGATAACCACCCCTAAGATAACCACCCTCTAGGACAACTACCCCATAGGACAACTACCCTTATCCTAGGGGTGGTTATCCGGGGATGGTTGTCCTGGGAGTAGGTGTCCGGATACGAAGTGTACGCGGTATACGAGAATAGGATATACATAAATATTCCTGTATCTCCCAACATTTGAGGTCGTATATGATCTGCAAACGATCTTCACTGATATACAAAAAAGCACCAATACTTGTAATTACCGCTTAATTCCTCATGATAGATGTTAAAGGCAGGGTATTTTAATACCGACTTTGCTTCCACTGCTGTTATGTATTTTCAATTGCGCCATCTTTTGATGAAGGCGTAAATAGAGCGATTTCCAGTTCCTGTACCAAAGCATCATCACGCGCGCGTTACCAGTAATTGAGGCAGTGTTGGACGTGGCTGTCGACACATCGGGACATTGTGAGGTGCAGATGGCAGTATACATGTATTTATCTGAAAAAGTGTCTGTAGAATACCCTTCATTTGAAAGCACTCACCATTCTCAAGGCTTGGACAGCTCCAGGGAATCCTAGTTGTGTGCAAGCTACAATGGCATCTTGTTGATCCCAACTATCATCACAAACTGTTCCCCACTGCCTCCGATAATAAACTTCAACTCGCCCTTCATTCGACACAGCACCACCTTGTAGTCTTATATCACCATCTTAAAATACAAATGGAGAACAATCATTGTTCAACTAATCCCCAATAAGCAATTTCGTAAATACTATCTGCGCATAGTCAGATAAAGGTCATTTGTTCCAAAATTGTAAAAACCCATCGCGACCAATACTGGTATTACGTAATCATTATTCATTTATGCACCGACAGTGCATTTATCTGATACACAGGTGGAAGTATTCCACAAACAAACATACAAAAAGGTAATCATGAGAACCTCCATCACTTCGGCGGTGATTATTCTAAAATGCACAAGAGGGACGTATCCATCGTATAAAAGATCTGTGGATTTTTTGGGGTCATGCGTACCGAAGCTATTTAAAAACTGGCTTATTGGCAAAAATGTAGATGGGTTTCCTAAACAAATTTCCTTTTGTATCATTATGTGTCTTTTTTTTTTGTTTTTTTGTTTGTTTGTTTGTTTGTTTGTTTGTTTTGTTTTTTGTTTTTTGTTTTTTTTTTTGGGGGGGGGGGGGGTCTGTAACTCATATTTCATTCTTTGCTTGTCCCTAGAGTAATTTTGTTTAGGCATTTAGGAGGGACACCAGTTGGTCTCATCCAATGAGACTGGAAAGGAACTCACACAAGTTTGATTCCATATCTTCTGTACCGTGCAATAGTATAATGATAAATATTTGGTGTTATATACCTAGGGTAGCCTCAACAGTATTAATACTGCTTTTCCTGCGGGTCCTGCAATCATCATTACCCAGTAATTGACATTTTTTAGTAACCTTTTACAACGTGCTGGAAAGTGGAGAGTGGCAAATGTAAACTGATGTTTTAATTTATATAGTCCGGTCTGGGATTCGAACCTTCGGATTGTAAGTCAAGTGAATAAACCACTATACCAATACTTCCTGAAAAAAGTCGAAATGCCTGAAACTTAAGCCTGAACATACTGAAAGGCCTGAAAATTGGTATCCCTGCTCAAGATACAAAGATACATGTATTTCATCAATAATTCCTTCAACTTCTTACCATCCGGCGCATGGCAAGAAACTGTAGCTTGTCCAGTATCACATACGCTGTGATCATGCACCACTTCACATTGAGTTAACGAAGTCTCGTCACCTTCACAGTCAAAGTAGGTACTGATCATTTGACCTCCACCACTTCCATGATTGCTCTGGTATCATATAAATATATAATAGAGCAAACATACATGTACTAAAGGGAAATGTAAATGCATGTTTATTATATTTAGGGAAGGTTTACTTTATTGAAATGGGGTCGATCTACAGCTTCCATGTCTAAGTAAATATCATTCCTCCTTTCGTTCTATAAATGTTCACTACATGTTAATCATTGTCATAATTTTTCATCCTTGCTTTTGTAAGATCCTTCATTACAAATAAACGTAGCTGTACAAAAAGGAGCTTTACTGATACACAATGCTATTGTTTATTAAACAATTTCCTTGCTATTCGCTAAAAGTGTCCTGTCTGTACAATGTAATGTGTGCTCTCTTCAAGTATAAAGAGGCACACTGAGCACCAAGTACAAGGTAATTCATGACTACCGCCAAAGGAATAAAGTCCAAAACCTAAATATTATTGTTTCATTTGTGTATAAAAGGTCAACCAAAACATGGCGCTATACCTCTTACATCTTCCCTTTTTTACAAAGTTGCAGGGATTGACTTTATCGCATAAATTCAATCATTTTCAACTGTTCGATTTTTTTTAACAAACCTGCTACGTTAACTGATACATTAATATCTGTGTGTGTAATTACTGACATCAACAACATTACCCTAAGCTTTGAGTTAATAAGAACATAACATTTTCTATTACACTTGTGTGACATTCCTAGCTCAAATAGAAACAAGGCGCCAACAAATCCAACTCCTAAAGAAGAAAAAAAGGAGTAGGAGAAGGACGCGAAGCAAAAAGAAGAAGAACGAGAAGAAGACATTTATTTTCTCTCCAAAGTAACTTTGTTTGAAATCCTGTTTTGATATAACTCACTGCACCATGCCCTTGGAAATGGGAGAAGCCTAGCTGTCTGCAAGCAACGGTAGCATCCTCAGAATCCCAATCAGAAGCACATAGAGACCACCACACTCCGTCATTGTAGATCTCTACTTCACCTTCACGCAATGTCCCATTTACAAGTCGTACATCACCGTCTAGATCGGGCAATAGCAATATGATTGGATGTTTAATTAAAAAACATTTACAAGTCATAGACCACAGTCTATTTGAAAATAATGTATAGGGGTCGTTTCGTTGCAACTCCTCACAATATGATATACTAATAATCGAGAATATATTCATTCCGAATTTATCGTTTCTAATGAATTGGTGTCAACATAAAACATCCTTAATTGATCTACTTATCTCCGTGTTTTAAAACATTGCCATACTCTCGCAGCTTTCAAGAAGTGTCTAAAGAAACATCTTTTTGAATTTCTCTTAATATTTATCTTTGTTTCTAATTAGTTTAAACTTCGTATGATAATGTTCTATTTTGTTCAGAAGTATTTGTTGTTTCCTCATTGTATTTAATGCAAAGGCACTTTATAAATGAAATGTTGTTATTGTTTTATTATTACTACATGAATGTGTCTAAAGAACTGCATCAAATTCAGGTAATGTGGGTAGATTTTTATAAATGACCAGTTCAATACGTTTCAAATGGTGTAACCTAAATATATCAAGGCGTTATTGGTCTTGGTGTAAGTGACCAGTGCGGACTTTAAAAAACAAAATGGAATTCATCGAGACGCGTCATTTGAGTGTGACATCATAAAAAAGTGAATGCAAATGAAAAGTGCTAATAATGCTTTTAACAACCTTCGTAGGCTTGATTATCGCAGGTAATTACATAATTGAAATAACATCTTGTGTGTAACCTGCATTTGAAATCTGCCCAACGTTTCCTTTTCCCACCTCCTCTCCCGATCTTTACCCTGTCTCCGTAATGCCGTCTATGCTTTTATCCCTGGAAGCCTTCTTTTACCTTAGGCTCCTTTGTATTCTCTATAATTCCAATTACAAGTAACTTCAAGCAAACCAAAATGATTTGATATATTATATGTATTTATGTTTACCAATACGTCTATGCAATATTGTTATTATTTTGAAAATTCGAAAATGACGTTTGAAATTTGAAAATGAACTAAACTGAACTAAAACTACCACTCATAAACGTTAATATTTCATTGAAATCAAAGTTATGGAGTTTTTGATCAAGTAGGACACTTTGAAATGAGTGATTCCATGTGAATTTATTATAGATGTTAGGTTGCCATGTTCAAGCTATTAACGTACCCATCGGCGGAATACAAATGACACTAGCGTCCTCATAATGAACGCAGTTATGTTGATAAAAATCAGCTCCATGACAGTCGATCAGCCTCGACTCATCGCCTCTACAATACAGGTCGTCTAGAAAGATAGCACCAGTTCCTGCACCGAAATAGGCCTGGTTAGGAGAAAAGCGGTAAAGAAATTGAAAGGGAAACATGCAGTTACCAACAATAAACACTGTCATATATTGAACTTACCCTTTTTTAAAATACTTTATCGCAATAACATGTAAATTGACAAAGGAGATCTTAGTTTAAAATGTATTAATAAACAAAAACGAAATAAAAGTATTCATAATTCGACCTCGGTTTGAGTACTTAACACTTGCCATTTTTTTTACATATTAATAGAGCATAAATATTTACTTGTTAATCCGCACAGGTAATATCAGACGGGAAAACCCCGGTCATACAAGGATGATCAATCTGGATTTCACATAGATTTTCTAAATTTAAAACAGTGAATCGCCCTTGGACTGATCAACATTTATATCACAATCCATATATACCCACATGACCGTCCAAAAGGCTTGGACAATTTACTACTCGCAATATATTATTATGAAGATAAAGGTGTCGTAGTCGAGTAGTTTAAATACTTGACTGGATATTTGAAGGTTGTGGGTTCGAGCCCCGGCGCGTCAATAGCGTCCGTTGGCAAAACATTAATCTAAATTTGCCATTTTACATTTGTCTCCAACTAGGGGTTAACCGGCCGCGGTAAGGAGAAATTCTTACAATGCTGTGAGTACCAAAAACGGTAGCCTCACTAGAGACGGGTTAATATAAGAGTGCCTTGCGCCTTGATACCTTGCGTGGTGGATAAGTGCGCCATGAAATATCCATCATGATTATCACTAATTCAATTCAATTCAAATGAACATTTATTTTCTTCCATTCAATTTGACAACATACTATATTTTACATCTGTTCAAACAATACAATTTATACGTAGGAACATAAATATATTTAACGAACTTGTATTACAAGGAAGAAGGCGCGAAACCCGATAAGCAGAGCTTGTAATGGGTATGACCGAATACACACAAATACATAATATGCATCATAAATAGAAGAAAGGAAGAAAGGGATAGGCAAAGAGGAGAGAAGGATAGAGAGCTTGGAGACAGAGAAAAGAAGAGAGGAAAAGAAGAGGACTGCGACATACTTAGCACTGGAGTGAACATTCCAGGCAGCGCCGCCTTGGTGACAATCCTATCAACCGCTCAACCCTTATTAAAAGCCATGATGAATTGAGGTTTTCTGGTCTGTAAAGATGCAGAAAACACTTACCCTATGCGGTGCATATCTAGCTCCTGTATACCCGAGCTGTCTGCATACCACGGTGGCATCGTTTAGATCCCAGGAATCATCGCAAACCGTTCCCCATTGTCTGTCATGGAAGACTTCAACCCGTCCCATGTACGACATTCCTCCACCACCTACCAGCCGTAGAGCTCCATCTACAGGTACATAATAGGGACTTTTAGATTTGCACGTCGACATTGGGACTGCTACGTGTGACGTACTTTCAAAACGCGGGCAGTGCCTTAACAGGACGTAACAGTGCCTTAAATGGACGTCACACGTAGTAGTCCACTATGTCGACGTGCAAATCTAAACGTCCCTAATGGTTTGTACAGAACGGCTGTCATTAATTAAAAAAACTTAATAACTGCCAAGTGAATGATCTGAACAGATCAAATTTGTAGAAAAAGTCCGATGAGGACAAAAGCTTAAAACAGACATAGCCTGCGTCATAATTTGTTTCACACTATGGTTGATAACAATAATAGTAATAATTATGATTACAGTAATTATAACACGCATCTACCTCTCACAAAACAAGTCATACCAGAAAATGTGTATAACTTGTGTTCGTTCAAATGTACGACTTATTTTCATTTAACTTTTTCTCTGCGGAAACGTATTGGCCTCAGTAATTACTCTATGCTGATTGAGAAATCTATTTGTCAATTAACGGGTTTATATCCTTTGAACTAAAATCGCACTGTACAGGTTTGGAAAATGTAACATTTGCATTGAGCGTGCATTTTTGGTTATATTCGCCGTCGGTGCATTTTTTTTAAAGCTTAGTATTGTTTGGATATACTTGTTTTTTGTTGGTTTTGTTAGACGGCCTCTTGGTAAACGTAACTAGTCTAGAAGTAGAAGTTAGATGGGGATTTTACAATGCTTTAAATAAATAAATGAATAAATCTATATGTATGTATGTATTCTCCTCACCACTTGATGGTGGATAACATCTCACGCCAGCGTCTTCCATGTGTATGCAATTATGACTGTACATCCCGACATGAGAGCAGTTTAGTAAGCTTGACTCTGTTCCTAAACATCGTACGTCGTCAAGAAGGATGTCGATATTGAGTCCCTCACCAAAGTAAGCCTAATTAATTGAAAGTAACACCCAGTTCATTGAAGTCGTTGTACTACTAACACTTCGTATTTTGAATATTCATTATTGAACAAGAATGAAATATACTTCACACAGACATCGATAAGAAATCCATACAATATACAGATACAAAAATAGCAATCATATAACATAACAGCAAGATAAATTAGATATACTCAAACTAATGGTGTTATTATACAAAACATTACATTTACTAAGTCGGATATCTCAACCATTCTTGTATTAGAAATGCATTCTTTTCAGCGCCATATCTTGTAGTCGGCCATTATAATGGCGAAATTCATCTCCAACTTTTCTCGTATTAAAATCATGACAAATTCGAGGATGACAGGTTTATGTTTTCCGGTTTCTATTTGTAAGTTTATTAATTGATTATCAATGATGGAATTTGTATGTTTGTGTTTGTATTTGTAAGCCATCAAATCGAACTTCTACCCGTACAAAACAACATAATGGTCTGGAAATTCGATCTCAATATAAATCATCATTTAACTTGAGTAATGCAAATGTGAAATGATCTTCGAGCATGAACCTTCAACAAATGTAGCCTACATGATGTATAAAGTCAGTCCAAAATAATGAAGTCAACTCACCCTCCCAAAATGGACTCCGTGATAACCTGGCATCACTTGATTACAGACAACCATTGCATTTTGGTCGTCCCAGTAATCATCACAAACTGTTCCCCATGACCCTTGATAGTAGACCTCTACCCGGCCTTCCAAAGAGGTTGTCCCGCCTTCTAGTCGAACATCACCATCGTTATCTAGCATTAAATGGATAAAGTGGTTGTGTTATAGGACTATGAATTATGATATGATAGTCTAAACAAATAATTATTAAAAAAACACTTTACAAAATATTTTGTAAATTTCTTAACGTTAGATCTTGATATATATTTTAATGATAGTGTAGACAAAAAGTCTACATCTAGATCTAGGTTATATAGGTGTAAGTGTCACTTTTAGTTAGACGTACATGCAGTTCTAATCTAATTTCTGATAAGACCTAAAAAGATTAGACCGAAAAAATCAGACTATTTCGTACGGGGATATGTTCCGTTGAGACTACGTCTGGCTTCACAAAATTCCCCTCTTTGGAGTAGAGCGTCAACATACTAAATATATCTAGAAATTAGAATAGTCTAGATCTAGCTTTAATAATCTAGCTTTTTTCTTAAAATAATTTTTTTGAGGGCAGATGGCATTATATAGGGAAAATTCTGCAGAAAACAAAAACCAGAAACATAATACATGTTTGTAGAAAAGATATCTCCCAAATTATTTGTTAAAGTAAAAAAAAAAATAATACTTTTTACTCTGTACATGTTTATTTTCAAATATTTGTAATGTTTCAAGCAGTTGCATGATGGTTCTTTGCTACAAAATCCATCATTTCCCATAATTGTCGTATAATAGTGGGTTTACGTCCCGGTCTAAGTTTTTCTTAAACTCCTCAAAGCAGAAAGACTAGTAGTAGTAGCACAAGCCTGTAGCAGAATATAAATGACATCTCCAATCGAAAGAGGAACATAAATCAACACAAAAACGGAATTTTCTCTGGAATTGGGTGTAAAATTATGGAAATATTGACAAAAGATCGGCACATTTTTTCAGTCATTTGCGTCCGTTCCGAAATATTTTTAATTTACCATCATCATCATCATCATCTTACTCTCCCTCCATTGTTTCGGAGATCAGCGATCCTAAGGGCGACTCTATTATACAGTGCGTCCCAGAAAAAAACGAAACCGAGAATTATCGATGTTTTATCATAACTTAGAGACCTAGTCATAATTAAAATTTATAAAATACACATATTTTAAAAGCTTTATTCCTCTTCTTTCATTTAATGCAACTCGCATGATGCCTCTTCAAATGACACCTCAACCAGCCGTGCATGAATTCTTTCGACAAGATCTAGCGTATGGCTGATCTTCAACGAAACGGAATTAAGTCTTTTGTCAATTCCGTTTATTGCTACGACAGGCACCCAGTGAAAACGAATTCGTTTAATCAAATTATGGAAATGCAAGCACTACTTTAAATGAACAGAACTTTGTTATTCCTTACTTATTTTCCCTGGTTGAGGTGTCATATGAAAGGGCAAAAACTGAAGTTTCTAGAAATGTGATTTTCCCTTTGAAATTCAGATACCGTCCGCCAAATGACTTTTTGGTTTCCTCTCTTCAAATTGATTTGAATCACTCATGCGTGAATATGCATCATATGAGTTGCAATAAATGAAAGAGGGGGGATCTAAGCTTTACAAACATGTGTCATTTATTAATTATCATTGTGATTAAGTAATGATAAAAGTTAAAACATCGATAGAAAGTTCTCGGTTTCGTTCTTTCTGGGACGCACTGTAGCGTATGCCTATAACCAGTGGCGGATCCAGCCGGCGGGAAGAGGGGGGGGGGGGGGGGCAATCCGTGACAAAATATTAGTTGCGACTCAGCCACCGGTGAATAAGCAGGGGGGGGGGGTAGGAGGCACTTTTTTTTGGTCCAATTTTTCAGGAAATATTTTGCGCCGACGCAGTCAGCCGGTGAATAAGCGGGGGGGGGGGGGGGGTGAGACCACTATTTTTATTTTTTTTACCTAATTCGTGAGATTTTTTTTTTTTTTTTAATTCTTTTTTGTTGACCCGTCAGCCCCCCCCCCCCCCGTGGATCCGCGCCTGCAGAGGATCCAGACGGTGTGAAGGGGGGGGGGGGGGTAGCCAAATCTTAATACAAAATTTAGTGCCGACTCAGCCGGCCGGCGAATAAGCGGGGAGGGTGGGGGGGGGGGGTAGGAGGCACTTTTTTGGGGGTCCAATTTTTCAGAAAATTTTCGCGCCGACGCAGTCAGCCGGTGAATAAGCGGGGGGGGGGGAGGGGAGGGTGAGACCACTATTTTTTATTTTTTTACCTAATTCGTGAGATTTTTTTGATTTTTTTTAAATTCTTTTTTGTTGAACCGTCAGCCCCCCCCCCCCCCCTCCCCGTGGATCCGCGCCGGCGAATAAGCGGGGAGGGGGGGGGGTTTTGGTGGGGTCTACGTTATTATCCTATTTTTTATCGTTTTGGGGGACTAGGGGGGGGGGGGGCCGGGCCGGAATAATCGCTACGTGGATCCGCTCCTGCCTATAATAACTAAACTTGTCACAGTAGCACAAGACTGAAGCTAACATCAAGGCAATGGACTGATAGCCGTCAATCGCGACAAGTGCATTTTATTAAAAAAAAGAGCAAAGTACTAGATCTCGTAATAGACAGTAGTTCTAGGCCTAGACTAGAGGTCTAGTCTATACGTATTCAATGGCAGGACAGGATCAAGTGGGAGTAGCGTAGCACTGCCACTATGGCACTATATACGTACCGGTACATGATCACAGTCGTCATAAGCAGCAGCAGCATCAGTATACGGCCAGTGTGAGGTGATTCTGTTGAAACTTCCGGTCACATAATCATGATCATAAGGGTCTAGATCTAGGTCTATAACCTAATAGAATCTGGTGCTTTTCAGGACCTAAAGTTCTAATCTTGTAAACTTCTTTGGCAATATCGTGAAATAGGCCCCGCAACTTACCCGTCTTGTAATCGATTACAAATCATCTTAGACTTCTAACTTCAGTCTTCAGCCAACATTTTCATGACGGACAGCAATAAAAGGGAAATAAAAGTGAGTTAAAAAGGGGGTTGAAAGGGACTTATTTTTTAAATAATAATTAGGAGGGGCGGGCCCCAAAAAAAAAATTAAAAAAGGAAAAAATTTAACTGAAAGATAAATTTAAAGAGAGGGGGCGGGGGCCCCCCCCCCCCCCCATAAAAAAAAAATCAAATAAAAAATAAATTCAAAGAGAGGGGGCCATAATATTTAAAACAAAAAAACGAAAATATTAAAAAAGGAAAAATATTAAAAAAGGAAAAATATTAAAGAAGGTAAAATATTAAAAAAGGAAAAAATATTCAAATAGTCTAGGACTAGGGTCTCTAAAAGATAAATTTAAATGATTAACCCTTTTTAATCATTTGCTAGCTCTATTTATTAAACCTCAAAACACCCCCTTAATTATACTTGGGTGAAAGAAGCCCCACTACCGTGCTGTCCGTCTTGAAAATGCATAGGATGGGGCCTTGTTCACGAGTATACAGTATAGTCGTGATACAGGCCCCATCATGTCCGTGTTGTAGAACATGCAACACCGTTGCGCGGGGCCTATTTCACGAGTATATATAGCGAGTTGAATAGCAGACTCGCTAATATATACTCGTGATACAGGCCCCGCTGCTGTGTTGAAGTGCGCGCGATGCCGTAGCGCGGGGCCTATATAACGAGTATATAAGTATAGTCGTGTTACAGGCCCCGCTGCTGTGTTGAAGTGCGCGCGATGCCGTTGCGCGGGGCTTAGATCACGAGTATATATAGTGAGTTGGCTGAAGTTAGAAGCCTAGTATAAAATTATAATCGATTCAAAACAGTTGCGGGGCCTATATCACGAGTAGTCTATGCCAATTCTTTAAATTATTACTATTAGTAGACCTTACTATTCGAAACCAAGTTTCCGGTTACGCACTAGGCCTAGATCTAGATCTAGACATATAATAATGAACTACCAATTGAATTGTCATTGACTTTGTATTGTAATGTCGTTGTTGATTGCCTACTCTAATACACCAGTTTACAGTTGTGTGCGCCATTTTAAACAAAGCTAATGACCTAGGAGTCATGTATTTATGCGTAAATTAAGATTGCGCCCATGCAAATAATGATGACATCACTGCCTGCGCGCTGCGTTGTGCGCGCACATCATCATTTGCATGGGCGCAATTTTAATTTACGCATAAATACCAGAGGTCAGAGGTTATTGGCCCCAATTTTGGGGCCAATGACCCGAGGTCAACTGTCTGCGCATGCGTACTGATACAACTGTAAACTGGTGTATTATTGTCTTACTATTAACTTTAGACTCACACAGTGGAACTGCTCCGACCCCACCGGTGTTGATAGCAAAGTAAACAAGCCAAAGGAGGACCATCAAGACGACCTTAAACAAAACTGGATACACGAAATGAAGCCTCTCCCATACCCTTGCACCACTAAAATTGATTCCAGCTGTGCATTTGGTCATTTTCGCTTTCAATTCCGGTTCTAGACGTCTATACTTAGATTTTAGATTTTTTTTCTGTGCTACTCTGCGCTGCATCGTCGGCCATGCATAAAGACCGAAATCAGTGATCGATATCTCTTACATTTAGTTGATCAATATATCGCGGATCGATCTATCGATCATAGGGATAGATCCATAGGGCGTTATGAGCCAGCTGGGCCTTGAGGCTGTGCCAGAATTAGTTACAGAGGCGGATTTTCGAGTTGCGGAGGTAGTGAAGAGGCGGCTGAGGGGGGGGGGGGGGGGGCACAAGGCATAACATTTCTGACAAGCAAGAAAAAAAGTCCCGAGGCGGTTTCGCCTGCATTGTGCAATAATCGGGTCAGGATTCTGGTTAGGTGTAATCCAGAATCTGGCCTAATTAATTTTGATCTCCACCACCACCAACGCTAACCTCTCCCTACTTACTACTTGCTTCCAGCCGTGTAGGGAAATCATAAAGGACCGTGCAGATTCTGGACTAGGTTATGCGGTGGTCACATCCCGCCGTACTTGTAAGTGCGTGCTGTCTACGTGCACAAACGTAGGCAAAATGTGGGTATCGGTACGTGGTGAGTACCGCCTCCGTACGGATTTATGAACACGCAGACACACCGTAGCGCTTTTAGTGCATGAGGAACTTTCGCTGCGTTCGGGCTACCGATTTACCCCCAGTGTGCGTGACGTGCGTGCCCGGTACTGCCAACGAGCGCACAACGCACTGACTCCGTGCGTTTTTAAATTTGTATCCCACGGTCACTTGCTCTACGGAAGGCGCACTTAGCACGTGCGTGCTGCGCACGTGATAAGTGCGTGGTCCGTGCTTACTCGCCACTTCCCCAGTTCAACTGTCTAATGAGCACGCAGAACTCACGTGGACCGTACCGAGTAAGCACGTGCTCCGCACTTACAACGCACGTTGTGCGCACTGATTTATGCAGTATATACACTATGAACATGACTGACAAAGAAAGCGGACAAAATATACAGTTCCTCAGTAGACAAAGGAACATCCTTTCACTGCTATTATGAAAAAATGTGTATTAAAGTTTATTATAACCATTTGTTAAAAATTACCGATTTGTATTATTTATTTATTTTTTTATTTATTTATTTTTTTATTTATTATTATTTTTTTTTTTTTTTTTTTTTTTTTTGGGGGGGGGGGGGGTCTTTGATAGTAAGAGGTGAGACCGGAACCATTCTGGTATATAATATTAAAGTTAAGGTTGATTTTAAATAAGAAAAAAAAATACATTTAATGATTATGTTTGACTTCTACATGTTTATTCACACATAAATACATAAACTAATAAATCACGAGTTCATGGAATGTCCCCAGAGTTCTTTAAAATCATGAGTGTCTGTAGAGTTCATAGAGTGTCTCCAGAGTTCATAAAATTAAATCATGAGTATCATGAGTTCATGTGTTCAAACAACCCGATCTTGCCATGGTAGGCGGCCAAGTGGGGAACTGTAATAGTCCGCTAGATAGTTTCTCAGGGTTTTCCCTTCCCTTGAGGCCCGTTGGCCGACCATCTGGTTGGGTTCAGTCATCTGCACATCTTCCCTCCAGGCCCCGGGGACCACGTTGCCATCCTCATCCTCGCGGTCCAAATTAAGGTCCTGTAGTCCGGGCCGGCGCTTTCGCAGCCAATTGTGAAGGGTGAGGCAGCCCAACACAACGCAAATCACCCTGCCAGGCTCCAACTGCAGGGTGGTGAGTAGGCACCGCCACCGGTGAGCCAATATCTCGAAGCTGTTCTCCACAACCCGACGTGCCCGAGAGGTCCGATAGTTCATCACTCTCTCTTTGTGGGTCATGGCACGGCGACTGTATGGCTTCAAGAGCCACTTTCGTAGGGGAAAAGCATCATCGCCTAAAATGAAGTAGGGAAAGTCCCGGTCGTCGCCTGGAAGTGGATCCGGTGCTGGGAATCCAATGGTGTTGTCCTCCAGTGCCCCCCGGAGGGTGGACTCGTTGAACACGCCTGCGTCTGAGGAAGAGCCGTTGGCCTCCACCTTGCACCACAAGAAGGAATAGTTAGCATCCACGATGGCCAGGAGCACCACAGAACAGAAGCGCTTATAATTGTAATAGAGCGATCCACTTTTATTTGGCTTCTTGATGGCGATATGTTTCCCGTCGATCGCCCCACAACAGTGGTGAAAGTTCCATCGCGTTCCAAACTGGCGGGCGACGGCTTTCCACTCGTCCTGTGTGGAGGGCATGTTGAACATCTCCTCCTTATATTCCTTGTAGATGGCGGTGCAGACCTCCGGCACGACCGTGGATATGCTGTTGTGTGCCACCCGGAAGTCGTAGGCAAGGGACCTGTAGCTGTTCCCCGTCGCCAAGAAGCGAAGGGTGATGGCCAGCTTCAGGCCAGGCTCAAGAGGGCGGCGACTCCTGAAACATAAAATGTATTAATAGCGTTTGGGTGGCCCAGAAAGAGTGCTACAAAAACTTACCTTAATTACAAATACATGAATGACTAAATACAATTATTGTTCATAATATTTGATAGAAAAACACTTCAAGTTTTATTTGCCACCAAAAACATCAATTTACATGAAGGCGTTTTGATTCTATGGCCATTTTACTGAAAAGTTGTGATTTGCAAAATTTGCTCCTTCTGTCAGAGATTTATTCTTAAATGAGCAACGGGAAGCTTCCAATAGAAATAAGACAACATTTTAAAGCAAATACAAAGCAAAACCAAGAATTCGTTATGGCAGAAATGAAGACACACACCTTGGGCACTTGGTGATTCGAGGGGTCACTCGGAGCAGGAGCTCGGCGAAGAGATTGGGGTCCATTCGGATGTATCATACATAGTCCCCCCGCGATTCACGCTCTAGCTCTTGGAGCAACGTTTCGTACTGCCCGAAAAGCCTCCTCCTCTCGATCCATGGGCGAACCCACCATCTTCTGCGTCGGCGTCTCTGTTGCCTCTCTCTCTCCCGTATCAAGGCAAGTAATACCACGTCGTACTCATGCGCTGCCACTTGAAGGTGTTCTTGCAGCATCAGAACCCGGAGTCTCTGCGGTTGGAATGGGCGGCATCTTGACGCAGCAGCAACTTCTAGAGAAAATGGGAATGTCGTCCTATATGCTCCGACATACCCCGACTCACCGAGTTCATCGCACGTGTACGCACTTACAACGTGCGAGTGAGTAAGGACACCGTACGTGAGCAGCACGTGTAAGTACGGCCTCCGTAAGACAACGTGGCAACCGCACGGAGACCGTACGTTGTAAGCACGTTGTAAGTACGTACAACGCACTTACCACGTGCGCAACGTACGATGCACGCAACCACTCACGGCCAGGCGTGGCGTGCGGGCCACGTACTTACACCGTGCGTGTGACGTGCTTTGCCGGTACTCCCTCCCTGCCTTTGCCACTCCCTCCCTACGTTTTCAGAAAACGTGGCGGCCGTGGCCTCCCCAAAAACCGTACGGACTAAAAACACGCACGGTGGGATGTGACCAACGCTTTAGGTGAAGAAAAAAATGAGAGCGGGAAACCGTGAGGCGTGCTGTCCGCTTTTTTAGGCTTTATAATCTGCTTTACCTGAGAATGGTTGGAATAATTAATTTCAGTTCAAATCAAGCAAACTGTGTGCTTTAAAAGAGTAAAACATTATGTAGATCTACATGTCATAATAATTGTCTTTGGAAAGCTTTAGCGGTGTTGCTCCTCAAAACTAGACACTGTCCCCCCCCCCCCCCCCCCCCCCCCCCCACTCCGGGATCGGAATGACCGCATGCGTGTTGCCAAAATGTCCGGTAAAGGGGTACTAGCTCACGCTATAGTGTGTACACACACAGAGACAGTCCGCCGTAAATATTGAGTATCATAAAGAGCTTCTGACTGCATTGAGTATTATCTACCAACAAAATGACATATTTACTTCATACAAGAAGAATCTTTAAGTTTTGTTTTAACATGTTTGTTGAAGGATTATTTCATAGACTTTGTATTCCTATAATTTCTGTTTTTCCCCTCTTTTTTAGATCAGTATTAATATAAAAGCATTATATCATTGTAATCGACCAACTATGTCTGAATAGACTTGTACTCCGCTGAAAATTTGCCAAAACCAGTCCTGTCCATATCAGAATGTTCGTTGTGTTATAGCTATGAATTGCATTAGACAGTGCCATAATTATGTCATCTAATTTGCATTATATTTAAAAATATCTCCAAAGTGGAAAATTTGGCATCTATAGCAAATCTAATACGTCCATTTTCACTAGAAACAGATAGGCCTATTTTGCTACAGAAAGATACATTTGGCGAGATATGGTTTCGGAAAATGGAGAGTATAATGTTAAAGCTTATCTGCCATAGTTTACAGGAGGGATTAGACCGCTCTGCAAGGTCACTGGACAGGTGGTTATCTCATCAACTCAGCTTTCAGTTAACATAAGAAAAAGAGGATCATGGGGGACCAATGGTCACCGATTAGGCATTGTTTATTATATAGAGGGCGCAAGTAGCTACCAGTAGTGCAGTGGGCCTTTAAAAGCCTGTAAAACTTTGAGCCCTGTGCGGTGCCTGTTTGAAAACGCTCGGTGTGTTTGGGGGATGTCACTCAAATGGTACTTTTGTGTATATTTTTAACATCTTTTGCACTTGCGCACATTGAGCATGAAATTTCAAGTGAGTTTGGCGCCTTCTATATTATTGACTGTTATGAGGGCCTGGCTGTTACATGAGCTCGAAGGGACGTTGCATATCCTCCCATGACCCCAATGTGCGCCTAGGTGGGCGGCGCGCCTAGGGAGGATATGCAACGTCCCCTCGAGAGTTCTCGGACACCTACCACTGATAGACATCCGCCCCCGGATAACCAGGGACGTAGCATGAGTTTGATTGTTTTGTTTTGTTTTTGTTTGGGGGGGGGAGGACATAAATTGTAATCGATCGACGTCCTGGGAGGGGTCTAAAACAGTTCAACCGATCTTGGAGAAAAAAATTTGGAGGCACGTGCCCCCCCCCCCCCCCCCGTGGCTACGTGCCTGTGGATAACCACCCCCAGTCGACTACACCCTAGGGCAACCACCCTCTAGGTCGACTACCCCTGGGACAACTAACGCCCGGACAACTACCCCCCCCCCCCCAGTAAACTTCCCCCTATAGGACAACTACCCCCTTAAAGACAACTACGCCCGGATAACTACCACCCGAACAACTACCCCCTTCGACAACCATCCTCTAGGACAACTCCGGTCAAGTATCCTAGGGGGTAGTTGTCCGGGGGTTAGGTGTCTGGGGGTAGTTGTCCTAGGGGGTAGTTGTCCTATATAGGGGGTAGGTGACTGGGGTGGTTATCCGGGGTGGATGTCCAGGGGTACGTGTTCGGATTCAAACGCCCCGAGAGCCATGCCTCAAATATTAAAGCAATCAATATGTCCTTTATATACCAAATTGACACAAAAATCTACCAAGAATTCTTAGTTTTTCCTTCTCTTAGTAAAGATTGGTTAAAACATCACGGAAATCCTGGGACATTGTCTGTTAATCTTCGTTGGACAGATGACTGAATGTTACAATCATTTGGGAATCGCTGACAAAAAGCACTTATACACGCTCGCACAAACTAAGTTTTAACACGTTAACCCAAGGGGATCCCAGCACAATTTTACTATTTCCCAGTACCCTGAATTTTGCGGGAATCTCACTATTAAACTATTTACCGGTACTGGCATTGTTCGTTTCTCTACGGGAATGGCTAAAATCAAGACTCCGATTTCGACCAATCAAATGGCTATAGATTTCTAAAGAGAGGTATATGTAATACGCTATTCAATTCAATTTAATTCAAATGTATTGGTCCAAAAGGAAATTTGTTGCGTTTACATGCATTATTCACACAAAAAAATAGATATGATGTACATGTGACATGATACAACGTTAAAACGATTATCAAGAGAATAATAATATTAATAATAATTAAGATTTATATAGCGCTGGTATACAAGTACAGTTTCTAAGCGCTTTACAAAACAAGTGAAATGAAAAGTACGGTTAAACTAAATATGTAATAAGGATCAACAAGAAACGTGAAATGAACAATGCGCTTAATTTGGACGAATTACTTGACTAACAATGTATAACAATAACATGATAATGAAAAATGAAAATGTAAATACAATGATTAAGAATAAACATATTTTAACATTCACATTATATAAATATTTTCTCTAATTTTACAATGCATTCAACTTTGTTCAAATATTCAGAGTAATTACCAACGCAATATTACATTGTTATTGTCATTATCATTATCAATATTATTTTTTGTGTAATTGGTATATTATTAGTTTGACTCAGTATATCATTGTAATGAAATATTGTTGTTAGGTAAACAATAAACCACAAACAGTTTAACAATCAATAGAGTTTATCATTATAATTTTCTATATGGTCGAAAAATAACCATGTATATATTCTAGTAAGTTACAAATAATGTTCCTATCTTCTGGGGTAATGCAATATCCTATTCTTATAAATCCACAACAATTCTTGTCCCTATAAATGAAACCTTAATATGAATGCAGTATATTAATTACTATTGAAGGCAGTATGAATCAATTATTAATAACAATACGTTATGGCATGTAAGTAGAAATACAGAAGAGACTTATTCATTTCATTTGAGGAAAAGATGGCTTTTATAAGAAAACTAATATAATTTTCCTATAATAAATACGAATAAGTTTGTTATCATTTCCTACAAGCAAATAATATCATGCGAATCATACATTTTACTTTTTATATTTCATTCAAAAAACGGATAGAGTACGGAGCAAATGAGTTCAGGTAACTCGAAGTGCGGGTTTTCTTCGACTGCAACCTTTATATACCACTTCTCAGCCTGACATAATTTTAATTCAGGGGGTGACTTGAATCTCTTGAAACCTTGACAGCCGTACACATTGTTTTATCTATTATTTTGGCTGCTTGTTTGTTAATGGTTTTGAGTTTTCCTTGGTCTTTCTTTCTGGCACTATTTGTACCACACTACACAATTATAATTTATGTCATTACACTTTCAACTATGGACCGATAAAAAAGTGACAGTATGGTCCTATCAGCGTGGTATGAATGCAACTTTCTCAGAAACTGCATTCGCTGGCTCCCTTTTGTTGCGAGGGCTTTTGTATGCCCATTCCAGACCAGTTCATTGTCAATGTGTGTGCCCAAATATTTGTATGAAGTAACAATTTCAATATCTTGCCCTTTAATGCTTACAGGGTGGTCAACCTGGTTTGCTTTCTACTTTGATCCTGAAATCAAACAAGATCTCTTTGGTTTTCTGAACATTCAGCTCCAGATAATTTTCCACACAAATGAGTTGAAATGATTGATTGATTGACTGATTTTTATTCGACAAGCTTCCAACATACAACAATATACAATGATAATAGATTAACAGATCAAAATTAAGTCAGCTTGAACAGGATAACCCACGAAAGCTCGAGAGCTTATTTT
The DNA here is from genome assembly GCF_000002235.5 of Strongylocentrotus purpuratus. Lineage (NCBI taxonomy): Eukaryota > Metazoa > Echinodermata > Echinoidea > Camarodonta > Strongylocentrotidae > Strongylocentrotus > Strongylocentrotus purpuratus. Next base: position 32,260,982 of record NW_022145614.1, on the reverse strand, counting down.
CAGTGGGGTCCCCACTAAAATGTACACAATCTCTTTTCATCATCTTTAATCAGCCCTATACGATGGCAATTTAGTCTGAATACTTGAAAGAGTGAACATTTTTTAAATGAGATAGGCAGTCATTGGTATAAAGAATGAAAATAGTCTGGGAAAGTACATATCCCTGGGGTGATCCAGTGTTGGTTATCCACCTAGGAAACCTTGTACGAGTGTAATGGATGATGTTATTATCTTTCTGTATAAGTCTATATGTTATATTAATCATATAGCATAATAAGATCATTTTTTTAAATCTTGCAGCGTAAACTTATTATTTGTGTACAATGTTGACAAATTGAAATTAACAAATTTGCTTTATTATCTTCAAAATACTTTCATACATTTTTTTAATATCGTAAAAGTTACGAGTGATTAAATATTCATTATAAAGTTAATCAAAAAAATGTATTGAACTGAAATGCTCATCATTTTTATTTTCGTCATGATCACAGGAACCCCAGACTTCTACAAAATTTGTAACCGTGCATTGATCACTTGACCTATCATTTACATTGCTTTTTATTTAAAAATGTACACCTCACTATAAATTTGGTTTGCTCTTCAAAATATGATTTTTATTCTTTTTATATTCACAAAAAGAATGTCACTTTTTAACATACAAGCATCATGTTTGCTTTACTATAACAAATGTCCAATATGATTTCATACTATAATTGCCCATCGAAACAGACGATCTATTTGTATCTACGTAATGTTTTAAAATCACATGTACATTATATTAGGACAGACAATATGCGAATTATGGGCTTCTTTTGTGAAAAATATCATGTTGTAAGACTAGAACTCTAATAGATTTATAAAAAATCTATTTGATGGTTGTATAAGCTACTAGCATACATCATGTTATCGTCAATATGCATAAGATGGGTTACTATAATGCACAGAAGACGAGTCCTCAGACGAAGAACAAGTTCCTGTAGTTCCGTTTGTATTCATTGGTGTCGGTCCTATACTTCGCTTTGTGTTCTGGTCTTCACCCGAGAATCCGCAAGAAAGACCTCGACGCCATTGGTCTCTGATGGTTGCCTTACGAAGACAATACAGGGCGAAGATGAAGAAGCCTAGTAAGGAGTTGGAGATGATGAAGAGGGTGTTGGCGATGTCTACATTGATCAGGGTCAGGTATCCAGTGATCCAGGTGAAGCCAAGCAGGATCAACATGGCGATACCATTCTGGATTCGTTCTAGGGTCTCTTGTCGTTGGTCTCTGTAGTCCTTCTTCACACGACCTTCCTTTCTGGCAGATTGCTTCAAGTGACGCATTGCCAATATGAAGATGACGGTGTCGACAAGGAGGATGATGGCCATTGGTACAAGAAGACCACCGATCAACGACCACTTATGGATGAAGCAACTGCACAAGGGGAAATAATATACATTAAAGAACATCATAATAATAATAATATAATAATAATAATAATAGCCTAATAGTCCACTCCAAATTTTATTAAACCGAAACGGAAATTCTTTTTGCCCCATTGATCGTGAGCCCGGCAGCCACTGAGCAGCGCCAGATCGACGTTGCTCTATCCCTCATCATCTATCCCTCATCTATCCCTCATCATCATCATAATCATATATTTCGGGGGATATTTGTTTTTTGTTTTGAGTCTTTTTGTAATGATGTTTTGGTGTGATGATTGATTGTTTTAGCTCCACATTACAACAAAAATGATTTGTATTTCTGTTTTATGCTTATTGAATTTCGTTGCTTCATTTACAATATGGTGAAATAGTATAGTATTATAGATGAAGGGTCTACATACGGAAACGCCGTCAGAACCAACATTTTAATACTTACTAATCTTCAACGGCATACGAGTTCCGAGCGATTCCTCCAGTTAAACCAACAATAACTGCCGGAATGCCTATCAGTTAATAAAAAAGAAAATAAGAGAGATTAATTTAGGCTATATTTCATTCCATACCATGCCCACGCCCCCTTCTATCTCTCTCTCTCTCTCTCTCTCACACTCTATCAGTTTTCCCTCTAGCTTTCTCTACCATTTCTCTCGTCTCTCTATTTCTATGTCCACCTTTCTATTTCTCTCACCTCTTTTCCCCATAGTATTTTATGTCCATATCTCCCATTTCTGTGTTATTTCTCAACTTTTATTAACAGCAATTAATAAGAAGACATCCGATGAAAAGACATAAATCCCCGTCATTTTCGGACAAGTGAATGAGCAATGTGTAGTCGAACCTTTTTTGTACATATCAAGGGGGGAATTTTCCAAGTCACTTTCTACACCTCAACAAGACCTCTCCCTTTTTTCCTACTTTTTTTCTTGGCAGTTTGTTAGGAAACAACGGCCTGTGAGCCCAAAAGATTTTTTGTTAAATTTGCCGGAAAAAGTCCTGTCTGGTCGTTCAGATTTGACGCGGCAGAACCGCATCGGTTATCTAATGATGACGTAAAGTGTAATACGCTTCACGTTTTCTGTGTCTATAAAGCTCAGTGAATATGCGCAATCAGAACTGTGCCCTCGATCATGGCGTAAAAAACCGCGGCCGCCTTTTTTGTAGCGGTTTACTGCGTCATAATAATAGTATGAGGGAGCCAGGCGCCTTTGAATGCTTTTGCAGATAAATGGCGCTATACAAATGCTGTTCATCATCATCATCATCATCAGTATGCTTGTGGAAACACTCAGAAGCACAGATGGTAAAATGGAAAAGAAGATAAACTTTTATAAATCAGTGCATTACCGATGCAATAATGTCAATTAAATATTTGGGTCTATTGAAAAGTTGGAGCATTTGTCGATTGGTAAAGTACATCAATGATGCAGATAAGTCTTATTGAATTGAAATAAATGATCAACTTTACCCCATCCGACCACAGCAGCTTTGATCATAAATTTCGGTATGTAAGTATCAAAGACTCTGATGATGACCAGGTAAGTATGAAACCCCTCGATGCCCATCCAAGTAATCGAAGAGAGCACGAAGTAGTGGACGAGTGCCGCCAGGACGATACATGGTATCCCCTCGACCTCAGCATGCTGGAACTCCGTGTCGAGAGCCACGATGACCAGAAAGGTGGAGTATAAACAAAGGAGAGTGACGCACAGACAGATAAAGATCCGGTGTGTTTGGGAGCTCTGAACTCTTCTGTTAACATCAAAGAATGAAATGTGTGTTAATATCGAAAGGCAGTGGTTTAACACAGGGAGTGGGGCGGGTTTCGGGAGAAGGGGGCGATTTTCGCTGCAACGAACTTTTCATGAAAGTTTTTAGAATTTAGAATTCAAAAGAATTTATCGGTAATTGATCGTGATCGACTTTTTTACCACATGATGAACGAAATTATGTTAATTAATAAGAAACAAAATCAGATTTGTCATTTATATAATGAGAATCTAAATTTCGATGAAACAACAAGGTGGCATATTGACGACTGTTTTTATTTATCAATAATACCTTCGTATTATATTTTGTCTTTGTTCAAAAGTAAATCATAAGTTGTGGCATTTGACAACCATTTTCGCTAAACAGGCCTATTGGCAAAATTTCGCGAAATTTTGAATAAAATATATCCCTTCTGTGTCCATCCCTCTATTTCCACCAGCCAACTGTATATTATTTTACACATGCCCATTAGTTATACTTTAACTGTCTGTAAAGTGCCACCGGTGAATTGAAAATTAAATTTTAGTGGTGCTATCTGGTGGCCGAAATAATTCGTAAGCGAGAAGAAGAAAAATCGCTAAAAGAATGGTACAATTTCAGTGACTATATTCTGCAAAGACAGCTGTAAAATGCCACCATAGAAAGTCCACTTACTTGATGCTGAGATAGGAGATCAGTGTGATGAGCAAACACACACATGAAATGGTGCAACCAGCGATACTGGATACACGCAGTAATGGGTTGGGAGGTACCTCCATCGCGTAGATGTCCTAGGGTCAAAACAATAACGTGAAATTGAGCAGAGGTGGGAACGGAGGGGCGGAAAGTGAACACTACTGCAGACTTTGGACATTAAAGAGTGGCAGATGGGAAATACATCATGATTATAGTTAACCTAAAACCTCAGCTTACTTGCAACCTTTCTTTTTTTCTTCAATTTTCACCGAATTCTTGCATGCTTCCTCTTTACAGATTTGCCTCCCCCCCCCCCCCCCCCCCCCCATTCCCCGGAGATGGACCGACACCTTGATTATTAAATTATAAGTACGTATAGTTATGCAGAATCGGCCCTTATGCCTAAGGATGAAGAAAAAAAATCCTTCTAAGAAAAATCTAGAAATGCGCACTTTTTAGGAGCCCAAAATCTATGTATGAAGATGTTCTTACCACCAGAACAGCAAAGTTTGTCAAGTGATCACAGGAGCATGTGTAGTATTCATCTTCAATGCCGTCGACTTCCATTGAATTTCTCATCGAATTATCAGGTAACAGTTCACATCCAGTCCTAGACCATTTGCCAAGACTATACTCCCAGAAGTTACAAGTCGGATTACGGGAGCCAGCCTGATCATGATACAAGAGGAATCAAATATAATTAAATTTGAAAAGGGGAGATAGCTAGAGAGAAAGACTAGAGAGAGAGAGAGAGAGAGAGAGAAAGGGGTAAGTGATAATAACGTAATTATGTAGCTTAATTTGACAATTTCAGAAACTCCATTTGAAAGATTGATCGGAGAGGATTTAAAGCCTTAACTAAGGACACATGAATGTTTAATCCATTCATTCTTTTTTGTCAGTCATGATAAGATAACATAAATCCTTGATATATCAAGAAATCAGTCAATATTATATTATATTTCGTATGGTATCACCAGAACACTTATTTTACCATCAGTCTAGAGAAGGTGATATTAATGGGTTCCATCAAGTGTTCAATCTTCCGCCCTCCGATTACTAAGGAGACAACCGGTGTGTTGACAGTACGGTTGAAGTCTTCCGACTCCTGGTTGAGTTGGGCGAGAGTTGGTGATGGGAACATGACATCATCGACGTATACGAGGAAGACAATTCGTAGATAGTCACTGATCACACTCCCTGGATCCCCTGACAATCCTGACCGGGTCGTTGATCCTGGGTTACTTCCAGGGAGTTGGGTAGCTAAACTCTCTGATTCTATAGTCGCCTTTGGCACGGTGACAATCTGGGTAGCTTCGATGGGAACAACAACCCTGGCAAAAGTGTCTTCAGCGATCGTTTCGGTTGGGGTATCCTGGTGCGTTCCCACCTTGACATTGCTGCTGCTCAGGTCTTCCTTGTTTTCAGTAAACATGGTTACAACTAGGCCATCGAGAACACTCTCTGAAGGTAAATCAAGTACCTGTACCCACCCGATAACAAAAGAAAGTATGAAAACAACAAGCACAGTGCATAATAATTGCATTATAAGACACACTAGATTAACATTGATATATAACTAACATTGGCAAGTCTGAATGTGCGATCTCATTCAAGACACAGTAAATGACTTGAAGCGAAGTAGGCCTAAATGTCATAATTACATGAAAAATTCCTTCAAGACATAAGTAGCCGAAGGAGAAGAAGATCATTCCATTCACTAAGTGTTATGCTATGCCGTAATCTTAAATCCCAATAGGATAATTATCCACAAAATCAACAAGACATTGCAAACCTTCAGAGATATCTCAACAGTAGATTGGTTTACTAATGTTTTCAAACTAATTAGATGTTATGGGGGACATACATGATTGTATAGTGACGAGTTATTCCATTAAACTGGTATTAGTCAATGAACAACAATACTTGGAACTCAGTCTCCGTACTTGTACTCTGTCGGGTAATCCTCGGAGAAGCTTTCATGTTGTCAAGATCAACATTATTTTGTTTAACAAGTATGCATAGAATGTGACTATGGATTGTCTAACATGAAATGTGAGTCTCACATACAAGACCGACACTAGACCAACCCCTAAAGAGTGCATTACCCTTCTGGCAAAAATTAAGTCGTTTTGGAGTCGGTCTGGGCCCGATTTGTACTTCTACAAACAAAAGTTACCTTCGCTGCAATATTTGTATAAGATGTATCGAATGAGCCATTATGTACGTCAACAGTGTTCAGTTGTGATTCCATGATTTGGACAATCGCAGTGGTGAAGTTTCCTTTCCTTTGAGCGGAAGTTAGAATCTCTTTCTCGGCATTCATTAAGTTATTCACTATCCCAACTATATCATCGGTAACCTGCCAAATGATCAAACATACATTTTCACAATTTGATACTTGTCTCGATGTTTGAAATAAGATACTAAATTACAACCTATTATACAATAAAAGAAAAAAATGTTCCCGTGAATTAAAATAATTGACAAATTATGGTAATTTGGTCTTACTTACCCGGATTCGCCGTATTAGCATAGAAATTGCCCTTCATCCGGGCCATACCATTACTATAACCCCTGCAGCATTGCCAGGTACTGACTTAAATAAAAACATCTGGGCCTAGCAGGACGAATTCGGGGAAAATATCTTGTCCAATTAATGATGTAAGCACTAAGTAAGGATCGAACCCGTGACCTCCCGTATGAGAGTCAAGAGCCTTCACTGTGCCATACACCATGTTAACCTTGGTGACATTGTGAATTCATCATGGACAAACATGACAAACATGCAAATCTATGTAAATCATATACGTTTGACATTTGGTTATATACTCAAAAATACTTTACCGTCCAATTCAAAATAGACTATTATAACCTTATAAATATTTTGCATATATTTTACCGTCAAAATATTTGATCATAATTTGATTAATACCAGTTTATGTAATTCTACCAGCTGATACGAAAGGATAACTAACTCAAATCAAATCTATTATTCAGCTAGTATTTTGTTCCGTTGTGGTTTGATTTCGATACATTTTATAGACGCTGTGATTTCTTAAGTTGTGTATACATTGAATGGATAGAGCAAGTTCGGATTTGTTTTCCCCTTCATGTTATTGTTGTCATGTTTCTGATTTCGTTGAAGATCAGCTTGTATTGACAAGGTAATAATAATGATCTTTTGTTTGTTTAACCAAGAGAAGCCACACAAGCATTATTGCTGTTCTTCCTGAGAACCCTGCCATTATTATTACCAAAGCAGTTGTCAGGTGTCCATTTCCACCTGGGTGGAGAGTGGCAAATGTGGATTTATGTCTTGCCAAAGGAGGTTAGTGCCGAGCTGGAATTCGAACCCTCAACCCTTGGATTGAGACCCAAGTGAATGTACCACTAGTTTAAACCTGTAAAACTCACATTAGCATCGGTGGAATTCAGGTAAGATATCTGCTGCAGGATATCGACGAGTAAACCCATATCTGTGACCGTGATGTATTCAGTCTCTTCTGTGATAAGAAACACTGCTCTGGAAATGTTACTCAGATTATCGCCAGATATTCCAGTCTATGAAAGAAACAAAGTAAAAAGACGAATCGGCATAGGCTTTAAAACTTAACAATATTACATTTTTTAAATTTATCAAAAGACACTTTTCTTTAAATTAACAAGATTCGATTTTTTTTTATAAATAATGTGTCCACATTTAAAGATGGTATGGGATGAGGAGCAGACCAACTAGGCATGAATTGACAACATCAAGCATTGGACGGGAATATACTTTGAGCAGCTAACTAGAATAGCTGAAGACAGAATGTTATGGATCGACGTCCATTTCATTGTCATGATTGTAGCCCCAACGGCATTCCAGCTATGGGACATAATGCAGATAGATTGGTTGGAAAGATAATGATCATGCACATTTCGATAAGCATTATTTTCTAATCAAACAAAATGAAAAGCTCTATATTCACTGATGGAATGCATTCTACACTAAATCTTGACTGTCCACCGTTCTCTTGAACCTAGTCGGTGATGCTCTATGATCTAAGAAAAAAAATTGTTACGATTTTTGGATTGTTTGAAACACCTGACAGCCAGTTTTTTTTCTTTCGCTATTCCCAAATCCAATAATTTTGTCCACATAAAGTTGTTGAATGAAGGCATAATTGTTATTTCTAACGTTCGTTATTCTGTTGTTTCATGAATTCAAACGTTCATAAATCCGAACACATGTACGAATTTCTTTTGAGCGAGAGTACCTACTCAGAAAATATCAATCCCTCAAAAAAAATATTAGGAACTCAAGTTTGATCGACTATTTCTCTCCTGTCATTGAATAAATATCGCTTTGTTTAGTATCACTGCAAAGTGTGTTTATTGTTCTTTAAAATGTTACAATATTGTTATGACTTTGCAGCCATGGAATAAGCAGTACATCATAATAAAGGGCGGGGTCAACGGTGAAAAGTTGCAAAATACATTGGTAAGCACTGGTGTTGAATATGCAGTACACTACACAGCAGCTCTACACTCTTCAAAGAAGGAAGAATGCATAGCAGAACCAAAGCAGTAGAATTCGTAGCTTTTCACTTGTGACCTTGCCCATTATCTAAATGCAATGCACATTCCATGACAGAAAAATCATAACACATGAGTAACATTGTAAAAAGGAGTAAATTAAATCCAAACACAGCGATGATTATGCCATAACAAGAGAGATGTAATCAATCAAACTTGACTTTCCTAACCTTTTTGTGAGGGGTTTATAAAATCAGCTTCGTTTCCCAAGCTTTTTGAGGTATTATATAGAATGTTCATATCTTACACAGATAAAAGGGGCATAACTAGTCTGCTCAAATCAATACTGTTTCATCTTCGAAATTACCAACCCTGACCCAGATTCGAAATTAAAGTCCTTCGGAGTATCGCCTTCAGATGATAAACCTTCTGAATCAACAAACTTAGGGTCAATGAACCTTCTGCAAACTGAATAAAGAACCATCTAAAACCGAGCCGTAACTATGGTAACCGTTGAATAAGAACAATAAATAGAGTGAATTGGACGTGTTTGCCGACTTTATCAGTCATCCGTAAGTATACCTTTAAAATCCCTGCCAGTGATCTTGTCATATTTCCCTCTGTAATGGTTCCGTCTGTCGTGGTCACTTCTGTCGTAGTTCCTCCTGGCGTAGTTCCTCCCTTTGCCGATGTACCTACTGTCGTTTTACCTACTGTGGTCATTCCTGTTGCCGAAGTTCCTTCTGCCGTAGTTCCTCCTGTCGTTGTTCCCTTTGCCGATGTTTCTTCTGTCGCGTTTCCTCCTGTCGTAGTTCCTCTTGCCGAAGTTCCTTCTGTCGTAGTTCCTCCTGTCGTAGTTCCTTCTGTGGTACATTTGATATCGATGGCCCAAGAGGCTGTGCCGTTGCTCCCGAGCTGACAAACCGCGTGAATGATTGGTATAAGAATATCTTTGAAAAAAAAAAGGGAAAGATGTTTTCAGGTAAAAGTTAAGATATCGTCTTCATTAGACACATTAGTTATGACCCAGTTACTTTATGATGAATGCATTTAATCTGATCTTGAGTTTTACCTGGACATAATTCCATAGAGTCGATAGTGGTTCCCACTTCAGATGCAGGAAGTCTTACATCTCCAAAGTCAGATGCTATTGTTGTGTTTGAGCAGACGAGTCCTAATGAGAGAATGAATTATGATTGTAAAGATCAAAATGTAAATAATTGAATTAAGTAAAAAGTACATTTAAAAACAAATATGTTGTTTGCAGACAAAATCAGAATATTTCTTTCATTTTAAAAAAAGTGGTATTGCGCCTATCATCAAGAAGAGAAAGATTTACACTTTTTTTTAAGCTTGCTTTGATATTTAATTTGATATGAAAGCTGATTATAAGACCATTAATACTCACTGAATATCACTTCGACATCAAAACAACACGTCGCTGCAACTTCTTGCGTGTCTGAAGAAAAGACATACTGAACAGAAGTCTGACCGACTGGAAACCGGGTGCCAGGGACATGGGATTGTGACGTCATAACGACCGATGTTAGACTAGAGATCGGTTCGATCCATGTTACTATTGCAAAGCGATCGTTGGTCAAAGAGTCTGTATTTAATATTCGCTGTATGGCTGTGGGGCAGCCTGTGATTAATGTATCAGGTTCGACACCTGAGGAAGGTCAAAAGCATATGGAAGGAAGACGTAAGACTGTTGAGATAAACCTGAAATAAACATTTTATTTTATTTACCTGCCTGCCAGCCAGCATCAATAGTTGATGGTCTATTTATTATTTTTTACTCGTTAATATGAATTTGTTATTGATAAAGTTTGTAAAATTAAAATTTCTATATAATTTGCAAATCGAGGGTGAGATATATTTCATTTTGTCGTGTTATTATGCAATTCGCATAGTTAATGACGGATTTGATCCAAATTGCAATTTGCAAAACTTCATCAAACTTAAAATAGTATTAGATTAACCATATTGTCTTAAAGATTGTGAATAAATAGACAGGAGATATCTTACGTCTAAATCCTACATGATTGAACTAAATGTTTTATACTTTTATCCAGAGGTACATGTGCTTGTAAAGAGTACACCTATATATAGTTTTTTGTTTAATTATTACAAGAGTTTTTTTTTTAAGCAGCATAGGTACGACCATATGCATACAACCAATACGTACTGCATAGGCCGCACATGGCAGGACACTGCTCTAAGACGAACTCAAAACCTTGTATCATCCCTGAACATAAGATCTGTGGCCATCCCGTACCACAGTTTGCATCGTAATCGCCACAAGGAGCTATATAGAAAAGAAATGTAAAGAAAATGTTATGCAGGCCATCCATTTACATAATTAGAAGAGGATCAACGCAAATAAAGTGGAATAAAAACTCCTATTAACCGGGACAAAAATAAGCTTTCGGTGACGAATAATAAAGTTGAAGGAGGATATTTTTATTCTTATCACTCTAAAATAAAGAGAGATTTTCAGGGCTTTCATATCACTTTCAATTAATATTTGTAAGTAAGTGAATTGGGACTGAGCGGCAGAGTTTCGGACCTGCCTCCAAAACGATCGATGGGGGTTAAGATCCGAGTCAGGTCATTCAGAGCCTGCTGAGAAGAAAAGTTAGTCCCAAAGATTTCTATAGATTATGAGTATTATATTTATATATATGAATATTCCCAAGTAAGGATTAAGGATTGTAAACACAATATAGAGGGAGAGAGAGGAACGGGGTAGATAGGGAGAAGGGAGAGGCAGTGAGGGATGGACAGAGAGAGAGACAGAGAACGAGGGAGGGAGAAAGTGAAATACAGAGACAGTGGGAGACAGAGACAGAGAGTGAGAGAGAAATATATAGAGAGAGTGATAGAGTGATAATCAAATACAAACCTGAGCAGTCGACACCAGTGAACTGTGGTGTACAAGTACAGGTGCAGTCATCGTTGATAACGCCACAGTTCTTACAGTTAACTTCACATGTAGTCGAACACTCTAACAAAAAAAATGACAAAGAGAGAACACAAAAGGATATCAATATCAACTGAAATTTTAATGTAGAAATAAGTTCTAATTAAAAAGCCTTATGATTAATATGTGTTGCCTGCATGTTATAGTTCGGACATGTTTTTATAAAAGTTCTAGAATTTCATATACATTTAAAGAAAAGGAAACAAATTATTTCTTTCCACGTGAATGATAGCAAATTCCGTATTCCGTATTAAGCTATCCTAATTTATTGCAATCTTATCATTATTACCAATATTATCGACAAATTTAATTTAAAAGTATGACAATGATTGAGCATTTTCTACTTGATCTTTATAATATTGACAGTCCTACGGGTATTTGTGGTTGAAATTTACATTTCTGGTTTTATCGGCGACATTTGGAACAAATATTTTCAGGGTTAATGTTTGAGTCTGTTTGTTTGTTTTGTTTTATATCTGCATTTCTCAACTTGATAAAGAGCATAATATGCAATGGCAATATAAACAAAAGTCAAAATACATATTATAATCATATCATGATATAAAATATTACATAAGTGTACCTTTAAAAAAAAACATAGTTGACGAGTCATTTCAAAAATGAAAAAAATGCAGGAGACCACCATCTTAAAGGTATTACAAAGTTTTGGTAAGGGGTCATGAATTTGGTTTAAATGAGCATATTGGAAGCATATGCGATCCTATAATATTCAGTGATCTTTGTCGCGGTTGAAATCGAGTCTAAAGTTATGAAATTTTTAATTTTAAACTATTTATGTTGTTTAGCTCCTTCTAAAGGTCAAGATATTAATTAAGCTATAAAACAATGTTTCGTGACAAAAAATCGACCAATTAGCTATTCCCGTTTGGAAATAATATATCACTACTACATAGTCTAAGAATTTCATGGTCGCAGCTACCATTTTACGGCCGTAGGCGCTATTTGAAATTCATCAAAATTTACCGGGAGCACCGGTAAATTTTATATTCAATTTTTCTCGAACACAGAAGTGTTTTAGGGGCTAAATTTTCTAGTGCTTATAATACATCCACAGGGGCATGCAAATATATCAAAATTGTAAAGAATCACTATCCATCCAATTTTCTAATTTCCCAAAACTTTGTATTACCTTTAAGCTAAAGCTTCAACGTGATGGCGACCTTAGAAAAGGAGCCTACATAGGAGACCAAACTATGATATATATAATCATAAAGAAATTAATTAAAACCGCCACATAATGAAGGGAATAAATTATTTAAAAGGCATGCAATAAAATGCGTTAAGTATAAATGTGTATATTATGTAAATGTTTGTCTTTTGTTAGATCTGTTGTTCGTGTTCTTGATTGTGTATGTGCAAGTGTGTGTTCATTTCAGACAAAACGTCACTTCCTTCTGGCTATATAACATGAGGCATTGTGTTGTTAAGACACACATACGATTATGTGGAATTTTTCACTTGATTATAATTGTCTTTATGGGCAGCCAGGATATTCCTTTTCTAGTATCAAAGACAGCACAGTCGATCGATGTGCTTGTCCGTTATGCTTGCTTTCATTAAACGAGTATGTTTCAACTTACCGCTTACCGTTTCTTCCTCTTGACATATACCTGCATAGATATTGAAAGAAAGGGAAAAGAAGAACTATTATATTTTCACGCTCAAATGTTTGATTTATTGTAGTTAAACCAAGAACGCTAACTATTCTAATCGAAATACAGCAGTGAGTACGATTATTTATATTCACAAATTGCTTTATCACTGTGAAGTCGCTTTCTAGGTTTATTTAAACTTTAGCTAATATCCTTACTGACACGCTGTACTACTTGGGAATCAAAGGTCACTTACAAACTCATTTCGAGGGACACATATTAAAATCTCACCCATTAAAAAGTTAGTAAAAGGAAAGTAGGTGATTCGAACACAATGTCATATTGCCTTGAAAAACAGATTGATGCGAAACAGACATTTCAACGCGAAGTCCGAAATCGATGTCACAGAAACCAGACTTTGGGTGATAATGTACTTATTGATACCCCACTAACAGGTAACAACAGGAGTCAACAATTAAGTCAGGTAAAAGTATAGCCACCGTTTTTAATGGTGCTTCATGCTTCACATCTTTTTTCTCATTTTATGGGTGTCCTTAAATTTTCAAAAATTATATGACATGTCGATGTCGAATTTGTGATATTCTCGCATCTTGCATGTACTTTTTCACAAATAGTTTCTATTGGGCTTTATGTATTCGAAATAAGTATGCAATAGGGATCGCCAGGGTATAGGAATTATGACAATATTTTGTTAAAATCTTTGACAATAATCTGAATAACCTTCACGTGTAAATAAATCTTCCGGCTTGTCTCATCTATTTCCTTTTAGGTTTACTCGTCTAGAAAAATAATGATTGTGCACCTTTCGTAAACATAATGGATGTAGGATACTCACGACATAATTTGTTATCACATTGCATTACTCCTGATGTACACCTCGTGCAACTAGTTCCGTTCTCATATGGTTTGACATCTTTGTTTCCTCTGCATTTCAAAGAATATACATTCAACAAATAATAACATAAAGTGACATCAAGCTTTAATCATCAAGAAATGCTCTTTAATCAAGCTTCTTTATCAATGAGTTGTTAGGATGATTCAAAATATTAAACTCGAGGGGCAAAGAAAAATGCCTTGCCTAAAAAGGGGGAGAAAAAGGCAAAGCGCAGAGTCAACTAAAGCAGATTGATCCCATGAATAATGAATATATACATAAAGATTCACTTCTATTGATAGAAAGCAATTATGAATGTACACAAACATGGTTATATTCTCACGTCCTGTTAATATTGATTCTAAAGTATAAATTGAACCTGCCCTTGTTAAGCATCTTCCAATCCCTAACTAATGAACAGAAAGTCACTGATCAAAGGTTGAAATGGCCATTATAATTATGTCTCGCATGTTAAAATACATTTATTATTCTATTTGTGTGTAATTGAGAGGGAGAATGTGCGCGTGTGTGTGTGCGTGTTGGTCTGTCTGTGTGTGCTCTTCCATATTTCTTCGATATTTCGGGACAACAATATTTGAACTACAGTAATCGTACTTTTATTCGCTTTATTTATTTTGCATAATAGTACCTTAAAAGGGAAAGCAAACAATAGAGGGTTTGACGGGGTATATAGGGAGTGAGAATAACAGACAAGTTACAGACATGAGACACAGAGAGACAGAGAGATAGAGAGACAGAGAGTAATGGAGAGAGAGACAAAGAGAAAGAGAAAGAGAGCGAAAGAGACAAACTAGTCGTGCTCTGTTTTTATATTAACCCTCATCAAAACAGGGCACGACCACTGGCGTACTGATGGGAGATGATGGGGGAAGGGGGCATGGGGAGTAGTTGCCCCTTAATAAAATTCAAACGTGGTTTATTTCTAATTCGATACCAGTGATTTACAAATATTACTGAAATTACATGATTTTACGGGTTTTTCTGACTTATTTGTAAAATATTTTCTTTTTTTCTTTTTGCCCCTAAATGTTTTGCTCATTACGAAACTGGGTATGACTATTCATAAAGACGTGACATCCGCCCACTGTTGGCACTAGTTTCAAGTACTTTTCCTAATTCCCGACATTTAGTTTTATTTAAATAGTATTTCTCAAAAAAGAGAAAAAGAAGATAAAATTTGCCGCCAATGACGTGTCAAGAAATTGAGGTCAGCTCACATAGTCGGGGTAAACAAAAAGGTCTGCGACAAAATTGCTATAATCGGGTTTATTACATAGTTTGGCCGTTATTATGTACTAATAGAAGTTTGGGTACCGCCCAGTACCCGTATTGTTCCGTGCAGGCGCGTACACAGGGGGGGGGGGTTAACCCCCTCCTTTGGTATTTTTATGTGTGTAAACCCCTCCATCACCCCCCCCCCTCCAACCCCCCCCCCCCCCTTTGGATTTTTTTTCCCATGGCTGACCTAAAAAGGTGACACCTTACCCCTCCCCCCCCCCACCCCAACGGAGCCAAATGTCAAATTTTCAAATTTCGAGACCAAAAAAAAAAAAAAAGTGTCCTCTTACCACCCCCCCCCCCCCCCCCCCCCCGCTTATTCAGCATTCAGCGGTCGGCTAAGTCGTTGAAATTTTTTGGGACCAAAAAAAACAAAAAAAAAAGTGTCCTCTTACCCTCTTAGCGATCCACTTTTCAGTAAGTGTCGCAATTTTTCAGAATGATCGCGATAATTTGCCGGGCGTTGTGTGTGTGAATGGTATTGAGAATCAAAAATCGATTCATTTAATCCCATGATTCCATGCGCGCTTACATTGTCGAAATTTATGCATGCTTAGTTCGGACGTACTTGCCGTCTACCGAGAATTTTCCCTGTGTGTGAATGGTCGCTCCAAAAAATCAATCTTTAGATCGCGATCCAATTCGCATTAAATTGACATTTGTGAACGGTCGCCAAAAAAAAAATCGATCTTTGCATAGCGATCCATATCGCAATAATTGTTATGTGTGAACAGGCATAATAATTAATAACATTTTTGTAAAGTCATTGTTTTAAAGGGAAAATACTCACTGTTTCAAATAGTTGCAAGCAACGATGTAGTTAGTGGCACTGGCGTACTGGTGGGGGGCTAGGGGGGCGCCAGCCCCCCCCCCCCCCAAATAAAATTGAACCATGACTTATTTTCACAAGTAATGTATAAATGTTCGTGATATCACATGATTTTCAACAAAATGCTATAGTTTCTCCATTATTTCTTGCAAACTGACCCATTCCCAAATAGCCAGGAAGAGCATATGTTTTTTATAGTCACTAAGGGCCTTATAATGGCCACTAACAGTAACACTAATTCCTTTCCAGAAGCTACTGTGCAAAGCACTGTCGGGAGATAACATGCTACCCACCACTCGGGTTGAGCATGCACAGATTTGCGAACGAGCGTTCCATACTTATATCATGTAACACTGCACATATACCGTTAAGGGGCCCAGTGGGGGGAATTGAATTCAGACAAGATTAAGAGTAGAGAACGGTACAATGAATCGTCTTCTTTCTCTGATAATTAAATAAAACGTCATAGCTTCCGCGCAGGAGGGGAGACACAAGAATTAAGAATCGAGAACATTACAACGGATCGTCTTCTTTCTCTAATAGTTTAATGAAGTGTCAAGGCTCCCGCGCTTCGCGCGGGAGGGGGGAAGCTGAATTCAGACAAGAACACGATACAACGAATCGTCTTCTTTCTCTAATAATTTAATAAAACGGGAAAGCTTCAGCGCTTCGCGCGGGACGAGCGAAAAATGAATTCAGACAAGGATTAAGAGTAATAATGAATTGAAACATCAAAGCTTCCGCGCTTAGCGCGGGAGGGGGGGAACTGAATTCAGACAAGGATGAAGACTCGGGACCGGTACAATGAATCGTCTTCTTTCTCTAATAATTAAATTAAATGTCATAGCTTCCGCGCTTTGCGCGGGAGGGGCGAAACAAGCTTTAAGAGTCAAGAACAGTACAACGGATCGTCTTCTTTCTCTAATAATTTAATGAAGTGTCAAAGCTTCCGCGCTTTGCGCGGGAGGTGAAAACTAAAAAAATAACTTAGTTCCTGGCCCCGGATTTAAAGGCTTAAATTTGTAGACATTTGGACATTGGCATTTTTATATTTGTCGGTAATAATATTGGTGGCTCGTTTTGTCGTTAATCGGCGGCCTCTACACCCTCCCCCCCCCCCCCCCTCCCCCACTGAAAAAGATCTAGCGACTCCCCTGATAACGACACAGTTTATACACTCGAGATAATTTTTGCAAGTACTACTGATGAAGTACCGGCCCACCGTCTTTGTGCATTGTGCGGCATCAAAGCATAATTTATACAACGTCTCACGACGTGACAGATCACTTTTTTCTAACTTCTAACTAATCAGAGGGCCTCTTTTTTTTCCATGAAGTGTCGGTGGGCATTATTGCGCCAAATGTAGTTCTCAAATTGCAAAAGATTCCTACTCTTGGAAGGGGTAGGAGAAAGCAATTTTACGTCATATATGCCTGAAAAATGCATCTAATTTGATTCTAAAATTGCAAATGCTTCTTACACTGGGAGAGTGCCAGAACCCCCTCCCAGACCCACCCCCTGCTTGGTCACTCCGCTCCCTCGCCGTTAAAGCCTCGTTCTGTTGTTCATCGTTTTACATATATTTCACCCCATGCCATTTTGTGCCCCCCGTAAGAAATTCCTGGATCCGCCACTGATGCCCATTCCAGGCGCGGATCCAGGGGGGGCGAGCGGGCCTTGGCCCCCCCCCCCCCGCAAAAAAAAAAAAAAAAAGAGAAAAAAGGAAAAGAAGCGAAAGGGAAAGAGGAGAGAAAGGGAAAGAAAGAAGAGAAAGAAGAAAAGAAAAGGGGGAAGAAGGAGATCGGGGGCCGAAAGGGCTTTGCCTCCCAGGCTGTTGACCCCCCCCCCCCCCCCCCCCCCCATAAAACAAATAAGAGAGAAGGAAGGAAAGGGAAAGGAAAAGAGGAGATACTGGCGTACTGATAGGGGGGGGGGGGCTTAGTGGAAATCAAATTCAAACGTGGTTTATTTCTAATTCCACAACGGTGGATTACAAATAATGCTGAAATGAGATCATTTCCGAGATTTTTCCTCACTTTTTAGTAAATAATACGTTTGTATGTGTTTATTGGAAAATGCAGATTCCTAAATTTGCAGCCAGGCAAGAAATATGATTCTTGAGATTCCTACATGTCAGGGCCCGAGGTACGGCGGGGATCGGGAGCCTCGAGCTTCCCCCCCCCCCCCCCTCCCCCACACTTTTTTTGAAAAAGTATATTAAAGAGAAATAAAATAGAATGAGAGCAATGAAACGTCAAAGCTTCCGCGCTTCGCGCAGTAAGGGGGAGCGGGTAAACTAAATTCAGACGAGGATTAAGAGTCGAGAACTGTACAAAAAATCGTCTTGTTTCTCTAATGATTTAATGAAACGTAAAAGCTTCCGCGCTTTGCGCGGGAGGGGGGAGAATCTAAATTCAGACGAGGATTATTTTCGAAAACGGTACAACGAATCGTCTTTTTTTTCTAATGATTTACGGAAAACTTAAAAGCTTCCGCGCTTCGCGTGGGAGGGGGGGGAATCCTGAATTCAGACGAGGATTAAGAGTCGAGAACTGTTCAGCCAATCGTCTTTTTTCTCTCATAATCTTATGAAACTTAAAAGCTTCCGCGCTTCGCGCGAGAAGGGGGAGGGGGGGACCTGAATTCAGACGAGGATTAAGAGTCGAGAACTGTACAGCGAATTGTCTTCTTTCTCTAATGATTTAATGAAACGTA
This sequence comes from Strongylocentrotus purpuratus, assembly GCF_000002235.5. Classification (NCBI taxonomy): domain Eukaryota; kingdom Metazoa; phylum Echinodermata; class Echinoidea; order Camarodonta; family Strongylocentrotidae; genus Strongylocentrotus; species Strongylocentrotus purpuratus. Next base: position 32,242,263 of record NW_022145614.1, on the reverse strand, counting down.
TAAGCTTCCGCGCTTCGCGCTGAGGGGGGGGGGAACTGAATTCAGAAGAGGATTAATATTCGAGAACGGTACAACGAATCGCCTTCTTTCTTTTATAGTTTAATGAAACGTCAAAGCTTCCGCGCTTCGCGCAGGAGGGGGAGAGGGGGGGGAACTGAATCTAAACAAGGATTAAGAGTCGAGAACGGTACAACGAATCGTCTTCTTTCTCTGATGATTGAATGAAACGTAAAAGCTTCCGCGCTTCGCGCGGGAGGGGGGGGGAGGGGGAGAATCTAAATTCAGACGAGGATTATTTTCGAAAACGGTACAACGAATCGTCTTTTCTCTCTAATGATTTAAGGAAACTTAAAAGGGGGGAACCTGAATTCAGACGAAAATTTAGAGTCGAGAACTCTACATTGAATCGTCTTCTTTCTCTAATAATTTAATAAATCCTAAAAAATTTCGCGCTTCGCGCGAGAGGGGAAAAATTAAATTCAGACGAGAATTATTTTCGAGAACTGTACAACGAATCGTTTTGTTTCTCTAATGATTTAATGAAACGTAAAAGCTTCCGCCCGCGGGGGAGAATCTTAAAAAGGGGGGGGGGGGACCTGAATTCAGACGAGATTTATTTTCGAGAACAGTACAACGAACCGTCTTCTTTTTCTAATAATTAAATGAAACGTCAAAGCTTCCGAGTTTCGCGGAGGATGGAGGGGGAAATTCGCCCCTCCCTGCACCTGCACCTGCACCCCGCGCCTGGCCCGTACCCCTTGAGCTTCGGGGGGCTTCGCCCCTTGAACCCCACCGGGGCTTTGCCCCTAGACCCCACTTTGAGAAACGTAATTCAGCGGGGCCTGCATGTTAGAGTGGGGTGATTCTGATTATTTTTTTTGTCAGCCCCCCCAAACGTTTTTGCTCATTACGCCACTGCTGAAGTTTAGTGTATCATCATATCCTTCAGCACAGAAGCTTCTGCCACAGCCAACTTTAGATGAAGTATCCCACACCAACTATAAATAAATAAAGGAAAAAGAGGTGGGAAATAAATTAGAATATTAAATTGTGGATATTTACATGATCATTAGCAGGCAAGAAAACACTCTGTTACGGGTAATCAAAACGAATGATTTTGTGTAAAAATAATAATGACTTAAATAAAAAGAAAAGAGAAAACATTCACACACAATGAAGTCACTTCACTGCAAATTGTTTGCCATATTTTCTAACCATTATCAATTTGTCAATGTAGCTAACTTTAATATTTTAGAATTTTCCTCCAATAGCTCATAAATATAATGGTCCTCACCTGGGTGTAGTGGGTACATATCTTTCCTGGTTGGCAAGAGTCCGTTTCATAGTCATACCACTGCCATTCGTCCCACCAGCTGCTGATAGGACCAGAGCCGTCAGGTTGCTCATGCACAAGACCACGCCAGAGATTCTGACCGACTGCCACATTATCAGCCGCTGGTGGAAACCCATGCTCATAGTAACACCCATCAGACCATTCCTGAGCCCAGGCTGCCAACTCAGCATCCCATATCTACACAAATTCAAAGGTAATGTTTGATTTTAAAATCTATTGCATGGAATAGGTTCGAGTTTAAGGGTACCTACGATCAAAATAATACAGTTCAATTCTCTGTTTGGATAAGATTATAGGGGTGCGTTTCCTTTCTGGCCTAGAATCAGCGCTTATGAATTAGTTTCAAAAGTGTTTCTGGCAAATAGGTTTCTGCATGGTGAAAAACGAAGGCCTGTTTCCAAACGTCTTTAGATATGGTATATTGAAACGCCAAAAAAAAATTGGTTTTGAATGTGAGAATGGGCCAGAATCACGTTTCTGAGAGATGATAAACACAAAGCTGATTTGTATATAAACGCTGTTTCTGAGTGGCAAAATATGATAAACGCACCCTAGAGTAGACTAAAAGTATCAAGTTCACTATGAAATTGGGAGTAAATTAGAAAGAAATCACTTCTTTTGGTGTTAAATTTTCAGATTTATCTGCAACCTAGAGGTTCCCACAAAGTTTCTTCATAAAAAGTATGACTTTACAGGATTGGCATCATATCTTACAAACAACGATCATAAGTTTACTTTAGGAGTCTCGAAGCATTTCGTTTAACGTCCAAGTCACCGGGAGAGATAGCAAACGGTCTACCAAGAATCAATGTTGAAGTAGACGTAGAATACAGCATAACTATCGTACCATGGGAGATATTTTATTAAAACCCTGTATACTGCCCGATTAGTTGGCAGTGGTGAAGTTTGGCTCTAGCCTGATCAGTGAGGAGCCTCTGGTGCCATGTCTACCAGATTAATTGTATGCATTGTTTGATTACAACATGTACGATATGTCCATGTTTTCTGTTATCCAATATGTATTCTATGCTTATAGGCCCATCCCATAATGCTTACCATATAGTCCATGTTAGAAGCTGGAGGCGAGACCAGACGGCGATAGTTATTATGCAGATTCACCAAATTGGTCTCTTCTTCGGCACTGAAAGGCAACGGTGTTCCAGGAGTCGCTCGTTTTCCTCTGCTCTTGGACAGACCATCTTCAACCAGCAACAAACTGTTCTTGTACGAAGGTGCATGTTCAGTCTCAATTCCTTCTCTTAGTTTTGTCGGAGCATGTCGGCTGGCTTCAGAAACTGAAATGGGCATAAGGATAGAAATGATGGCAGCCCCAATTAAGAGCATATTCACAGTCATGAGAGAGGTCACTTCTAAACGTCTTCTATCCATTTTAGGCGAATTTAGGAATAAACCTGAACAATCCCTTTCAGTAATGTGTAGCTTCTGCGACTGCAGAATTGAAAACGACTACCGGTATCAAAGTCCAAAAAAAAAGACACATTATATAGTTTCTAAATTGCCGAATACCCGGATGAAGGACTAAATATGTATCATCTGAGTCACTGTCTGTCTTTATTCTAGCATTACATATTTCTTCTCGTGTTTACACTTTTATAAGGTAAATATACCAGATTGAGGCTCTCTTTCTCATTCTCTTTCATGTTCCTTCTCAGTACTGCTATAAAGTGGAAAAACAAGTAACATCCAGACAGCGCGATTAAATATGTATCAACAGGCATGACAATAGTCTCTCGCGTTTCCTTTTAATGTAAGCTCCTTTTCAACAAAATTGAGCAAATATGCTGTATCGGTAACTGTTTGTTGAAGGACTTGCAAGTTTGTTTGAAAGTAGTCTCACCTCGAAATCCAATATTATTGGATTTCGAGGTGAGACTACTTCTTCGCAAATATGCTTATTAAGTATATTTGCGAAGACTGAGGTACTTTTCTTATGAAAAACATCGTAAATAGGTCAACATTGAGCTGTACTGTATAGTTAATATAATTTGTCATTAATATTTGGCAGTATGGGGAGGAGCAAAAAAAAAATTAATCCGTGGAAGATCACTAAGTTCATGGGGAAATGAGTATGCCTACTTAATTAATCGAGTGTGGCTAAAAAAAAAATCAATCATTAGTTGCTCGTATCAACATGGAGACGATCTTGTGATTTCACTCCTACATGTATTTATCCATTAATCGTTTGGATTTATAGTGGGAATATATGTATATTAATCATGAAATTAAAGTACAACCCCGTAAGGTAGCCTGGCCTATAAAACACTTGCATTCACATAATTTAGCAATGTCGTATCTATTAAAGTCCGACTATACTTGCATTGTGGCTGACTTATTAAATTGTATTTTGTTTCTGAATAATCTCAGATAAATTCTCATTTATGAAAATCAAAAGACAGAACATGGGAATTCCCAAAGGAGAAAATTTATTCAAAAGTACGAATTCAAAAAAAATGTTAGTCCGGGCTAGTGACGTATCAACTGGGTTGGCAGGGTAAACGTGTCTCGGATCCCACTTTGACGGGAGCTCAATAATGGCAAAAGAGAGGGGGTGTGAAAGTACTCAAATGAGAAAGAAAAAGGCGGAGGAAAGAAAGAAACAATTATGTTCCGTGAGGATTCAATATCTGCGCCCCCAAACGCAGGTTAAAATGCAAATGTGAAACATTGTTAAAGGTCGGTCACGTTGCTCCCTTGCATATGTTGCTTCTGGATCTTGTAATTTCGCTCCCCATTATAAAATGTAATTTATATATGAGGTCTTAAAAGGTATATATGCAATTGTCGTTTCATTACTCCCTATAGTTTCATCGGCTTCTTGATTTTGCACCCCACCTCTGTTACATGTACATTTTATAAAATGGAATTTTGAAAGATGCTTACGTTAATTGTATGCATGTTATTGTTCATGTTATGTTAGCTCGTTAGCCCTAGCTCCAGCGACATTCATCCGGGGATATCGGACATGACATTTGATTGCTCATACGTACTACTTGTTTCCTGGCAACGTTCGGTGTTTCCCAGTGATGTGTTTTTGTTGACTCACAGTTTAATAATAATAATAATATTCCGCTTTTATAAAGCGCCCAATACGCCGATAAAACGATGTGTCTATTAGCGCTAAACAGATCATTATTACCCCGGTCATCGGATTCAGGCTTACCCGTACACAATGTTTGCACATTCTCCACTCCCTGGGAGCATTTCAGCCAGTCGCTATTTACAAGCACACACTTGCTCATCCAACCACATAAACTTTCGCATCGGTATCGGGTACCCATTTAACACCTGGGTGGAAAGTGGCGAATTTAACGTCTTGCCGAAGGACATTAGTGCTACGGCGGAACTCGAACCCCGTACCTTGTGATCTGTAGTCGTTGTTGTTGTTGTTGTTGTTGGGTTTTAAGGCTGACCATTATATACCTCACTTAAGAAATCCAGCCATCTGATTGGTCGAAATTGCAGTCGTGATTTTAGCCATTCCCCGTAAAAAAAAATATTAACAAAAAACAAAAAAACTCTACAGTGTCGGTGTTTCCCATGTAAATATTTGCCAGTGATGTGTCTTACGTCACAATCATCTACGCTTTGCTTTGTCGTATTATGATGTAAAGTTCATTGAACTGTTACGCGCTCATTATTATACGCGCAGAATGTGCGTATGACAATTGATACGCGCATAAGTCTAAAACAATGAAGATTTGTCCTGGCATGGCAACGTTCACGTACTGTGCATGTGAAATACAACGTCACGTCCGATATCCCCGAATGAATGTCGCTAGCTGGAGCTAGGGCTATACGCTAGCAAGTAACATTAACAATAAAATTCATCAAAGACTGTGAACAAGGAAGAAGTATCGAATCTGAAGAAAGAAAAAGTAAACTGATGTTTAAGATGGGCCTTCCAATGATGTTGCAGCGATACTGTTGGGCTGCTTGCTTGGTCATTTGCATTGCAATCAGTTCTGTTGACGATGTTGGCGCGGAACAAAACTATGGTCGGGAAGGTGAGCAACCTAGATTCTAGATCTAGATCTAGTCTTATTGTTAAGTTTCGATTATTAAATAGAGTTGGACTCTATCAATCATATTAATTAACAAACAACAGTCTAGATCTAGACCTCTTTTTAGAAATTATTAACGTTAAAAAAGATCTACTAAATTTGATATAGACCCTCTAGACTAGACTAGACTCTAGATTCTAGGCTACAGACTAAGAAAAGATTAAGAAAGTTAGGTCGGACTCCGAGTTCTTGCTTGATAAAGATTTTGTTCGCATCCTGATTCGAGTCACGTGTTACGTGTTGGTGTTAAGTTGTGTTTCCGATCCCCACTGCACTAGTTCTTAGTTCTAAAGGCAAAGCTGTCTCTTGTCAGTGCCACTTTCTTGGATCTTGGATTCTTTTCCTCCTAAATACTCCGAAGAAGAGTTTTGACTGGAGGTGGTGGAGGGTGGACAATTACATTTTGGAAAAAAGTTCTTTAAGTAACTGCATTTTTAAATGAGAGTGGGGAGGTTTGGTCGATGGTTGCTTGTTGTAGGTTGTTCCATGTCTTTACAATTACAGTCCTTGGGAAATATGAGTTGGCATAGACGTCCGAGTTGGTGTGGCGAATTTCAAATTGGTTGGAGTGTCCTCGTCTACGTCTGTCTGGCTTAGGGTTGGTGTGAGATTGGTAGTCGATGTCGAGTTGTCCCATTTACACAGACACGTTGCAGTCTCTTTGTCAGGAAACTAGATGTCCATCTCTTAGTCTTATTATTTGCTCGAATACCATAAAAGTCTAATTTCATGAGGAGACGCTGGTGCAGGATGACATCAAAAGCCTTTGAAAAATCAAGCACTGCCATGTCTGTGGTGATATTGTTGTCTAAGTTCTTGGCAAGGTCATTTGTTGTAAGGATGAGCTGAGATTCACACGACCTGTGTTTCCTGAAGGCATGTTGATTTCCAGCCAGGATGTTATGCTTGGCCAAGTGTCGCATCAGGTTACTGTCTATGATGTGCTCTTATAACTTACAGCATGTGCACGTCAAGGAAATGGGACGGTAGTTTGCAGGGTCAGTAGTAGCACCCTTCTTAAACAGCGGGGTGATATTCGCCTTTCTCCAATCTCGGGAGAGATCTCCGGTGTCCAATGACTGCTGAACTATAAACTGTAGTATGGGAGCAATCTCCTCTGCTGCGATCTTTAAAGCTTGATTTTGGATTTGGTCTGGTCCAATTGCTTTGGCTGTGTTTATATTGAGAAGAAATTTGTTGACACCTTCAACGTCAACTTTGCATTTGAGTTTCTTGAGAAATACTGATCTAGGTCTAGAAAATCTAGAGTCTACATTAAAGGGAAACAGCAATCATGAAATGGACGTCATATAAATATAGGCCTATGTCATTTATTTAACTTGAGAGTGCACTGTAAAAAAGAATTTGTTCATTGGTAATTTTTACGTAGTTTTTCCATGTAGAATTTACTTGAAAACATTAGTTTTGCCACTTACGCACTAAATTTAAGTCTTGCCAACTCAAACTTTCAATTTAGTAGAACATACGTGGAATATTTAAGTAAAATCAAATACATAAGAACTTTAAGTAATTTCAGCTTGTATTAATTTAGTAATTTTAACTCAAAATCAGAAATTATACGTATTACTCAAACAATTTATGTTGATTATTCTTATCTTTTTAAAGTAAGGACCGATGCAGTGCGTAATAGAAATATTTACATAATTTATGAATATTCATTAAGACCAAATTAAACTCTTTTTTAAATAAAACAATTCTTTTTTGTGGTTGAATGAAAATTTAAGGACTTTAAAACATTTACTAATTCATTTAACATGGCTAAGCAATGACAAGACAATTTTTAATTGTTACCCAGTTCAAAACAAATCAAAACTTGATATTTCAGGAAATTGTCAACCAATTTTCCTTTTAAGATGCTACGATCAAGTATATATAAAATTTGGAGCCTTTCAGTATGTGTCGAATTGAAGCGTATGTAATAGTTTGTGATGGTGGTAGATATATATATATATATACGGTTAAATCTTAAATAGAAGTAGTGTTAGTGATTAGTGATTAATCTTAAATAGAAGTAGTGTTTAACACTTAGTGATTAGTGATTAATCTTAAATAGAAGTAGTGTTAGTGATTAGTGATTAATCTTAAATAGAAGTAGTGAATGATTAGTGGATGTTACTTGTTAGATTAGATGGGTACCAAATCGTGCAATATGTAATCCTATCATAGCTTTTTTTTAATTATCTAAAATGATTACAATACTTAAATTATTTACGTTAATGTAACTCGATTTAAATGAGTAAAAATTTATTCAGCAAAATAAGTAAATGCTACTTAAGATGCCGTAGGTAATATTTACTTAATAAAAATAAGGCAATTCTTTTCCTCAATTTTATTGAGTTATTTCGACTATTATTTTTTTACAGTGTGTGGAAGTGGGGTGAGGGGGGGGGGGGTATTGCCTGGTCGGATGCTTATCAAAGCCAAAGTCATTAGTGCTGACGTCGCATCCGGTCAATGGCAACTGCATGTGATGAGTATGTGAGCATGAATGGAGAAAGCTCTAACTTTCACTTTAGACTTTCGATTTTAGATCTGTTCAAGATCTAGATCTAACTTAGATCTTGAACAACCACACGTATGCCCACAAAATGTGGCGCTCTTCACTGTAGACCTCTCTAGATCTAGGCTAGACTACTTGATTTTTTTTTCTTCTTTCCAATTCAGAACTTGTTGAGATGTTTTTGTTTCATATAGATCTAGATCTACCCAGACGTTTTGTGTCCGGACAGTTGATTTACATCGGTGATTTGAAGAATTTTACGATCAATATTAAAGACTGATGTTAGACAATATTATTATCAAAGACAGGTATTGACGAATTAATATTAATTATTTGATTAGATCTATTTCCAATTGCATTGTCCGTGGAATTGCCCACCTCTACTCTACATTAAGACATCTCATTTGATCAATACAATATCTAATTTGTGCTGCTTTTATTCTCCTTTGCAGCTGTTGAGGGTAATATCCGACTGATTCATGGAAGAACAGAGAACGAAGGATCAGTGGAGATCTACCATGCAACTCGATGGGGAGGTGTTTGTGATTGGTGGTGGCATATGGAAAACGCCAACGTTACATGCAAACAACTTGGCTTCCCAGGGGCTCGCCAATTCTATCGGAGGGTAAGTTTTGACTAGTTTGTTGGTACTTCCGTGTCGATCGTGGTGTGAAGAGGATGGCACTCGCCTTGTCTCTCTCCCCCCCCCCCCCCCCACAAAAAAAAATTAAAAATTAAAAGGGGAACCCGAGAGATGGTGGTGAAAGTGAAAAGACACCCCCCCCCCCCTAGAATTCGGTGGCCTTGTTTTCATTTCATCAACCTGGGCCCTGACGCATGAAACTTTAATACCATTGAATGTTAATACTTGAAGTGTAGAAGTATAGATCTAACAGGATTTGCTGGGGGGGGGGGTGGTTTGGTTTTTTTTTTTTTTTTTATGGTTAAGTGTCTTTGTATAGTGGTATTGAAGCCCCTATAAAGTGTTGGGAGCCCCAAATATTTTCGAGACAAAATTTCTCTGTTTGTTTTATGATGTGAAAGAGGATGTAATTTAAGACATATTTCTCGTATACTCGTATGCACTTAATTGTCATGACTCTCATGATAATCTCATGCCCATAAGGTTTAATTTCTTTTTCTTGCCTATGTTGATGAAATGATTGTGGTTTAGTCTTAATAGGTAAAGTTTATTTTTATTTTCTCATTACTTTACTGATCCAGAAAGTAGATTTCATATTGTTACAATCATTTCATGAAAAGAGGTAACAAAAGTTATTTCAAACTCATGGGCAAAAGAGTTTGTTGCGTTAACAAATTTGAAGATATGATTTGAAAAGGTCTAATTTAGGAGATGTTAATCTTTACTACAGGCATATTTTGGCGCTCATGTAACAACGTTTTGGGTGTATAAAATGAACTGCCTCGGGAATGAAACGAGACTAGAAGATTGCTATCATCGACCGTATGGACGTCCGTGGCTCTGCAATGCACAATGGGCTGCTGGGGTAGAATGTTTACCTAAAGGTTTGTAAAGGAATATGTCTCAACAGCTCACTGAACATGTCATTATTGAAATGCATAGGATTATAATTCCGAAAGACAAATTTGTCATACTCGCCAAGGGTTCACAATACCGTTCATTTGTTGCTTTACTCTGAAGGTTGAACATTTCGGAAGTGAAATAGGGTTTATTATTCCGAAGGTTCTAAGGTCAGAAAATCAAATAAGATACATATTTTCGAAAATGAAATAGGATTCGTTATTCCGCAGCTTCGTGATGCTGAAAAAGATACATATTCTGTTTCGTTTGCGGAAACGGGGACATGCGTAGTAATGAACCTTCGGAAAAACGGCATGTCACACAAAATAACGTCAAAGGAGAGAGATGCGCAACGGCCTATTTATTTTCAATGAAGGTTATGACATCTCTCGCGTTAGTATCTTCAAGGTATCTGAATTCTTTGAGTGACACTTTAATTGACGTTACACAAATTTTGAAGTCGGTATGATTATTCGAAATTTTGTAAACAAATACGAATAGATCACACTGTTTCCTGAGTATTAGTGGCAGCGGACAGATCAATGCTTGGCAGTTGCCCTCATATTGGTAATTTAAAATTACGGGTTAAGCGATGAGCCCATATAGAATTAAATAAGTAAAATTCTGAATGCCCATTTTGTGTCCTAAAGTGTATTTTCTATGTCATAATTATGATGCTTATAATATTTACTTGCTCCCATGAACAAAGATGAGCCGCAGGGGTCGTTGAGAATGATCCTGGGCGATGTACCCAATGAAGGCACACTGGAAACATTCTGGGATGGAGCGTGGGGCAGCGTCTGCCATACAGACTTTGGCACACCAGATGGAAATGTTGCCTGTCGACAGATGGGCTACTCAAGAGGAGTCAAATCAATCAAGACAGATGTAAGGCACTATTTCTGCTTCATACGTTCTCCTTCATTTGTCCTCTTCAATACAAACTGATCATTCATGTTATTAAGATAAAGGACATCATCGCATCTTACTGTATATCGCTTTGTAAAACCAAATTCTTTCTGAGAGTCAGATTCGTTAATTTTAATTGCGACCACTAGTACACTGTGGCCCATAAAGTTGAATAATGTTTTCTTAACCTATTTTCATGAAATGATTGTGACAATATGATTTAATCTTGGTACGTGATGTTTACATCTTCTCAAAACTATATCTATCAGTCTAAAGACTCATAGGGATGTTAAACAAAATTCTGAAAAATACTTCAACTGTCAAGAAAAAAACACAATGTTACGATCATTTCATGAAAAGAGGTAAGAAAGTTATTCCAAACTCATGGGCAAAAACTGAATAAAACTGTTCATACTTTATGGACGACAGTGTACATAAGCCCTTTCATTACTTTGATGATTTAAAAAAAAATGAAATTCAACAATTGTGTTTTTCTAATCGTCTTTGTAATCAGGGTCACTTTGGATTCAGTACTGGACCAATCATCCTAGATGCAGTAGACTGTGAGGGTACCGAGGCTCATATCACGGAATGCAACATGCCGGTAACTCCGTATCAGCATGCGTGTCCCTACACCCATAACTGGGACGTTGGTGTTGTATGCAAACGTATGTACACGTTAAAACTAGATTTATAAAAAAAATTAATACCTGCAATCCATATCATCATCATTTTATGAACAGAATGTTTGTAAACGGAACATCTATGGGTCATCAAGAAAGATACTTTATAAGAAACGGTGGTGTTTGACCATAAAGCATTGAATGAATCAAACTAAAGTATAATGAATTGAGATAACCACGATATAGCAAGATACTGTCAATAAGACATTGTTCATCAAAATTTCTGTCGGAAACTGTAATATTTTCTAGGTGACTAAGATTTGATTCCTACATCTTGATTTTACACAATTCTTTTACACCATGTTACGCATTTCTATGTTATTTCATTTTTATATTTATGTATTTGTTTATTTATTCATTTATGTATTTTTTAAATCTATTGATTTCTTTGTTTGTATACATGTTTTGTAAATCATCAGCCAATGTAGAAGGAGACATTCGTCTGATGGATGGTAGTGGGCCACATGAAGGTCGAGTAGAGATATGGCATGATGATGCATGGGGTACAATCTGTGATGATGGATGGGATTGGGCAGATGCCAATGTGGTATGTCGGCAAGCTGGTTACAGAGGAGCAGTCAAAGCTTCAGGATTCAAAGGGGTAAGATCAGATCATCACATTAAATTTTTGACCAATTGCAAGTTGGGGATAAGGCTAAATTTTGCTTTTTATAAGATAGAAAACTATGGTGCTCAAATATGCTCGGTTTAGTTTAGTTTAGGGTTTTATAGGTATTTGATCTAGGGTTGAAGTAAGAATAAGTTTAGAACTGTATATAATTTACACCTGGGCATGTGTCGTACAAGATATGGAAAAATGATTCTCCAAAACTTTTCTCTCAATTCCTCGTGTTAATGATTTATTGATATCTATTATGTTTCAAATAGGAGGACTTTGGTTTTACATGGGCACCTATCCACACATCATTTGTGATGTGTACAGGTGTAGAAGATAGACTTATTGACTGTATCCTCCGAGATGGCTGGACTCACTCCTGTTACCATGTTGAGGATGCCAGCGTGGTGTGTGCAACGGATGACGATGATACCATAGAGATTGAACCAAAGCATACAAGAGGTTAGTTCATTTCATAGTGTTATGATCTCTCCTTAGTCTTATTCACAACAACATAATGATTTATTTTTTTTTGATGACGTTTTTCATGAAAGGGAATTCATTGTTTTCCTCCAGTATTTCCATTAAGAGAGCCTGTGTCGGAAATATACTTCTCCTCGGCGGCGCCAAAACTTGGGCAATGAATATATAGATCTACAAGATCGGCTCGATGGTACCTATACAGGACTCCTGATGAGAGTACAAAATACATCTTGGCAAGACCATGCAAAGCCCATATGTATGGGAAATATCTTCAATTTCACTCACCATTGCTCAACGCAGAGCACGTACGTCTCGCTTGTCATTGCTATAGAGCTAAATACAAAGTTTTCCCAGATGTCAAGTGCTAGAGGCTGTCCTGCCCCCCCCCCCCCAAAAAAAAGGGGGCCAACGCCCCCACGATTTCATAGATATACTTGCCTGTAATATTAATCTTATGTTTCAGTAGGAGACATTCCTATATAAGGTCCGATTGAAAAGAACGAAGGGCTCCATCTGGGATAGAGCCGTACGTCATGCATATGGGATGATGATGATAATTTTCCTCCATTGCATTCATTTTACAGTACGCATAGTCGGAATGGGACAAGGACAGGGTCGAGTAGAAGTGAGTTTGGGCAACGGATGGGGACGAGTTTGTGATCCAGATTGGAGTGACCATGAAGCCAAGACTGTCTGCTATCACGCTGGATACAAGGTAACTAATTCATGATAGCGTCAGCCTCACAACTGGGAGGTCGTGGGTTCGAGCCCCGGCCGCGTCGTACCAAAAGACGTTAAAAGACGGGAGTTGCTGCTACCTTGTTTGGCGTTCACCGGGAGCGTTCCACAATAAGGGATAGAGCAACGTCGATCTGGCGCTGCTCTGTGGCTGCCGGGCTCACGATCAATTGGGCAAAAAGAATTTCCATTTTCGGTTTAATAAAATTTGGAGTGGACTTTAAACGATTATTATTAGCTCAGACTGATGCTAGTGGCCTTGCAAAGTGATAACACAATAATCATCCCTGAATATCCCTGAATATTCCCAAACAACTCCACCTCACTCCCCCTTGTTTCTGCTACCCGAATATTTGAACAAGAACTTTTTTTTGTAGTATTTTGTAAGGCGCTTTGAGTAGTCCTTTGGATAAATATGAGTACATATATTTTTAGAAATGTACTATCCATATTATTAAAGTGAACAAATCCTTTCTTTTTGTTTAAATGTGGGGGTACCGAAGCCCCCTACCCCCCCCCCCCCTCCTCCCCTCCCGCGCCCACTTCCGCTGATCATGTAATACTAATATAAGCCTAAATGAAAGTACTCTTCTTTTTTCATCTAATTTATAGTGGGGAGCGTCACGAGCGGCAGGCTCCGCAGAGGTTTCAGCACCCTTTGACCTCGAAGCTCCATTCATTATTGATGGTATAACGTGCTCCGGCGTCGAGAATGAAACCCTAAGCCAATGTCAGATGAAAGTTTCTGCAGACATGACATGCGCAACAGGCGATGTCGGAGTCGTTTGTGAAGGTGAGTATTCAGCCTATATGATCGACTTCGAACAAATTTCTGTGTTTCCTATCGGTTTCGAATATTGAAATGAATGTTGATAACAAAGGTGAAAGATGTGACTTCGCAGTCAGAGAAAAGGCCCAATCACCCCCACCCCCCCCCCCCCCCCCCCGCTATTCGAGGACAGACGTGCCCTGGATTTTACATTGGCCCAATTCACAAGTAATGCCTAGGTCACGTTTGCCGCTGCGGCCGTGCGGTCTAAACTATTTACAGCAAGCTATAGGGGCCGCCGCAGCATTACCACGGTCACATACGGTAACGGTCACACATGTTAGTGTAGCCGCACGGCGTATTTTGAATTTGTGTAGACAGTAAACCTGCGGCTGCCGTACGGCATTTAATATGATGATGCACGATCGCCTTAACTCTGCCCTAGGGACCCCGTGGAATTCCTGCGGCCGCCGCAATTATTTTTGAGTTCTGCAAAAGTCATTTTTTTCAATTCACAAGACCCTAAGGCAGCCGCATTGCAAACGCAATGCCACCGTAGCCCGACGCATGGTCGCCGTAGAACCGCTCTACGGCATGGCTACGGCGTGTTTAATTGCCACTGCAGATTCTCTGCGGCCGCCGCAAGTATCTCTCAATTTCGGGGGCGTACGGCCGACGTATCCGTAGAGCAAATGTGACCTAGGCATAAAGATTCATGATGTTGTCTTTGACGAATGACCCGTTATTCACTTTTGTATCAATTAGCACATTTATATTTATCATAAAAATGATATTTCCTCAAAACTTTGTCGCAATCGTTGCTCCACCCCCCCCCCCCCCCCCCCAACTCAGTGTTATTTAGGGTACGCATATGCATGTTCCCTCCTTTTGAAAACACCCCCTAAGTCCGGTGTGTAAAGTCAATACGGGCCGGATTTTTGTGTACTATACGAGCCGGACTTAATTGGTGCGTGAAGAGTACCCCTTTACCGGACATTTTGGGAACAGGCATGGTATCCCTCCCCTCCGTTCACGGATGGGGGGGGGGGGGGGCTTTTCCCATACGTTTCGAAAATGTCTAGTATAGCGTTGTTGTTGTTTTTAAGCTGGTGACGTGATGTAAGGATAGGTTATCAACACCCATTTTATGAAACATTTTATTATCTTTGTTAATATGAATAAAGGAACATAAAACAATAGTTAAACAATTTACCTTAGTTTGTGATCAGTCAAGAGAAGAGTGTAGATGCCGCCGCGTTTTGTTTGGTTTTACATTTAAATGAATGAACAACGAACTTGCGCGTATTCACTGAGCTCTGTGTCATAAAATAAGAACACTTTACGTCATAATAAAACGAAACCACTTTGGTTTTGCTAAGTCGCTTCTATAAAATGAGAGCTAAATCCAGGATTTTGTTTCAGAATCTGAGTAAAGTTATCGGATCCCTTTAATAACATCGTTGATGTTTATGTATTCTTCATTGTAGGATCAACTGCTCCACCAAGCGGTATGTCCATCGCAGTGATTGGAGGAGCGGCCGGAGGTGGTGTGGCAGGGTTAGCCGTGGCTGCATTCGCATTCTATTACATCAAGTTTGTCAAACCCGCGGGAGGTGGTGGTCAAGCTTAAATAAGAAATACAATGAAGTCTATAACTTATTCTCAGGAACATCAATCTCAGGAATCGATTCTTAAATAATTATAGGAAAGTTGGCCTGTCTCCAATGACCCAAAACGCACTAATATATTTCACAATCATAACCACTCCCCTATGATCTAAGTTAATTATTTCATTATTAACTGTTTGGAAAATATTGATGATCAATTTAATCGAATGTGTGTGTGTTTTATATAACGCACATTGTGCGTGCTTGATTGAATTTCTCGATCAGCACATGGTGCCGATAAGGCATTATATATCTTAAATACATTAGTCGACGATGCAAGCTGGTCAATTACCAAATATGATTGTCGGTAAAATGTAAGATGGTATTTTCTTAAATATCGAGTTACAAGTTCATTGTGTTGGTGACAATTTCTCGAGAACAGGCTGCATTCACAAATAATTGTTTCAATGGGGAACGTTTATGAGAAGGACTTGAATTTCTTTAAAAGATAGAATTGCTACGATGCATGTTTATCAATAATTTGACGTCAATCGACTAATAAATCGTTTAATTTGGGAGGTCTATTTTGAACTAATATGAAATTAAATCTTTCATTGTTATTCGTATTGCATTCATGTGTTAATGTTGAAGTTGATGAAATTATATCCAAACAATTTGATTAAGGAATTTCAACGAAACATTCTCCATTATTGTATATTATTTTGTTTTCTTGCAACGAAAAAGTAAATAAATGATTACAATAAAAAAAAATAGTCTGAAGTTTGGCGTGTTCTTGAATTGTCTAAGTTTATGTTACTTTTCCTTCTTGATCTAAAATGTTTAAGCTTTTTCAAGTACATTGTTAATCTGAAATATATTATATACCACGGATCAGTATCATGCTTTCTCTCCATCTCTTCTTTTCCCTTTTTTTTTTAAATATTTTCTATCTTCATTCCTTTTCTCTTTTTTTGCGGGGGGGGGGGGTGTTCATATTGGACAGACAAAAAGCGAAACGAAACAAAGACGACACTTTGAAAAGTACGGTAAATTAGATTGGGAAGTACAAAGGGGAAACGATGAGAGGAAAGTTTTTAGACGATGGAAAGTATACAGGTTTACCAGGCATAACACAAATGAAATGGCAGTTGTCAACTCTGAGTATTCTGGCATAACAAGTTTTCCCGGGCAAGCTTTGCCGTTGACAAACATTTAGTTTGACTTTAAACCAATCAGAACAATCTATATTTTTGTTTTTATCGGGTAGAAGTTATTTGTGGATGTGACGCTAGGTGGCGCACTTATTAATCACGAGATAACATTCATGTACATTCCCCCCCCCCCCCCCCCCCCTCCTCCGGGGTCGGAATGGCCGCATGCGTGTTGCCAAAATGTCCGGTAAAGGGGTACTTTTCGTGCAACAAAGTCCGGCCCGAGAATTGTTTTTAAAAAAAAAGGGGTGTATTTGACTTTTCACCCGGAGATTTCTTTAAAAAGGGGGCGTTTTTTTTTTTCTTTTTTTTCTCTCATCTCTTTGGACTCCTGAGAAATTATTCCGAATTTAGAGGGGTACATTGAGCATTTTTCCGAATTTAGGGGGGGGTCTCCAAGGCAGGAAAAGCCCGCAAAAAGCCCGCGAAAGGGGGGTTCGGAAATGTTGGCAGTCCTCAGACAGGGGGTGCTTTCAAAAAGAGGGAACGAGCATATGCGTACCCTAAATAACACTGAGTGGGGGGGGGGGCCGGGACATTTTCATCTAGATACGTTATTGTTCATAGCAGTTCAGCGAATATACAACTTGATGGGTACTCGTTGGTTATTTTCAAAGCAAAACGTATATGTGCAGTAGTTTGATACATGTATTTCGTTTGAATAACACGAACAAAAGTGTATACAAGTCTTGATGCAAACTTGTTAACATAGAAACGATGAGGTGATTTAATAAAATAAAACGATCCGTATGATGCGCTACATCTTTTCTCCACCCCCCCCCCCTCTCTCTCTCTCTCTCTCTCTCTCTCTCTCATTCTTCTTTTGGTATTCACTACGAAATTTCACACAATGATATCTGCCAAGAATTTTTTTTTCTCCAAAGGGCTAGGTTCCCGGCTAGGTTAAGGTTCGGGTTACTTACATCGCTCAACACATATCGGAAAGCACAAGACGTTATACTGTATTTGTTTCATTTGTTATTACTTTACTTCTCTTATAAATATGCTGCATTTATTTTGCAAGTAATATAACGTTTTCAGTTGAGATTTGAAAGAGGGTTTAAACAGCATTCACTAAAGTCTTGATGTAGACTTATTTACAAAAATGACGAGGTGATTTGATGAAATAAAACGATCCATTTATGTTGCACTACGTCTTTTCTCCATCTCTCTCTCTCTCTCTCTCTTTCTCTCTCTCTCTCTCTCTCATTCTCCTTTTGATGTTTACTACTTTCACTTTTTTCTCTCCAAAGGGCTAGGGTTCAGGTTACTTACATAGCTCAACACATATTGGAAAACACAAGAGGTTATACTGTATTTGTTTCATTTTTATTACTTTACTTATTCTATAAATATGCTGCATTTTGTATGTAAGTAATACAATGTTTTCAGTTGAGATTTGAAAGAGGATTTAAACAGCATCCTCTATCTTAATCGAACGTTATTATGCAATGTTCAAAATCATTAAGTTCAATATCGAATGCTTAAAGTTCACTGTATATCGAGCAAAAATTGTTGTTGCAACAATTAAAAAATATATGTATAAAAGCTGCTTAAATAGAAGGTTGGGATGAATACACATGTCATGAAGATGAGAAAATCTTCATAATATTTTCCCTTAAATTTCTACAAGTTTGATTTTGAGGACCAAAAAAAATAATATTTAAAAACAGATTCACAATTAGAGACAGATGGTGTATCTATGGTTGGTGCAAATCATATACTTCTATCTAAGATTACCTTTTCAAACACTGCAATGCAACAGAAGTTGTTGAGAAGAGTATAAGTTATTTAGTTATCCAGAGAGTAGGTAATATAATGGAACAGAATAGGACACAACTTATGAGGTGACAACCAAAATATTTCTATATCATTTCAAAGATATAAAGCTCAGTTTACCACTTTCCAAAAGTTTGGCTCATTACCCAACGTTAAACATAGACAAGTCAACTGGACTCACTATGTGTTGGCTTGCAACGTTTCATAGTAACTCTAGTTAATTTGTCTATAATATTTAACATTATTTATTTGCCACCTGGACGGTTAGAAACAATCATAAACTTTTGTTTCATTTTTTTTTAAATACTAAAAAATGTATTCTCCAAGCACACTTTTAAAAAAAAATCACTTATAGAAATCAAATATCTTTTTAACTGCACATCAAAACACATGAATACTGTCATTAAGTAATCCACCATTAGAAATGTAAAGAACACTTTCAAATTCATATCTTCTTCATAAATCACATAAAATGTGTGAAGACATCACATGATGTGTATTTAATGCAAGCTCGCAGAGTACATGTAGGTCTTACAGCTTTAAAGTCAAATGATATTTGAATTCTTGATATAAATGCCATCTGCCATTGTAGACAGACATTGCACAATTATTCTTTTGCAGTAAGCACCAACTTTTCATTGTTTAACTGCTGAATTCTAACCTTTTGATTTCATTGACGGCAATATTTTGTCGTGATCACCGAGGCCACTTCTTAGGCCCGTCTTTAAAAAAGTGAGATTCTGGCTTTGTCTTGCAATACCTGGTCTACAACCTAGCCTGGAATACAGCTTTAAGGCTCATTCAGATACAAAGCGGGAAAACAACTTTTTTGTATTTTTATTTATTTTATTTTTTACAATGTGTAAATGAATGGCAACTGTGTGCAACTAAGGTCCTATGTGTATTCACTGAACTATGTAGGAATGAGGAGCACAGAATATTAAAGTCATTATTTTTTAAACCACTGCAGTTTAACGCATCGTAATGATGTTTTAAAAGCTTTAATGTGTTTTTAACATCTCAATGCCTCATTTCTGCTTCAAAAATCTTGTATCAAAATACTACAGAACCATATATGAAACAGTACTGATAAATAAACCTTAAGGGCTAAGATGAGCCATGAAAACTTGTATAAAGCTGCATTGTTCTCAAACCAGTGTACACATAATCAGATATATAGTTGAGAGGATATGACAAGACATTACTTACAGCACATCATAAGTATTACTTTTCACAGAAGATATCGAGGCACTGAGATTAAAAACATAAACAAATTATCTCAAAATCCAAGCTACTTAGTGGGATATTGCAAGGTGGTTAAAGAAATATTAGCCAGGATCAAACCAAGTAAGTCAGTCCTACATGAATGCTGTCCCAATAATACATCATAATAGTGATTCGTTGATCATATATACATTAAGTACACAATACCAAAATAAATATTGATAAAAACAGCAGCATTTAATATGCATAGAGTAAAAGTAAGCTTTTCCTGACATAGCAACTGACCCTGCAGATATATCTACTCACACTAGAATTTAAATGGAATTTGATGTACATGAATATGTAGATGCATGGCATCAGGCATAATAGCAATGCCTTCATGCAAACTGATTGATTCAAACCTACATACACACAAGCAGTCATTGAAATAATTCAAGAAGCATTATCCAGAGTTTGGATGACACAAGTCATCCAACCACTAACTAGGCAATGGTGTTCCAGATCTTGACAGGAATCAAGAAGATTATCAACTAAAGTTGAAAAATCCTTATTCTATGATCAAGCAGGACAACAATGGGTGTGTTCTTTTTCCTTAAAGAAATTAAAGTTTGATAACATATAATTGCTCTGCTTTGCTCAAATTGTGTTAGTCTCTTCTTAATCTCAAAGAATACACAGCAACTCTTCAATTTGTGTAACCCAAGTAATCTCTAAATAAAAACAGTTCTTTAGAGCAATTTGACAATAACATACAATGTAATGATGACTATAGAGGGAGAGATGGTTGATCATGATATATGGTCTGCTGGTGCAGCGACCTTGGCTAGCTTGATAGGCGGTCTAGCTCCATAGAAAACAACTTGTGTTAAGATAGCTATATCTATAGAGACTTGTAGTATACCACATATCCAGAACTGGGTGGGAGCATCGTTCACAAAGAAGTAACCCGTCTTGAATAGATCACCAGATAACCAGCACATCACCATCTTAACACTGCACGAGGAGACAAAACAAAAACAAAAATTGAAAATAAAATATGAATCAGTCATTCATAGAAACACAGTCGAGCATTCTTGACTGCTTTCGGGCACTTTATGCAATCAGAATTTGACTGTCTATCAATAGGTCAGAGACATTTCATCATCACACAGGACAAAATTGAACTAAACAAAAGAGTTAACATGTCTACCAGCCTTGCAAAACTATACAAAATCATTTAAACTTTGGCCAATAGGTACGGTATATCTTTACGAAAAAAAAACTGTAGACCATCAGACCATGAGACAGAAGGCCAAGAACACCAGCCATGTCAAGTCTTGTGAACCCTCTGAATAGTTACTAGAAGGAACTGGAAGATCAGCATGGCTGTCAGACGAGTACTACTATAAACCTTCAGATAACTTGTTCAGAAGGCTTGTGAAACCTACCTTGTAAGTCTCATGGCCTGTGAATTGTTGGTCCAATGGGCCAGAGATCTTGAGGACTGTTGGTCTCCTAGGCTCGGTATTTTTTGTTTCAGATTGTTTCATTGATTATATGTTATACAGTAGGCTTGCGGTTGATTAGATGTTGTTGTTGCAGAGTTATCTCAAAATTAGAGATCTGTTTCACATTTAAGAAACACAAGGCGGACAAATTAATGATTGTAACCTACCTCATTCCCTGTGTAGACTTGTTCCTAAAGTTGTGATAGAACTGCGGTGATCCCAACATGGCTTCAGTGAACACAGCCAGGAAACCTAACGTCTCTACATACGCGCTGAAGGAAGACAGGAAGTATGTCAGGATACCTCCAGCTACACAGAACATCACCATAAACACCACATAGTCAATAAAACGAGTCCACTTCCAGAAATAACGCCAGTCAAGATCTACAGGACAAAAAACAGAATGAAATCCAATTAACACACTGAACGTACTAAAGATAACATTATTACAACAAAAATTAAAATATTGATGGTTATAAAAGATTTCTCATTAGGTTTAAAGATATTGGGTGGTATTCCGGTAGCGCGTACTAAGTTAGCGCGTGCTTAGTTAGTTCACACTTTTATGGAGTGCCTGTTGTGAACTAATTTACCCTGAACAGATTATTTTAATCCTTCAATGAAAATTGTCCAAAAAATTAATTTTGCACTGAAATAGGAAGAAAAAGATAATATGAATATAAACTAAATTTCAACAAAGTCCTTGGTAGATTATCTTTGTCATGAATATTGAAGGAGGAAGATGAAACCTAGCATTCCATAGAAGTGCGAACTAAAATTCTTGTTTAGTCTGGACTTAGTCCCGGCTTAACTTAAGAGAATACCACCCATTGACATTTATTACATTCATTAAAGAACATTTTGCTGTCCTTAGTGTAATAATGCATCTACATATAACATAGTGCTGTCTTTTCAATTTCATCATCATCATGATACGAGGAGAGGTAAATCCTATATTAAATCTTCGGTCACTTCTTCAGGGTTGGTTATGTTCTAGAGTTAACTTATTGCACATGCGCAGGGTTTCGGACGTTTTTTATCAGATTAATTCAACTCAAATCGCTCAGACCACCAGTGCTTATCCAGTCTCATCTTGAAAATATCGATGGAATTTGAGTCAATTATTTCTTGGGGGAGACTGTTTCAGTCGGCCACCACTCTGTTGCAGAAAAAGCATTTCCTTATGTGTAGAAAAGACCTTTGCATGAAAATCTTTAAGGAATGCCAGTTTGAGTATTGAGAGATAGTATTTTGAAGTTTGTAATGGCATCGCTTCTCCTTCTCATATAGTACAGGGAGGGTAGGTCCCGAATCTTTAGCCTGTCTGTGTAGGGAAGTTCTCTTATCTTTGGCACCACTTTTGTCGCTCTCCTCTAAACCCTTTCCATCTTGTCACCCTTGCTTGTCACCATCTTCTTTCCAGCGTTATTTACAGACTTACTGGTTTCAGCTTTCAATTTGGTTGACAACTTTACTATGTTTTCTTGGTCTTGGGCTCTTTCTTGTCGTTCTCTGAAGAGAAGTTTACCACTCTTTGTGCTTTACTTGCTGCTCCTTCTAGCTGTTACAAGATCTTGTCCTGGATCCCTGGTATCAGTACAGATACTCAACAAGCTTGACGCAGCCAAGATGTCTCAGATAGTTGTCTTCTAAGTTCGTCCCATGCTAGATTTGGCGAGTCAACATCGTCTTCGGATCCAAGCAGAGTCCCCAGGCAGCAGTGCTTTCTTATTGATGTGGTATAGTTTCTTAAGCTTCTTTTAAACTGTATCCATGGTCAGAATCCACCTAAAATCTCCTTATTTCAACCAATCTTACTTTTTTTTACAGTAGCTAATCTTTGTAGTATTAGTGATATTTAGCAAAAGAAATATGCAAATGCCAGAATTTAGAATTCCAAAAAGGAGAGCTTTGATCAAAACACGTCCGTCATCCACGCATGTGCACGTTCCACAATTTAGTATCTCCAACAGCAGAAGCTGAACAGCCTAATAGTATGCATGTTGTGAATGTATTTCAATGCTTGCAATAGATTTGTTAATTTGTTGTCTTCTACACTATACATAAATTAATGTTATTTAATAATCGAAAGCAGTTCAGAGACTTCTCATTTTCTAAAACTAACTAGCCCCTCCCTTATCAAATTGGCAACAATGAACCAAAGGAACCAATGAGAAAGAATATCACAAAAATTAACCCCAAAATTGCCAATTTGCACATGAATAAAATGATTTTAATATTTTCCACTGTGTTACCAATCTAGAAAAATTAATGATTACTTACAATTAAATCGTTCTTATTTGAGAATGGCAGAGCACGCTGCATTGAAATAGACTAAAAGTGTTCTGTGAATTTTGCTCTTTAATCTGTTCATGCATAAATGTGCAATGTGTCATTCCTAGCATTCTGGACCTACTGATAATGCCAAAACGTTTATACAGAAAGGAGACACTGTATTGAATGCTACAGGTTAATAGATGATCATACCGAATATTGTTCTGCTTTCAACCTGACGAACCACCTGTCTATCATCATCCCTGCTTGTAGGGTGTGTTCCCACGCTGGCATGACGCACCCTCCCTTCCCCATGGATCATAGGATGGGGGTCTGAACACGCTTTAGAATCTACATCTACTTGTTTACAATTGCATTCAGCCAATATATATTTAGAGTATATGGGAGCGGGATGTACATGTAGGTGGGTCATGTGTTACACGTGACAAAAAAAATTCAGAAAGGGTTAAAAATGATTTAAATGATATCAGTTCGAAGTATGTGGGTTTAAGACAAGAATGGTATTAAATAAAATGGTTCAAGAAATGAGTTATTTAAATGAGAGTAATGAAACAAGCAATTAAATAATACATTGGTTTTTAAAACAAACATTCAAGATATGGATTAGTAGAAAACATAGAGGGCAGCATTCGGTATAATGAATGATATGAGATTGTAAGAATGAAAAGCAGAGACGCGGAATGATGCAATAGGCATGCAGGGATGGATTAGAGACAGGTAGGGAGGAGAAAAGAAGGGAGAGAAAAGAAGGGAGAGAAAAGAAAAGAAAGATAAAAAGTGAAGGGTCAATGATCTTGTAGGGCAATGTTTAGAAAAGTAAGCCCTATTTCACTATCAATATATCTTAACCCTGACTGCACTGGGCTGCTGCTCCAACAGATGTTGTTAATGTTCTAATTGTAATCATTTTATGCATATTATACACACTGAATGTACTTCATGTATTCATTATCATGTACACTGAATGGCATATTTGTAAAATAGAACTTGACTTACTGCATCAAAACATCATGTACCCAACATTTAAATAAATCTTGAATAAAAGTTAATAATTTAAAAACTCTTTATAACTTTGGTATGGATTTCAAGAATCACAAAGATCATGCATACAAACAAAGTATCCTATGACGATTGTCTCATTATTTCTGCAAATAATGATACATTTCTATCAATAGACAGATAAAAGTGGTCTTTAAGATCTGATTTTCAAGTATGGAAAAAGAAGCACCAAGGATGCTTTCTGATCCTCTTCTTTTCTTTTTTTTAATAAATTTAGTATTCTATTTCGTTTCCAAACTTTCTATGATTTCCATGACATTATTTGCTCTGTGAGGGTTAATAAGGATGAGTTTGGCTATGACAGATGGCAATGGAGATTTACCATGAAAAGAAATCTGAATTTAGAAAGAAAATGAGGAAGTACAATCGCCCATTCTTTTCTTATTCTCCCATATTGAAGGAATAAAAGTCCAAAACTTGACAAATATCTAGGATGGATTTCCCTTTACGTAAATGTCAGACTTATATTGGGTGTGGTGTGCTAGTTTTCCATATTGTTTACTTTTTCCAAGGACTGTGATTAAAGAAATTATGAGTGAATCAAAAGATTACAATCTACATGTAAATAATCTCTTTCACTTGACTTCAGCCTTTTCTCTAAACTAATAGAAATATGTGCTTACAAACAAAAGTGTATCTTTGACTAAATTTGTGTGTATATTGCATACTTTGAAACAATTATAAAGATCGACACAATAACGAGTGAAATATTGTACATGACAAGCTTATTCTATTGTACATTGCTGCCATTCAGTTCAGATCTACATTTTCTAATTCATGCAAGCTGTACATAGCCACAATGTAAAACTTTCTATATTTGTAACATCCAATAATTGAAAATTATCATTTGAGTAACTCTTACTTTCAATGATCTGTTTTAATTTCTGTCATTTCAAGTTTATTTTTTCAAGGATGGTATAAGTATTCCTCAACCCTACCTACTCATAAAGATATTCCAGTTGACCTCCCTAGAATCAAGCTGTACATGATGTACAGCCTCATGACAACAGTTTAATAACACTTCTATTTCATGAACTAGTTGGTTGAGTTAAAGACCCAGTTGTGTCACTTCATATTCAGGGTGTGTAACAAATGATCATTAGCGGAGTCACAGATGACCCATTATTTGCGGACTTTCGAGAAAATTTTCCACAAAATATGACAGATGCCCCTCCTATCAATCACAGGCTCCTCTATTTATACCAAACAGCTCTTCCCAAAAGCATTAATACTACTAAGAGGGAGATCAAGGCAGGGAAGAGGCGCAGAGCCATGGTGAGGCAGTCTCTTTTTTCACAAATGTGATGAGGTGATTGTGTTCCCCATTTTAACTCTTCACTTTCTTGTTGGATGTATGCGGAGTGTAGTTGATAATATGCAGAAGCTGCTTGTACAATTCATCTCACAAACATGGATTCGCCTTTCCCTGTCATAACTATTCAGGAATTAATTATGCCCAACCGCAAATATTGTTTCATGAGAAAATGGGTGCTATTTTATATTATGAGGGGGAGGGGAGGTATTAAAACAAGAATTTAAAAACAAGAGAAAAGGGTATCATATGTTGTTCTACAAAACAATTCCTCTTGCCTTGAAAGAGAAGAGAGAATGTTTTTATTGTAACCAACTTGACCAATTAGGAGGTGGGTATCTACAAATAGGTTTTGACTGTAAATGATTACGTAAAGAGATTTCTTCTTCTGCTTTGAGGTTATACGCACCTGTGACATATCTCTTGACTGAGGATAGATCCTGGAGAGCCTTTATTCTGGTGCATAGTTGTAATACAACCATCATAGTAAAGATCATGATAACACTCTGGGCTAGCAGTGGAAGCTCAAAAGGATGACCAAACCTAGAAACAGAACAGAAATACAATACATGTGTAAGACACTATTATCTACATTCTGTTTAGTTTTTCTTTGACATAAGCACTGCAGAAAAAATATTCCAGTAAGTTATTCTGGCTGATCACTCCATGCATATCTTACTAAGCATAATAAAATTAAAATGTGCAGAGAAAAACTAATGAACTCCAAGCTCTTCCTCTTTACTTATATCATAAACTTCAAACTGGAAACAGACGTTAATCAAAACTTGTACTAAATGCATTTGGTATTTGGATTTGATATTACACAACATGACTATGTTTTCTTAAATTGATGTTCATGTATACGATTGTAGAAATTAACTTGCTTTTAAAGTTTTTTAGCTACCTACACTACTTGTGAATCATTCAGATGAGTGATCTTTCCCTTAATTTCCTACAAATTCATGAAACTATACTTTATGGCTGAAAAAAATTGCTTACCAGAACAAGATCCTGAGTGTGTTAGCAATAAGTAGAACAAGGCAGACATGCGTTGAGAATCCCTCTGTGTTCTCTGAACGACTGATGTCCAAGTATTGTGGGATGAAAGGAACAATTCCACCAAAGATCATGGCTGCGGACGCTCCCCATGACACAAGGTTGAGGAGCGTTATCTCAGGTACTTGGTGAAGTTTCTTCTCAGCTAGGTCAGCAAACCCTTTGATCAAATCTTGCTCCATGATTTTAAGTTTCTTTGTTTCACTTAATTTCCTGTGAGTCGTGGCTCAAAGCCAAGTGTACTCCAAACATTCAATCAATTCAGGAAATGTTTTCACTATCTTACAGATTACCATAAATCAATCATACTCTTAAAGCATAAAGTTAAAGACAGTTGAATCTGAAGTATTGAGACTTAGCTGCGTAACAAGAAGTTTGACAATGCCCTCATCTGATCTGAGATACTCCCTTCTCATTAGGCCTTGGATCTGAAATGAATTATAAAGAAATAAAAGAAATATTCAGGATATTTTATATGCACTGGACTTAACATATTTTACTGCATGTACATTGATACATGTAAGTGTTTTGTCTACAATTTACACACCATTTCTGCACTTATTTTTACCCTTGTTACACACACAAATGTAATAACGCCCACAAATGTAATAACACTTTACCCACAAATGTAATAATTTTGAATCACCCACAAATGTAATAATGACTTTACCCACAAGTGTAATAAATTTGAAGGGATATTTTGTCAAATTTGTTCAAAACTAAAACCCTGTAATAAAGCATGGGTATAGTGCGCAGTCTTTACTCCAGAACCGGTTATTTCAAAAAATTAAAAAATCTTCAAAACTAAGACCCTATAATCGTTTTCCTGTGGAATAACATGAGAATCGAGCGTAGTTTTTCCTCCAGACCCAGTTATTCAAAAGTAAAAAAAAAAAAATTTAAAAAAAATTAAACTAAGACCCCACCATCTTCCAAACTAAGACCCGGTAATAAAGCATGGGCAGGCTTGTTGGCGGATCTTTTGTGAGGTTTTGCGGAGATTTCTGCTGACTAGTCCCAGCATCCGATTGGCTCGGGATGTGATGTTGTTCATGTGGCCTTGCCAGGACAAGTTGGATGAGAAAGTCAGTCCTAGATACCGGAGATCTGTTACCAACGCAAGAGGAGTGTCTCCTAGCGTGTATGTCGTGGTGATGGCTTTCCGACGTAGGGAGAATGTGATGTGGTAGCATTTCTCGGTGTTGAATTTCATCTGCCATGTGTTAGCCCATGAATGCAGCCTGTTGAGATCTTGTTGTAGGGCTTGGCTATCAGTGACATCAGTGATCGGACGGTATAGAAGACAATCATCAGCAAAGAGTTGGATTATGGAAGAGATCCCATCTACTATGTCATTGATGAAGGATATAAACAGAAGTGGGCCGAGAACTGTGCCCTGCGGTACCCCAGAGGTGACTGGAACCCATTCAGATGACTCTCCATCTACAACAACACGTTGTTACCTTTCAGTTAGGAACACCCTGATCCATCTGATAAGGTTGTCATGGATCCCATAGTGATGGAGCTTATGGAGGAGGCGATTATGGGGTACACGGTCAAAGGCTTTGGAGAAGTCTAATGCAACTGCATCAACTTGCTCTTTCTGGTCTAGAGAGTGTGCAACATCTTGAGATGTAATGATCAACTGGGTCTCACATGAATGGCCAGGACGAAAGCCATGCTGAACATCATCGAGAATATTATTTTCGTCATAGTGATCCATGATATTGCTGAAAATGACATGTTCGAGCAGTTTACTGCAGATGGACGTGATTGATACAGGGCGGTAGTTGGAGGCCTTGCTCCTGTCTGATATCACAACCACATATTCTGAGATTTTCATGGTCGCAGCTACCATCGTATGGCCGTAGGCGCTATTTGAAATTTATCAAAATTTACCGGGAGCACCGGTAAATTTTTATATTCAATTTTTCTTGAAAGCAGAAGTGTTTTAGGGGCCAATTTTTTTAGTGTTTATAATACATCCATAGGGGCATCCAAATATATTAACAAATATCACTATTTAGCCAATTTTCAAAAATTACCAAAACTTTGTAATACCTTTAAGACCTGGTAATAAAGCATGGGATTAGAGAGTAGTCTTTCCTTCAGACTCGGTTATTTAAAAAAAAAGGAAAATCTTCAAACTAAGACCTCCCCATCTCATTCCTGTGGAATAACATGGGTATAGAGCGTAGTCTTTCCCCCAGACCCGGTTATTTCAAAAGAAATAGAAATTTAAACAGTCAAGAGTTAAGGAGTAAAGACTGCGCGCTATACCCATGCTTTATTTCAAGGTTTTAGTTTTGAACAAATTCGACAAAATATCCCTTCAAATTTATTACATTTGTGGGTAAAGTCATTATTACATTTGCGGGTGATTCAAAATTATTACATTTGTGGGTAAAGTGGTTATTACAGTACATTTGTGGGTGAAATTATTACATTTGTGGGTAAAGTGTTATTACATTTGTGGGTGTTATTACATTTGTGGGTGAAGTGTTATTACATTTGTGGGCGTTATTACATTAGTGGGCGTTATTACATTTGTGGGTGTGTAAACCCTTTTCAGGTAAAGTACATGTATGTAATTGCCCCATGCACGTGCACCCACCATCCCTGTACAGCTTCCTGAGTGAGCTGCTAAAGGGATTACTCCATCAAGTACCAATTAGTAAAGATGTTGAACTTTCAAATTGATAATCATCATAATAATTTTAATTTATGATTAGAATCTAAATCAAGTTTAATTTCTATGTGCCTGCTACACTCTCAGAAATATGGACCAAGTATACATGTAAGATAAGATAAAACATTTCTTTGTCTTTCTTTTAAATGTCACAAAGAGCATAACATTAGATCATTACACATTTGCAAAATAAATTATGGCAATTAACAAAGTGAACTACCGGTAGTAGATCTAGACCCAGGCAGTAGATCCCCTACTAACTAACCCTAGTAAAAAAAATTAAAAAGACGAGACCCTGGAAAAAGAGCTTGTAAAATTATGAACTTTGGTAGGGGGACTTAAGGAACATGCATTAGTCATTACATGTAGACCTAGATCTACTTGTAAAAATATTATTGTGATTTTCTTCAAAATACTGTTTGAAATTAACTGCCCGAATAAGCCATTCAATCACACTGCACGACGTGTTATGTTGCCATGCCTAGCCACACCCACACTGCACCCAAACCAGGCCAGTCTGTTTCCTGCAAACCCTGTAATACTATGTAAAGAGCAATGTACTCAATTGGAAGAAGAAGAAGGAACCCATTCAACCTCAAATTTCAAAACACAACTTGTCAACTGCCCCGATTCAAATAAAAACAACCACTAAAAATGTAACATAGCCATAGGACCTACAAATTTTCAATTTTAAAAAGTTATTGTACAAATACTACAAGTCAAGCTTACAAGAATTTAAGTAAAGATATGGCAACTAAGAAGTAAGAATAAGATCCATACAATTTTCACCTCTGTCACTTGATCAGCACTGTCATGTCTTCAGAAGTTCAGTTGTTTGTATCATATACACTGCATGTAGGCGTCATACACGACACGTATTTTAATGTTTGTAAACAATTTGCATGCATAGTTTACAGCGATGAGGGCGACAAACAATTGTTTATGGTAAGCAAAAGCGTATCTCGTCGACGTCAGGATGAATTGAATTATTAAAAAGAAACAAATTATAACAGTTTTCTCGCTAGCCATAGAGTCCATAGGAGTCAACATTTTGATTAAACTAGAAATGTTTGAGAATATAATATAGTAAAACTTCTGGCATACTTACTGTATTTTAGCTAACCTTAAAATAATTTAGGACATTTGCCTGTGTAAAAGTAGTCATAGCAATGGTTTTTCTGTTTTCTAATTAAATAGAAAATAATTTGAATAATGTATTAAAGTTATGAATATTTTTATTGTGACAATATATTTGTTTTTGCATGCAGTGCAATCTTCTCCAAACGCACATTGAATCCTGCACCACATACAAAACTGTAATATGCAAGGACACCATGGGAACTTTCTTTTCTTACTAAATAAATAATCTTACTTAATTTCCTACCTAATCTTACTTAGTTTCTTACATGTACCTAATTCTACTTAGTTTCTTACATCCCACTTTGCTTACTAAATAATTCTACTCCTACTTATTACAACCCTATACGGCCTAATGTTTGTTTCCTGACGTCACGGCATGAACTCTGCAACTAGTCGAGCTCTATTGATTCCTTTGGCGCGAGGCCTGAATGGCGTTCCATAGAGCTCACTCAAGCGATGTAAAGCTGATTCGAGATAAATAAAGAAATTAATAATAATCAATTTGAATGGGCAATGGGCAAAGTTACGAAAAACAAGATGGTGGTAAAGCATTGCCCGAATTGTGAAAATCAGGTAAATATATCCAGCTCATGGTGTTATTTGTATTTTTGTATTTAATCCAGAGTTACAATGTTCCATTGTTTCATATTCAATGTCTGTGAGTGTGAGCTTGAGCCGAGTTACTGACGGTCTGTGGATGACTATGATTGAATGATGAGTACCGTATGAGAGGCGTACGTACGTGAGTGCGATTTCCTGGATAAGTTCAGGCTAGAGTGGCTGTGCATGCCCAGCGCCTGGCGGTGGCGCTTGTTCAGTAGGCCTATCCAAAATTTGACCCGTAACTCCGGCGTGGAGATACCCGACTAAAACATAGACCCTCTACTCAAACATTCTCAAAATGAAGTAAATATTCATTAGGTCTAAATGTCCAAATATATAGATCATGAGTTAAAAGTTGTTATGTTTAGACTATTAGACTACCTGTTTTGTGTCAATTTTCTAGTTATTTTTGGAGTAGTCTTTTGAAAAACGTTGATATTAGTTAGTAGGGTCTATACACTTTTTCACAGGTTTCCGATGGTGGGTTGCAGGGGGGCGGGGGCGCGACTGTGTGAAGTTATCTACCGTAATGTCTCAGATTCTCATTACGGTAGATAACTTCACACAGGCGCGCACCCGCCCGCAACCCACCATCGGTATGCACTTGTATTGTGCAGCGGTTTGCCATGAAACCTGTGAAAAAGTGTATAATAATAGATTTTTATATATAGGCTAGACTATATAGACTTTATATACTTTATTTTTTAAATCGTTTTTAAAACCGAAAACCGTCCGGTTTTGACTGGCGGTTAAATAGAATTGGAGATATCCGTGAAGTTACAGCACTAGTATGGATGAATATTTTCTTTCTTATTTACTATTAAAACTCTTATAACTTTAAGAATAGGCTAACTAAGAACAGTTTGTATACTTTTATAATGCTTTTATATTAAAGGTACTATGTCCCATTTGCAGGCCAAAAAATGAAAAGGGTAGATTCCCGGTGGGGTCACTCCCCAGCAGAGGGTGACACGTATGACCGTTACCACAAATGCAAATAACCCCCTTTTGCGGTCAATTTCAAGGACATTTTGAGAAAATCAACCCCCTTTTTTACGTCAAAACAAGGACAAAATCGTCCTTTGGAATACCCCTATTTATAAGATTGTAAGGAAATTTACCCCTATACCATATTTCAAGGACACGACATTATACCCTTTTTTCATTATAACATAAAGGTGTCCAAGACCAGAGTCCTCAAATTACTTTTTTTTCCCATTAACATAAAGGTGCCAAAGACCAGAGTCCTTCAATTACAAGTTCACACACATGCAAGTAATAATCAGTTCACCATATTACTGACCTTGTATTCCTTACAAAATCTGTTAGCGTATTAGCATCATGCTGGCTCACAAATTGGCGCTCACTGCACTGTCAAGTTGTGTCCTCCTCTGATCCATCCTCATGTCCATAAAACAAGGTTCACTTTCATGATGACATCTTTCAACACAACATGCATTAGTGCTTGTATTTGTAAAGTCATTTTCGCATCACTCATTTCCAAATGTAATGTTCTAAAATGTCATATACAATAATTAACATGAAAAGTTTCTTCTGCGTGAAGATCTCCTTGTATTTTCTCCTAGTCATTTTCGCATCACTCATTTCCAAATGTAATGTTCTAAAATGTCATATACAATAATTAACATGAAAAGTTTCTTCTGCGTGAAGATCTCCTTGTATTACTTTCATCTTCGGGAAGTTCGTTTTGGGCTTACTGTGATCCGGATTCTGCCATCATCAGCGGCTCCGATAATTTCTCTTCCTGGTTTTCTCTTATCCCTTTTCCTGACCCCTATTTATCAATTTCGAGGACACCTGTGCACCCCTATTTTCTATATTTCGAGGAATATTTTGTCCGCGGACATTGCTTGAAATTTACCCCTTTTTCCGCGATTTTGGTAACGGTCATGCGGTCCGGAAGTCACATTGAGTGACCCCACCGGGGGTAGATTCCAACAGCATTTGAAAGATAATACTAATTTAGAACTTCCCTAAAAAAGGTGGGGCTTGAAAATGTCTTCAAGTGGGAAAATAACAACTATTAGTTTTCAAATCGACTTAGGAGCTAAAGAGCCAATAAGTAATAGTCTTGATTTTCAGACCATTTTACCAAATGGTCATACGTTTTATGCTGCGCAAAGATTCAATCACTTTAATTTTGGCCATCACAAGAAGTGGGTTATTGATGTAGACAAATGCTCATGTACCCTTTACAGCTCATCTTATGTATGTTATAACCAAAGAAGAAAAAAAGCCAGTCAGTCACTCAATAGTGTCTGACAGTGAAGTCTAGCAAGTAAACGGGTTTCCTTGCATAATTTGAGTATTAGGACACTGCTAACGTTTAAATTTCACAGATAGGACATACATGACATATTCATAATTCCTGCAAAGTTCTACAGAATTTGAAGTTGGCTGCAAAAGGGACATAGTACCTTTAACACAAATATGAACTGATTAGTGAATTGAGAGCTTGAAGATTAAGAAATCAGTTTTAAAATAAACTGTCAATTTTCTTTTTTTTTCGCTGCCCATAGACTAACTTAAAGTTGCCTTGAGATGGCATTCTCTCAAAAATCGCTTATCTTGGCAAGGACATTTTTGTGAAACACTGAGCGGACAAGTTGAGCGACAGCGGCAAGATGTCATTGATCTTGTAGTTATGACTGTTTCAAGAAAAACGACCCCTGGTACCGCTTGAGCCGGCATATATCCAAAAAAACAAAGGCAAAACTAGTAGAAATTAGTTATTCCAAGCTGAGGGATTTGGAGGGAGGGGACGAGAAGGGGGGGGGGGGGGAGGGTGACCAGACGTAAAATTACCATACCATATCACTTGACAAACCTAGTGACCTCCCAATTTCAGTCACATTGTACTTATCTATTCTAGATCTACCATATTTTTTATATTCCCCCCCCCTTCCAAAAAAAAGGACCTGGTTTTACATTGATTGTAAACATGAACATGTATTTGTTAAAATTGTACATAATTACATAATTTACATAATACAACTTAGTTTGATTTTGAGATGTGAGGTAATTTGGAGAAACTATGTCTTTTCCATCAATACGAATTAGCATTGAACACTATGTGTTGCTGGTGTGTGTCTTTTTAAGGTTCCAGTAGCATGTAAAGAGTGTAGATGTGGACATGCATTCTTCACCAAGAAGCTTCTACACTCACATTCTGGAGGAGGAGAAGGAGTCTCGGTAGCAGGAGAAGGAGCAGCAGGAGCAGGAGGAGGCACATGCATGGGTAAGGCAAGACAACCATCGGCAACAGAGAACATATCATATTCTCTTAGGTCTTCATCAGCTCCTACCTTTGTCATTCCCAAATCCTGTAAACAGGCTGGTTTCAAATCCTACCAGTCCT
The DNA here is from genome assembly GCF_000002235.5 of Strongylocentrotus purpuratus. Taxonomy (NCBI): domain Eukaryota; kingdom Metazoa; phylum Echinodermata; class Echinoidea; order Camarodonta; family Strongylocentrotidae; genus Strongylocentrotus; species Strongylocentrotus purpuratus. The sequence continues at coordinate 32,207,724 of NW_022145614.1, read as the reverse complement.
TAGCCCCACGTCTCTGGAACAAACTCCCCTTGTTCTTAAGAAACGGTACTTCACTAGATTTCTTAAAAAAACAACTGAAAACGTACCTGTACAACTCCTCTTAATTGTTGATAGTCTAAGAGACAGTGCCTTGTATCCTTTGGAAAAGGTGCTATATAAATCCAATTATTATTATTATTATGACTGCTACTACTAAAAGCAGACAAGAGTAGCCAAGAGCAGAGCCAAAAGCAACCAATCGAGTATCAGCTATGAATCCCCTTCAAGATTGCTAAGGCGATTGTTTTTTATGCAACATTTACAAGGAAGCTTATTTTGATCATAACCAATCGATTGGGAGGAAAAATGGAGAAATTACAAGTGGAAATTTAGGAAATTGTAAGCATTTTAAAATGCAGAATACTGTAGGCTTCATGACAGTGCTGCAATGTCCCTTTCAAATTGTTACTTTAGCCCTGCCCTTTTGCTGTCTAAGTGTTTTAAGTATTTTATCCCTGGTCCCAGTGGTCTGCATAAAACTAGATGTTATTGAATGTCCTTTTACAGCGTTTCTACTGCAAGTTATTAGGTATGAATACAAGATAAAAGAATCTCTTGAATATTAATGCAGTCTGATGTGGCAACAGTCAGCAAAAAAAAAAAGAGTCAGGACTTGGGATAAACGTCATAGCTTTTTTTTCATAATTGTATTTTTTTCTTTGGACATGTGAGATAGTGATGTTTTGACCACAAAAAAAAAGTTGTCCTGTTATCTTTTTATTTTCTTTGACAGAAGAAGATAGCAGTGGAGTAAAGAGAAGGCGTACTGAGAGAGTGAGGAGGGAGAGACCAGACTACTACAGTGCTAGTGAATTTGAGAATCATCTCAGAAGGGTTAGTAAAGAAGGAATAAATAGTGATGTGGATCTAACCATGAAACTAGCTTTCATCAAAATTATAAAAGATACTAAACACAATGCCTTAATAGTGGAAAGTCATGACAAAATCAGATGATGTCAACATTTTCCCAAAACAAACAATTCCATCACATAATATTCCTCACCATTTCTAATTCTTAGGAGTCTCACTCAACAAAATCTACTTGCATGGGGACTCATGAATCATTGCTAAATATTCAAATCATGATAAGATTTATCTTTAGTCAATGTTTGCTATGTGCATCAACTATCAGCATAATCCATCTTTCATTATGGTTATCCTTTTACCGACTTATTCCATCACAGATATCAACATCAAAATCAGGAGAAAAGGGGGAGGACAAATCATCAAAGAAGAAGAAACATAGAAGAGGTCGACCAAAAGGATCCCAGAATAAGTCAATAGGTAAGTACATGTCACAATATCTATCACAAGTATAACTTGTTTTCATTGGTTACCCATCATTCTAATGCAATAACTCGTATTTTTTCATAGAGTTATTGTGCAATACTATTTTACAGCACTACCGCAGAGGGACATATATACAATGTGTTATATGCTATACAAGAATGCTTTTATTATTATCATTAGTAGTAGTAGTAATAGCAGTATTGTTATTATCAATTTTGAGTGAAAATGTCAACAAGCACAGAAAAAAACAAAGAACCTAGATTACAATAAGATATTATGATATTTTAAAATCAAAACCAGAAATCAGTATGAATCAGAAGAAAAAAATTCATGCCACTTCATGTCGCTAATGTACCTTATTTTCTTTTTTTTGCAGAGGAGATTGAGGAAGAAAGAGAGAAAGATTTATATTCCAACCTACCAACTGAAAAGGCCTTTGTGTATGCTGTAGTTCTAGCTGAAATCAATGAGAAGCTTCAAACGCAGAGTCAGGAATGGAAACCACCAACTGATCTACATCTCAAGAAAAGATCAAAGAAAACATGACCAGAATTGAGAGTGTGATCGCTCACTCAGTAAGCAAGGATATAAATCTTTCAGACAAACATCGATGCATGGTGTCCATAGCCTGATTCAAACTATTTCACATCAGATAGACATTCTATATGGATACAAGGAGCATTCTTCTGCATGAATGGGCTTGATGAATAGAGAGAGAGAGAGATAGAGACTCAAAATGACACATTTGTGGACAGTGGGGAGAGAAGATACACTTGGTCTTAATCTTACAATCCTTGATTGTGTCATGAAATGTGAAGCTGCAATATTGAAGATGCCCCTTCCTCCTGGTCAAGGTCAAGCTAGTAACCATGGCACACAGGAACACAGCTCTAGAGGAAAATTCACTAATCTAGGCGTTACCTTTGTTATCTATTTCGCTGTCAACAGAAATTAATTATCTTTCTACTGTCATCTTTTTAACATGTAGACTACTGAATTCTCTCAGTCTCATAGACTTAATGCAGGATCCACCCTGTTCCTGCAGGCAATAGGTTAAGTGATCATCAGTATATCGTCAGTTTGGAGCCACAAGGGCATCGACTCATATATACTGGAACCCAGAGTTAACGCCCTTCTGGCACCAAACAGATGATACGGCATCCAGTTCAATTGTGTTCATTTTTGCTTTAAATGTATTACATCTCAGCCACTGTGGTGCTGGAGAATAACATGCCCTGTTTTTCTATCCATGGTTAATGTATCCAGACATTAATTCACAAGAGTGTGGAATCCTGACAGGATGTAGGATGAAGCTAGGCTGATAAAGGTTGCCTCTTGTCAGGTTTCCCTTTTCTAGGCAATATGGAGTAGGTTTTAACATACAGGTGTACATGTATTTAGGTACTGGATAAAGGGATTTTGTGTGGGGAATAAGAGGTCGATGTTCATGGAGTCCTGGTTACAATATATACTATTAAAGATCTGGTCACCCTAATAAGTTTGTTTAAAATTGATAACCTGTTAACTCTGCATAACTCAAAGATTCCCAAGTCAAATTTTCTGTAAGTCAAATTGATTATGCAGACCAAACTATGCATGATTTAACAAATTTTTTTTGCAGTCAGAACAGGTTTGATTTGTGCAGACTTAAATGCTCTTTTTAACACCTCAGAGGGGGGACGGTAGTCAAAGTTGCTACACATTTCTATGAATTCTTCACAGCATTAATGTCATCATTGTTAACATAAGATGTCACATTTGCTAATCTTTCAGAGCTCAGATTAGAATTAATCTGGAATTTCTTAAACTTCGTTCAGTTATGACGCCGCAGAAGCCTGTTTTTATACCTCCGTTACGAAGTAGCCGGAGGCATTATGTTTTCGGGTTGTCCGTCCATCCGTACGTACATCTGTACGTACGTACGTCCCGTTCTTGTGTTCGCGTTATCTGAAGAACCGATCGATGGATTCCTGCCAAACTTTGGTCATGTATGTATCTTGCAGAGCCGATGAACTGATTAGATTTGGGGGGTCACGAGGTCAAAGGTCAAAGGTCACAGGGCTCATTAGGTATGCAGAACAGGGAATAATTTTCCTGGTATCGCATCGCAATTTGCTATGCATTTTTGCATGACTGCTATACAAAATATTGTTTGTGTAGCAGTTTTCTTCCATAGAAATGTACAGAATTTCATTTGAAATATTTATCCATCAGCTGAAATTGCTAATCAAAATATTTGAGGAAAATTATTCCCTGCAGAAACAGCTCGTGATCGCGTTATCTGAAGAACCGATTGATGGATTCCTGCCAAACTTTGGTCATGTATGTATCTTGCAGAGCCAATGAACTGATTAGATTTTGGGGTCATGAGGTTAAAGGTCAAAGGTCACAGGGCTCATTATGTATGCATAAACAGCTTGTGATCGCGTTATCTGAAGAACCGATTGATGGATTGCTGCCAAACTTAGGTCATGTATGTTACTTGCAGAGCCGATGAACTGATTAGATTTAGTGGTCATGAGGTCAAAGGTCAAAGGCCACAGCACACATTATGTATGCAATAACAGCTTGTGATCGCGTTATCTCAAGAACCGATTGATGGATTCCTGCCAAAATTAGGTCATGTATGTTACTTGCAGAGCCAATGAACTGAGTAGATTCTTGGTTCATAAGGTCAAAGGTCAAAGATCATGGGCTCATTATGTATGCAAAAATAGCTTGTGAACGCATTCTCATTAGAACTGACAGATGGATTACTATTTAACTCAGAACATCTTGCAGAGCCAATGAACTGAGTAGATTTTAGGGTCATGAGGTCAAAGATCAAAGGGTCGTATATGCATATGAGAAAATGCTTGTAATCACGATATTCTGAGAACCTGTCAAGGGATTACAATTGAACTTGAATCTGAAAAATTTCTTCTGTTTTGGTTTGTAAAATTGCTCTATGATGGAGGCATCATTTTCGACTGCGTGCAGTCAAATTCCATCTAGTTTTATTTGTATGATGACGTAGCAAAGAGCTCGGTGAATACGCACAGGATCCTTGTTGCACTCAGTTGCCGTTCATGTACATGATTTTTTTTTTTTTAAACAAGGCTGCTTTCTTGTGTTGAGTTACAGCTTCATATCTTCATATCTTTACTGCTGCTTTGGTATTCTTTTTCAGAAAATATAGTCCTAGATGATCTTAGATTTGGAACTCAAAGATCTTTTTTTTAAATATTATTTTACATCCTTAATGCTCAAAAAGTTATGATCAATTTCAATGACGGTTTAAACGAGTTTGATATACAGCCATGCAAAAAATTATTAGACCAAAAAAGTTCTTTTTTAATTTTAATAGTAAGATGGACATAAAATGCCATGATAATTAGGTGCAATTGGTCAAATATGTCATTAGTTCAAGGATATCTAAAGAATTTGTTTTCGTTGTTTACATGCATGAAATATTATTCCTCGATAGGGAGCTCGTTCTAATTGTTTTTCCGGGACTGTATTTTTTACATGCATTTTACATTCAGTTTCACTTTCACTCAATGGGCCTGTACATTAGAAGAATTGACCCTGAATTCATTCACCATTTCCTATATCTGTTCAGAGTTTATCACATCTGTCACAACCATGTATCAGAGTTCTGTGCACATTAGCAGTTTGGAACATCTAGCACCAAAGAAGGTATAAACTATAAAGCGGACTGCACTACTTGTAGCTACTTACGCCCTCTATATAGCAAACAACGCCTAATCGGTACCCATTGGTCCCCCATGATTCCCTTTATTTTATGTTAATTGAGAGTTTATTTGATGAGATAACACCTGTCGGTGACCACACAGGGAGGTCTAATCCCTCCTGGCCAAACTAGTGCAGATAGGCTTTAATTCATTTCATTTAATATCTGCCAGGTATTTGCAGTGAATATTGTATAAAGTTAAGAACCTATACATTCGCACCTCTGTTTAGGCCTAGATGATCCATTCAAAGTAATATAACGACTTGCCTAACTTGAAAGCTAACATTAATGCTCCAAAAATCAGGGGGATGATTGTTGTTTTTTTTAATAATTAAATAACATCCTTCCATTTTCTCCCTGTCTATCAGGCTTGTTGAAGTTATACATGTATGTAAATGATCAATCACTTGCAAATTTAAGTGCATTTTGTATGTTTATTGGTATGAGATGTCATGAAGTCAATCATCTATGTTGAAAGGTGATTATTATCAGAATTATATGTATACAGTTTATTGTCATTTTATAGATGTTTGATACAGAAAATAAAATCATGTCTTTTGATATATTGGTCATGCTTAAAGAAAACAAAATCTCCTCCGCGTGTCCTAACTACCTGAGTTTTTATTACAAAATGGTGATGTTTTTTGTTTTAATCTGAATTTAAACACAGAATTGAGACACTAAGGTCCCATCGCACGTGACTTTGATTTCCATATGATTATAGTATAGATTGTTACGTGCTGAATATTGAAAATATGAGAGGAAGGGGACTCTTCAAGCAAGTTCTAGGAATTGTTTCCCCCTCCATATAAAGGGGGGTGGGGTATTTCACCTGGAGCGTATGGAGATGATACTGATATAATATCCACATGATTAATCAAACATGGGACTTCAGCCTACTTGGAGTGGCAATGGGGGCATGTGCTCCCTCCACTTGAATGATGAGAAAGAATGAGAAAATGAAAGGGAGAGAGGACACCAGTAAGGACCCTTTTTAGTAACTGAATATGACCCCCCCCCCCCCCCTTCATGATGCCGGTGCCCCTCTAATGGCTGGCCCTTGCTACGCCACTGATTACCACTATCATATCTTCTTTTTCTTCTTCTTCTCCTCCTTTTTCTTCTTCTTTTTCTTCTACTTCTTCTTCTCCTGCTACTTCTCCTTCATCTTCATCTTTCTCTTCTTATTATCATTCACCATCATCTTCTTCTTTGATGTTGTCTGCTTCCTTCAACCTTAGAGATTCTTGCAGAACTTTGAGATAGTGTCGTTAAAGTGAAGTGCATCTGCCAATAATTTACAAGGTGCAAGTAAAAACAGCCTCCAGTCGATTAGAGATGAAAGGCTTGGAGAGATGACAGGGAGGGTGCTCCAAGGAGGAGTTTTAATGTTGCTTAGTCCTTGAAGGAAGTATGAGATATTCTTGTGTCGTGGTCGAGTGGATACGTCGCCGGAATGTCGATCGCAAGGTCCGCGGTTCGAGTCCCGCCGCGGCACTAATGTCCTTTGGCAAGACATTGATCTACATTTGCCACATTCAACCCAGGTGATGTAAATGGGTACCTGGCAGGAATGAATTCCTTGAAATGCTGGAGCGCTGTATAAACGGCAGCTAGCCTAAACCCGGCTAATAATAAATGCGCCTCGGAATAGAATTATCTAGATAGACGGCGCTATAGAAATGCCTATTATTATTATTATCACGTTTGAACAGCTCTTGTTGGTCTGATAGATTTGGTGATGTCTGCCTCAGAGTTGAATGTAACTAGCTGGTTGTTGATCTTATAGAACTTCACAAGACAAAGGTGTTCTCGTCTATGTTTAAATAATTGAATTTCATGTATATAACAGTCTAAGCTAACATTTACACTAAACAAGTAACACATCAACCATGAAATAGAGGCGTTTGAGGGAAGGATACGAAAAGAACAATACCTCGACAGTTCTCTTTCTCACGGCACACCATTATCAGTTTTTTCTGAAGGACTTTACAATGACAAATGTGTCAGATAATACAATTTTCATGAATTTGTATGCAAAGTCGAATGACCTGAAAAAATTGCACTCGTTTTGAACTTACTTCCGGATATACATGAACTGACACTGTATAGTTGCAACCTGTTTGAATATCGTTACATTGATATTTTGAATGAGTTCATTAAGCGATGAGTGTTAAATTTCCCACGTCTCAGTATTGAGGGTCGGTGATGAAAGCCGCCAATTTTATTATACACTGTTTTCTTGTTCTAACCCCCCCCCCCTTTCCTCTCATATAAGTTGTAGGCCCCTATGGTTATTTAGCTTTCGTCATCTCTTTTCATCTTCATCATTTTGTATCATGCTACAATGAACCGTTGTACCCTTCTCTATCTCAATCTGCCCTTGATCTTGATCTTCGTAATTATTAATGCGCTCCAGGCTGGTTGTACAGAGAAATTTTACTGTATTCACTCTTTTACTACGACTTGCAGGAAGATTTTTTACATCTCCGTTATCTGTTGTGAACAAGTGGATTCGAGTTTCATTTTGACAGATCTTGTAACAGATTTAACTAGATATCATTTCATCATCTCATGACTGACCAACAAAGATGAATTTGTGAAACATTGTAGAGCAAGCACCATGCGCGCTAGCTACCACAGACTGACACCAGCGCTATACAAGAACCAATCGTCATCATCGTCATCATCATCATCATTTTCATCATTCTCGTATCCTCTTCATAATCTGATCATCGTCATCACCATTCTCCTTTGCTTTTACAGGTTGGAACGACTTACAGCCTCGCTTGATTTTCTTGGTTAAGACTTCGTTTATTTTTAATTGGGGGTGACGTATAGACTGTGTATTGACTTCATAAAAGTAACTCACATAAGCATGCCATTTGATTTGGTAATGGTTGGTCATGATTTTATTATCTATGCCAGCGAACAACGTTACTTTCGTGTGTGAAAATCATGCCTTGATGTTGAAATCTGCTCAGACATTTAAATTTGGTATATAGGGCTATTGGCAGACATGTCAGTTATAACGGTTATCTGCTCCCCTACTGCATATCAGAAAATAAGTGAAAATGGAACAGTTTTGACCGATTATCATCCATCTTTAACCCCAATATGCCCCCAAGAATATAACCCCACTGTGACACAAGTATGACAAGCAAATATTGCAAAGTAATCAATCGGAAATTTAGCAGGAAATTCCATTCTTTTATTGTCTATCATTGCATTATAGTGTATTATTCTTTCCGCGGTCAATTGGACACCTTCCTTTCTCGTATACTTTTTTCTTCTTTTTCTCTCTCCCTCTCTCTCTCTCTCACGAAGTAGTGACCTATCTTTCCTATTATAATGATTGTTTAATAGCCGCTAATGTTGGGATTGTTTGTACGAACTTTTTTCAAAGGCACAGTTTTTAAAAAATCAAGTCCCCCCCCCCCCCAGTAAGATGTTTCTTTTTTTCTTGTCAGAATGTGTTTTTACGATGAAACCACCCTGCGCTATTTTCAAAACATCAATCAATCCTCTTCTCAAATCATTCAATTCATTTCATTTATGAATCATTAAAATTCATAAACAAATGCAAAATAAATTTCATGTATATAATATGTATGTACGTGTGTATGTATGTACGTGTGTGTGTTTGTTTGTATCTATGTATGTATGGTAGCTTATATACCAAGCCGGGGTATGTAAAATACCTAAAGTTTGTTGGACCAAAATTGCCTTTATTTCTTTAGAGTGTACAGGTTATCAACTACTGGAATGGATCTTTCTCACCCAAGTCATGATTTTGTCACTTAGTCAGGAACAAGAAGAGGTCGATGTGTGTTTTGAAAATCATTCATCGGAAATAAAATCCATTCTATAAACTGGAAATAGTCCAACGACTGCGAATAAAGATATGTGTTTGTGAGGAAGCCAGATAGTTGAAATGATCATACCTGACGATCGTACATCATTATCATTTCCACTCATGCCATGGTTGAATTAATAATTATCCTTAGTTTGTTTAATCAGGCTACATAGTCCAATCCAAAGTGGATCAGGATAATAATAATAAACAAGTTTTCTAGGTTAACTATTTTCTTTCAGGAAATCAACACCACTAACCGAAGGTGAGATAAGACTGTATGCATGGTCGTCTTGGAAATACGTCGAGATTAATTTTGTTTTCACGACCCAAATTGTTTCAAACTTTTCAAACGTGAATGTTTGATTGAGTCTAAGAAATGCACACTCTTTTTTCAAAATAATGAGGAGTCCATGTCCAGATGTCAGGCATAAAATTTTTCCTCCCCCTCCTTCTCATTTTCTTCCTCAACTTCTCCTCTCCCATCCTCCTCGCCTTTTTGCCTAGCTGCCCCTTCTTCTCCTCCTCCTCCTCCGCCTCCCCTCCTCCTCCTCCTCCTCCTCCTCCTCTTCTCTTTACCTTTTATCCATACAAGCAGTTATTGGCTGGCATTAAATCATGCTGTTCAGAAATTCAATATCATGTTTATTCAAGTAAATGTTATGAACTTCGAGGTCATGGCTCCAATATGTCAGGGAAATGGTTCCTAATTCGTAATGTTTGTCTGACGTAGAACACTAAATCGAGTTTAATAGGACAGTTATCAACCTAGACATAATGTTTGCCGAAGAAAATATCTTAAACAAAATTATTGTTGTGTGGTTTAAAGGGATAGTGTATTGTTCTTTTAATTAAATAATTAATTAAAGGTCACCGCATTTTTTGAAAGTGAAGCTGAATTGGTATGATCGTATTGGCTAAATTTCACACATTTTGGGGTCTAAAAAATTACCTTCATAGCAATTTTAGGTCCTAAAAGGGTACTAGAAATGTCATAGATGAGAATAAGAGCAATACACATGCACATACATGCACTTTGAAGGCATTTGCGATCTGAAAGCAGAGCTCAACTATCCATTTAAATGGTAAAAGTGTAGTGCCGAAATTAAGATGACAAAATAATGAAACGAGAAAAGATCGATCTTCCTCTTCTTCTATATATTGCTCTTGTTATAAGAGTTTACTCTAATCATACGATCGCAAAGACTTTCTATTTCAATACCCCCAGGACGTGTTGCCTGAAGAAATCATCGGATTATGTAATATTTCGATGTCATTTCCGCTAATTTAAGTTGAATTTTGAGAATCTCTGCGATCGTTTTCAAGCTGAGAGCTCAATCATCTGATCATATAAACTCACATCTTACTTCATTAGATTATCTTACTATTGTTTATTTGTCGTTATGGTGATATATTACAATTTTCATTCATGATACCTTTTTTCAATAGGCAGACTAGACTCTTAACCAATATCTTTTTCACAATCATGATATTGATAAGCTCCGAGAAAAAAGCATCATCTTATCTCGGTATACATTGAGCACATTGCTATCTTGCTCAACTAGCTCATTGTACTTTCCGAAAAAGTAGAAGAAGAAGAAGATGACGATGTGCATGCATATTGATATAACGATGTGAAAAGTATTGCAAAATGGAGAGCACAAATATACGAATTATTCCCACCTTAATAAGCTGAACTAGAAATAATAAACGGTTACCTGATGTGAAAATACGAAGGTTATTGTTGGTCATGTAGTTCAAGAGAACTTGTAGTGATCTCTAGTATACAATGATGGGAAACCAGTCCTATCTCACATCCTTTTGTTTCGAAGGAAAACGTTTCCATGCAAAACTCTGTTGACAAACTAAATAATAAAAGTTTCAATGTCTTGTAATTGGCTCTCCCTACATCCTCTATTTTCTTAAAAACTTCGATTCAAGCGAGAACACGTTTGCCATGATATTATTTGCTGCTCATCAAAAGAGTTTTACAGATGAGGACAAACGTGGACCCTACCACAATGGTACAGGCAGTACTGTGTATTACTATAGTGGCGAAGTCATGGCGGGCGTGGGGGGGGGGGGGGTGTCCATGCAAAGAACCTAACCATGCTTATGCAATGATTACAGTTGTGAAGGCAGATAGAAAATATGCTGAGATTCGAATGAGTAAGGGATGTTTATAATAACAGGTTTATTTGTTATTCGCAAACATCGTATGCCAATCAGTATGCGCTCAGAATGAGAGCACTACGTACACCCCTGCAGGAGAATGATATAACTGTCCGTTTGCCGGCAAACATTTTGTGCACCATCTCCACTAACTATAGATTATTCTTCCAGTGAATTCTGGTCGGATTATTTTATTTGAAAAGTGACTTAGGATAGAATCAAATACAATCATCTCAAGAATAGAAGGAAATATAAACATTGTTCTACGCTGATCGGACATCCTATGAGTATAGGCTGGGTTCAACCGACTGACAATGACAGAACTCTCCATACAAGATTCAGTGCACTAGTTAATCTACCCTCAGGAGGTGCACATATCATACATTGATTTATCGTCAAAAGTCCTCTTCGGGTTTACTGACTCTACTTACCTGAATGTTGTTGTTTTAAATCTCCCTAAATACAAAATTATAAGAAAATTTGAATGTCGATAATCTCTTTATGGCAAACGTTATGCCAACAAATAATGATTATAATGATCTTTAAATACATATATAGGTTTATCGAGTTCATTTAAATAATTGTAAACAATCATTGTTCAAACGTCTTTTAAAACTTCTCAAGGTGCCATCATGCCTATTAGGGAGGGGGCAAATTACCCTTTTTTTAATGATTTTGGGTTTTATATATTCATGTCAGAGGTAGACTTTTTTTTAAGGATAAGCCTATGTCTTTTCAAATTACATCACCCTTAAGTATATAAAAACGACTTTCGAGTCTCTCGTATCTTCATGTGCCACAAAATTAATGATGCTAAGTTTTAAACCCACATATTTCATATCCATTAATCTTCTTTTGCTCTCAGCATAATACAATCGCATGTCATACTTAAAGCCCCACTGTCCTACTTGTTACTACTTGCTCCCTCTATAGAGAAAACTTTCCCAATCGGTGCATGTTGGTCCCCCATGATCCTCTATTTCTTATGTTATTTGAGAGCTGAGTTGATGAGATAGCCACCTGTCAGTAACCTCGTTGTGTGGTCTAATCCTTCCTAGCCACACTAGTATTGATAAGCTTTCAATGGTCGATTTGGATTTGCCCTTCACCGTGCATTGTTTCCGATCGTTCACTTCTACGTAAAAAATAACAATGTGTGACGTCATCTGCATGGTATCCGCCCATGTTTGTTCTATAATCATTAGATTAGGAAATCGGTTCGTTATATGAGGTCAAGGGCGAGGAAATTATCACCAAACCATGAAAAATGATAGATAGGTCGATAGATCTCGTTAGAAAGTTGTTAAAATGCAGAGGAGACCGTCCTGTCGATCTAATGTCGGTCTCGTGGGCGTTCTGACAACTATTCTGAGGGTTTAACCAGAACGACAATGTCGGTTTGTTGGGCCGACGGTCTACTGGGATGTCAAATACATGGACAGGATTGTCGAACATCAAGAAAGCACTTTCAGAATAAATGTCATCATAACTCAAAAACGGATCGACCAACAACGTTAACGGACATCACTTTAGAAAAAGGTGCGAATAACCCCCGAAGTTTAATAGGAAGTGACGAGAGGATGATCATCAACCTTGCTCTATTATTCCATGAGTTTGCCTGAATGTCATCTGCATTATGTGACTGTTATCCATGAAAAAAGACCATGTATTGCGCGCGTGGCAGGCTGATCTTACGAGGATTAATTTTCGTACAAATTCGGAACTATTGTCAGTAAAGTTTGCAATATCTCAGTATACTTAAAGATCACAGCATCAAAGCACATAATGTAGTAAGTTGCTTATCGGTCAAGTAACTCAAGTAAATCTATTTATTCGACTGTGCATCGCAGGTACACATTCATAATCTGGATAAGTAATGTTTAATTTCAACATAGTGTTTATTTTTGTATTGATTATCACAAATCTAAACAGAATATCACTGTATTTCGTTGTTTCCGAGTATGTGACATTGTTTGAAACGTTAAAGCCTTTCTGAATTAGATTCTCGTTTAATTCTGACAGATCTTTATTGTCCTATATATCATTCTATTTCTTGAATTACCAAAATTGAAAATAACCCCCATCCCCCTTCTTTTCTCGCTCACAAACTTGAAAAATGAACAACGCCATATCCCGCATTCCCCTATATAATTATACTCGTCATCCGCATCTATAAAGTTCCTTCACTTGATTTTAATTTTTTTTTTAATAATTTATTATTGACTTTACTTCTCACATCGTTGCTATTATCTTAATATCACTGGGCTATGTTACAATTTGATTTGTCTTAAACTATCCTGAATTGATGGGGAAAAAGAAGAAGAAAAAACAATGTCATTTATTTTCGGGTAAAATCATATTTGCATCAATCCTAGCCAATCTGATCCGGCTCCATTTTTTAACAGTCGATCGTGCCTTTTCTTAGACTTAAAGGCTTATTTAACTCCTCAACAGTTTCAGTTCACTTATGCTATTAAATGCGACTCACATCAATGAGGAATATGGCTTATAGTCTTGTATTTTTCTCCAAAATACAGGCATACAGTCAGTTTATCAACTGTTCTTTAAAAGTATCAAGGTTCTGCTTTCCTAAGTCCCTGCTTGGTCGTAGCATAACCGCATGCCAGCATGATTCCACGGGATGATTCTCATGCACCACCGGTAAAGTAATAACTTTGTACTATTCGACCTATATTCATGGTCACACCATAATAGACAATGAATAGATTCGTCCGATATGAGGCCCCATTGTTTTTAGTTCGTCTGACAATGAATTGTGTAATTTCTCGGTATCCAAACGAATCGCTCACCCATCCCATTAACAAAGTATATGCCCTGTCACTTCCATTATAATCATTTTAGACTAGGAATTTTTTTTTTAGGGACACAGGTTTCAAAAAGTGCTGAACAACCTTCAAAATCAAAGAATGTCAAACAAGCAATGGTTTTTCATGATTTTAATAGGGGTCTAAAACTTCTCAAAAAACTAAACGAAAGTAAAACTAGGTTCTCGCCCCCCCCCCCCCCTGAAGCTTTGTATGTCTCAAATATATCAGACAAGTAACAAAGATCTTAGCTGGGGATGATTATGTTTCTTGGAATATTATACACAACACACTCTTAAACGTCTAATAACCAATATAAGAGTCGATGAGTGAAACATCTTCAAAACGGAAAATTGACATTTTAACAATATTTAGGGATCCCTCCTCGGCCCTTTGAACGGTGATCGTGGTACTCTATATCGCTATGAAGCCACAGCACCTATAAACACCTGTTGTCTGATTTTAAATGGTCAGTCATTATGATTGATGACATTCCTGAGTAAGAACCCGGATGATGCTAATCACTGAGTTCGGAGTCATGTTAACGCATTCTATCCATGCCGTACGTGTATTAGAAACCAACTGATTCAGTCTGTGGGCATGAAGTTATTAATCCCAACAAGAAAATATGAATCATGCAGGGATTCCTCCGAAAAGAACTGCGCGCACAAAGGACGTTCGATTTCAAGTACATGGAAGGAATTAACGTCCAAATGTAAAGGACAAACGGTAACAGATAAATCACAGAGTTAAACTTGATTGTAGGCCTGCAAGGAAGGTTAACGATCACAATAATGTCCAGCCGAACCAATTAAAACTGAGTGACTATAAACACAAAATGATTATGAGATCTGTCTGGACTAGGAAATGATGTTGCATGTATGCATGATTATATCACGTGATGATACTTTTTTTAAAGGTTATAATTATCATGCACATATCCATTACAGGGGATGCTCAAGTCGTTTACGAAAATATTACGTAATATTACTGTACGATTACACTTAAAGCATAAAGGTAATGAATTCGAACCTGGCTGGTACCCATTTACTACCACGGGGGAGCGGCAAACCTATATATTAATGTCTAGCCATATAACATTAGAATCAGGGTTGGCCTTGATTTGCGAACCATGTGACATAATATTATCCACTTAGACCACAACATTACTCCTCCATCTTTCAGTATTATCTCGTTGATTTGATTACATTATTTCAGGTACAAACAGAATCCCGGTGGAAAGTGTAAATGTAACCTCTCTATATAGACACAATGTACTACTTGGTTACTTGGTTGGGTAATCCCTTTGGCAGCTCACTCAGGAAGCTATACTGGACGTGTTAATGCCATCAATACATTGCCATCAAAATAGGATAACACACTAAAAACTAATATATAATTATCTACCTTCTACTCCGTCCCAGCGGGTCTCATGAATGCACGCCCACCGTAACAGCTACAAAGGTCATGAGAGTTTATAACAACCATCTTTTTATTTATTCTAAAATCGTGAAAATGAACTGATCCTGAAGTTTTTTATGTATTTTTCAAAGAATATTGCCAGAAAGCAAGAGTAAACGCAATTTTGTTTTTAAACGCCAAGCATAAAAGGGTGTCAAAGGAAAATTAACCTTGAAATAAAGTGGTTTTATTGCAAGCGGAAAAATCTGCTTTTGCTCGAACTTTCACTGATCTGTTTCTCTCACTTTTTCAACCAATTTATATCAGGGTGGCCTTCATTCTTTACATTGAGAGCTCCTAATTACCATGATTTAACTTCAGCTAGAAATGAATCAGATATCAACAAGCCAAGACTTTTTTCACTTGACTAACATGTATATTAAGTTTAAACCGTCGACGTAGATATATCAATCTTGAGATGAATATGACTTTGTGAGAGTTCTGCTATAGTCTAAAACTATGTTATTGATTTTCATTTTATCGAATTTGCAATTTACATAATCAAGGGATTGAACGCAACTAAGGATCGAATCTTGAGTCGTATGTACGAGACGAGAGACCTAACCAGTAGGCCATCTCACCTAATAATAGGGACTTTTAGATTTGCACAACGACAACGTGGATTGCTACGATCGACGTCATTTTAATGCACTGCCTTGAATGGACGTCACACGTATCAGTCCACGCGAATCTAAAAGTCCCTAATCAACTCGTGCTCTGTGCTCGGGGCACTGCATAATTGTAGAATACAATAAATGATTACGTAACAATTTAGACTGCCATCCAAAGCATAAAGAAGGTCGATGTAAATAAACGGCAACAATACGAGAATTCACCAGACCGTGGCTATGCTCATAGGAATAGCAAATATGAAGAAGAAGTGAAGAGCGTTCACAGGAAAACAATGAGTTGAGGGGTTGAGACCTACTTTCTCCTGTCGTATTAAAACAATTGATCTCTTGCAATCATGACAAATGAGGTCAAAATCTCTAACTAAACCAGGAATATTAATAGGTCTACCAGCTATTAGAGAGTAACCGTTGGTGCGTCGTGCTAGTATTGATTAATAGTCTAGGGACCTACGTTACGAGAACGCACTATTGATTTGAGCCTCAATGCTGTCGGAACGGCTATTCATTCACTCCCTGTCGTTACTTGTCTGGATTGTATACTGCTTTTTTTCCAGCAGAAATAGTAAGTTTTCATTTCATTTTGTTTTAATTATTTGTAATGCTGCTTATTTCTTTCTACTGGCTTCTGATGCTATCTCTGCAATATGTCCATGTATTTGTATTGCTTGGTATCTTTTCATTCCATTTTTATTCGAATTTGTATTCCAATGCCCAACGATATTATTGATGATTTCAGACATACGTGTATACTGATATTCATCATTTTAGTTTGATAAATGCAAACAAAGCTTTGTGGTCGCTCCCTTACTTTACAAACCTTCGACAAACCTTTAGGATTGTCGATTAAGATTTTGTTTCCCAAACGGTTTTATTCAAGCACATCACATACACACACACCCAAAAACAAAAACGGCCCGGCATAATTATACAAAATTAAATTTAAAAAGTGGTTAAGCTATCACAAATTCAGTGAGGGCCTTTACATGAAGTAGTAGTAGTAGTGGTGGTGGTGGTGGCTGAAGTAGTAGTGGTGGTGATTGTGACGATCGACGGTGGTCTTTCAGACTAAAAAATGAAATCCATTTGGATTTCAGCTGACTCTTATTTTACTACTTGTGAGATTTCGAGGTAAAAACCTCTAAAATAATGAAGACCTAACATATTTAAACGTGTTTTTTTTCGGGGGGGGTCAAAGAAAAGGGCATATCATGCACAATTCTGAATCCGCTCCTGATGTTGGAAGTTACTTCATCACAACAGACATCACACCACCAAATATTACAACTGAGTTTTTACACACCCATATGAAATATGGGAAACGTGTCGAAGGCTACCCGCAAGAAGATCATATTTACTGCCATTGATCATGGACTGACCAGGGATATCCCTGGACTGACACAGCTATACGTCTCCTTGCGAGCAGCAGACAGTGTGTGTTTTTTGGTTTCGTCAGTTTGTTTTCTTAAACTTAAGAAGATGTGCTGAATTCTATCGCACTCCTTGTCAAAATGGTGTATTATAATGACGGCTATCATTGAGCCAAGTATGTCTGGATACATTCTTCATCGTACCAGCACAACAACATTTAGTATATAGTATACACCGCCCCTTTCGTGGGCCCCTTTATGCTATACAAATATTAATACCAGCATTAGTAGGTTTCATTTAACCAAGAAGTTACCAGTAACTTCTTGATTTAACATTTATCAGAATTACCGTGAACTGCTATGGTTATGACTAGCTAGATCGACCTAATGACCCGAATTCACAACAGAAGTTTAAACACCCGGGGTTTAAAGATAAAGTTGAGTTCTGGTCGAGATTGCATTGTGACAGAAACGTTGTGGAATCGATCAGAAAAGGTTGATCATCTAGCGTATAAGTATTGGTGTGTATTTCAAGGATCTGAAATCATCAAAATGATAAGAAATTTGGCCCAGTCTTTATAAAGTTACAATTAAGCACTGTATACAGAAAGATGTATATGAGACTACACAAACATGTGGCATAAAGATCCGTCCCAATCTTTATGATATACATGCCATATTAAGAATGTTAAGGCATTTGAAGAGCCATGCTTTTCAGGGAACATTTTTTATCTGATGTTCTTCCACACTTGCATAATACAATGATAACGCTCACAAATAAGTTTTCACCTCTTCTCAGAACTCGACCTTCTCTTTAAACTTCTTTTGTGAATTCGGGCTATTGTATATGATTATTCAAAATCAGTGGATAAATATGTAGATATTACTTCATCTATGAAGTCAAAGAAACATAAATACCGCAATTTACATTGTGTATGTATTCGCATAGTTGATGTAGTTACGCGGTTAGTGGTCAAGTTCGGATCCTTTAGTGAGGGGGTGGGGGAACTAGACGTCATGGTGGTGGTGGGGGGTTGCACGTGTTCTACTGTGATAGAATGCGAATATTTGGTAGGTGGGTCGCACCGTCTTCTTCTCACGTTCCCTTTGCCCTATTCCTTTCATTTTCTCAGGTCCCCCTTTTCCCTTTTATTTCTGCCGTTCGACGGTAAGGGGGACGCCCCCACCTCCACCCATCAGATTTTCTTCTCATTAGCTTGGTTAGTAGGCTTTATAACTATCTCATTACTGCCAATGAGTAAAGTAAGTGTGTTAGAGTTTGATTAATGTTTTGATAGCAACTAGCAAAGTAACTTCTTATTCTTTTCTGTTCCATTAGCCCTTCTTAAGACTGTGTAGACTACACCATCAAGATGGCAGAGACTGCAAAGAATGGCCGAGCTTCTGGTCTTGAGGAGTCCAATGATACAGGCTCGGATAAGGTGGTGTTGGCTCGTTCATTAGGATTAAAGGAATGCGTTAGCATGGTGATGGGTATCATCATTGGAACTGGTATCTTCATCTCACCTAAAGGTAAGACCAGCCTCATCAGTGCCGGGCGTAGCCAGACCGTCATCGGCCTATTGAGGGGCAAAAAAAACCCAGCTTACTCTGATTTATGAACTAGTTTTCGCTTCGAAGGGAGGGGGGGGGGGGGTACCGCCAAAAGTGATCAAATATAAGTAAGTTATGTTTCGTGCGTTGCTTGACTTACTCTGATTCTCTTATATAGCTAGCTAACCACTAGTATGAAAGAAGTTCATGGTTATATTCTTTTTGTCGGTCGGAAATCTGTCAGAAGGGGCACAAAGCTCTTCTTTGCCCCCCCCCCCCCCACTCTTCATATACGCTCGTGGAACTCACCGTCCAATGGGGGGGGGGGGTATGCTTCTTCTAATAATAATAATAATACAAATTAAGTGATTTAGAGAAAGTGGAAACGGCAGGGGCTCTCGAAAAGTGTGTCACGTATACTATGAATATGACTGACAAAGAAAGCGGACAAAATATACAGTTCCTCAGGTAGACAAAGGAACATCCTTTCGCTTCTATTATGTAAAAAGGCGAATAAGCATGTGACACCTGTTCTACACATTTTTACACAATAGCAGTGAAGGGATGTTCCTTTGTCTACCTGAGGAACTGTATATTTTGTCCGCTTTCTTTGTCAGTCATATTCATTAATGGATAATAACTTTCTAATCTAAATAGTTGACAACTTTATTATTACAGATTGCTCATATACTTTCATTCAAGTAAACTTGCTATCAAGATCGGATTTTCCTTTTTAAAGGACACTCGTCGTCGTTTCCAAAATTTGCAAGTTGACTAAAATTTCAAAGTAATAATACCATGAAAATGATTGTTCTAAATAAGGCCTACGCTCTTTAACTCAAAATCTGACGTCTTGAATCCCCTCCACCCCCCCCCCCCCCCAAAAAAAAAAAATTGAGTTGCATTTTTTTTTAAAGTAATATTGGTAATAATTATTGGAGTATCTTCTGTTTCGGAGCCAGAAGGCCATTAAGCCATATACTTTAAGACAGAATTAATGACCTTCTGTCTCTGAAGGTTACCTTGATTTCCAAACAATGGGAATTATACTGTGCTTTAACCAGGCCGTGGTTGAACCTCACCCTAGTCATGATCAGATCTCATTGTGAAGTGATGTTTGTTTTCCTGTATCCGCCCGAAAACTACAGACAATTATTGTTATCATTTCCACTTGTACGCGAGGCGACCTATGTTTCATACGAACCAACTTCATTGTATTTAAATCCTACAAATCGAATCACTTAGGGCTGGCATTCAGCAAATCACCAAACACATTATTGACTCCGAATTGCAAAGAGGTATTGTTTTAAAAAAGCAGGGGGAATCTATTCAAATCTCAAAATCTCATTGTTTTGAAACATTGTTTGAAGTAATGTCATTAAACTCGGTTCTGATGACGATACTCTCTCTCTTCAACTTTACAATGGGAAATATTCAAGAGGATATATTATTTATGTTGTATAGTTTTTAAATGTTATTTATATGAATTATTTACATCAAAGTCACATCTGAAAAGGGAGTTATGTAATCGGCAGAGGAGCTGGATGGCCTGGTTTAATCAGAAGCCCCGTATGAAGTTGCCGATTAATATAAGAATCACATATTGTTGTCTTCTAAAACAACTGGCCATAGAAGATAAGATTTAGTCTAGACTCCTTAAACAAATCGGTTACTTCCTAAAGTATTAACAAACACAAATAAAAACACTCTGGTAGGAGGGAAAGAGGTTGAGGGAGCCTGGGGAGAGAAAGTGAGAGAAAGAGAGAGAGAGAGAGAGAGAACAAATCCAGTCCAATCCAGTTTAAACCGAATATTTCCATATCTGTCTGGTTTGTAATAATGTTGTAAGGACAGTGTGTTGCCCTTTATATGACATATTACTCGTTGGAGGTTTCTATGGACAGGAATGGAAATAGTCCCGTTAACTTTCTCCTCTTCATTTGCAAATTATTTTGATGGAGATCCAACAAGGAAGGTAGGAAGAAGAAAAGAGAAGAGCAGAGGAGGGAAAGAGAGAGAAGAATAGCAAGTACATAATAACCGATTAGCTTGAGTGTACCCTTTTCTTGGTTGTTGCACATTAATAATATAAAATCTCGATAACGTATTTATTTTTCCTCCAAAAAAATGCAGAAATAAGTTAAAATAATGAGTATCTTTATTTACAGCTTTCGGGTAGTGGTAGGTGAATGGTTTGCAAAACAAAATTATAAGTCATGATTTAAAGTTGGTTCGGTAATTAGTCGGTTCTATTTCCTGGGTAAAAAAAACATATATACATTATTATGTACACATGAACATAAAACTAGTTTTTTTTATAGAGAAAACGCCTGGATTGCTCTATTCAGAGCCATCATCAAATGGCTCCGTTCTTTCTGTGGTACAAAATACATGATGCTATAAAAAACAATTGCGTTTCTTACTCTCTTTAGTAAACAGATGTTGCGATGCTTATCTTTCTAGTTCAGAACCAGTTAGGAAATACAGTTAGACATAATAGGGAAGCAATATATTCTTAATGACAATCTATCGATGTTGATAACATTTGATAAGCTACAGCAGAGGAAAGAAGGCAATAATTTGCGAAGTTTTTTTTCTGGCAGGACGTTGAGATAAGGACGCTAACTCACCTTTGACTAGAGAAAGTCTGTTAGCTATCGTAATGGTGGGTGGCCGGCGAATTTGCGATTCCCAAACCATTCAGCTATGGGAAACATTTTGAGCAACGTGATTGGTTAAAAAAGTTATAAAGACACGCCCACATCGACGCGAGCCATCTCATCATGGCGGTGCGAATGTGTCTGGGGCACTGATCTCTACGATTTTTCCGTAGAGATCAGTGGTCTGGGGCCAAGTCCGAGTGAACCATCAAATCTTCAAAATGATTTTCCAAATCTGCATGTAGACTAAGTAGATATTTAGACCCTGTATTTAATTATTTTATTATAAAGTCGCCATGATCAGATGGTAACCCGACACATGCTCCGCCGACGATTGCTTCGCCGACATTTACTCCGCAAAACGCGACAATTGCTCCGCGACATTTGCTCCGCGACATTTGCTCCGCCGACATATGCTCCGGCGACATTTGCTCCGCCGACATTTGCTCCGCCGACAATTACTACGCCGACAATTGCTCCGCCGACATTTGCTCCGCCGACAATTGCTCCGCCTGAAGCGACACTTGCTCCGGTGACAATGTTGATGATAATAATAATAACTAGATTTGTAATACTTGTTTTGAACAAGTATAGGTGGGCTGGTCTAACTAAAATTTGAGACAAAACGTTCCTGCTTTCACGAAGTGACGGTAGTGAGGAAAACATGCATGCAAATTGTATGCGATTTTCATTCACTACCGTCACTTCGTGAAAATAGGGACGAAAATAAAGGGCAAATTTAAGATAGCTTATTGTCTCAGCTACAACATACTCGAAGTTCAGCGTAAACGAAGCTAAAACGACGGAGATATTGCTCGCGAAAGACGGGAATGTAGAATCCAGTTTTGAAAAAAGTCATGTCCCATAGAGAATACACGAAAAAAGTGAAAAATTGATATTCCTCCTTTAATCGCAAAAATACGCCATGATGCTTTTGTCAAAATTAAAAATTGTGAAGACTGCATTCGTAGAAGATTGTCCCAGCTAGAACATATCAAAATTGAAGAGAAAATTGATCAATTTTACAGAGATACAATCAATTTTCAAAAAATATGCTGACGTCATAATATGCAAATGGAAATTATAAGTTCGGAGGCCATTATGATGACGTCGTGAGTTAATTGATGGTCAAATGAGACATGAAATCATATCTCCGATTCATACTCTATCAACATATGAAAAAAATAGGGGTCACCTTACATTCTAAAGAGCTACAATGGATTTTGTATGGGCATGATTTTTTCCCTTATATGCTATGTATTACAAGAGCTCGCACGCACGGACATGTATCTTAAACGGACCCTCACTCCGTTATTAATGGTCAGAAAAAGGTGAACAAGGTATCAAAATGCTTGAAAAAATGTGCTAAATATGATGACGAAGAAAATTTGGCGATTCTGTTTTGCAAAATGTCAGAACGCGCGAAAACGCGCGCGCATGCGCATGTATGAGATATTTTATAAAATGCTTTAAATAGCCTAAAACGTATGCTAAATGATTTTGAGTTTTTTTTGTGCATTTTGAAATTTTGCGCGCGCACCGACGCGCGGACGTACGGGTACGCGCGCATTTTTTTTGACCTCATATTGACCGGACGAATATTGACCTTAATCATGATAAATATGAATCAAAAATGGCTTTTGGTTATGAAGATATGATCATGAGTTGATTTTCAGAAAAAATTACAAAATGGCACCTAGATGACGTCGTCAGTGAAGGTCATAGTTGAAAACGTCATTGTGTTTTGTACATATGCCTATACATATATGTGTGCCAAATTTGAGCCATTTTCAAGTAATCGTGCTTACAAAAAAGTGGTTTGAAATAAGTAAAATAAATAATAAAGGCAATTCTAACGAAATTATAAAGTGTTCTGTACGCTATACAGCCCACCTGATAATAAAGGCAATTTCAACAAAATTATAAGGTGGTCTGTATTAGATACAGCCCACCTAATAATAAAGGCAATTTTAACAAAATTATAAGGTGGTCTGTATTAGATACAGCCCACCTGATAAATAAATAAAGGCAATTCTAACGAAATTATAAGGTGGTCTGTACGATATACAGCCCACCTGATAAATAAATAAAGGTAATTCTAACGAAATTATAAGGTGGTCTGTACGATATACAGCCCACCTGATGAATAAATAAATAATAAAGGCAAATCTAACGAAATTATAAGGTGATCTGTACGATATACTGCCCACCTAACAATAAAGAATAATAAAGGCGATTTTAACAAAATTATAAGGTGGTCTGTATAAGATACAGCCCACCTGATAATAAAGGCAAATCTAACGAAATTATAAGGTGGTCTGTACGATATACAGCCCACCTGATAATAAATGAATAAATAAACAAAGGCAATTCTAACGAAATTATAAGGTGATCTGTACGATATACAGCCCACCTGATAATTACAAAAATAACATTAGTAACACCACCAACCATAATAATCATTGTTGTCATTATTATTGTGATACTGCTTCTAGTACTACTCCTACTACATGTACTAGGAAGAAGGAGGGGAAGAGGAAGAATCTTATTGTTTATTTTTTGGTTTATCGAGGCATAAAAATGCACAGGGAGGTAAAAGAGGGAAAAGTAAGGCGACGAAGAGGGAGAGAGAGGGAGAGAGAACGAGAGGGGATAGCCTATGGCCCGGGTTCAAATTCAGTTCTCTTTAATTTATTTGACCCAGTATCGATGATCATAATTTTATCTACCATGTGATTGCCATGTTTACGCCACACCGAATAGCACTAGCTCACATTTTGTTATTGTTGTCAAGAACTTATTGGCATCCAGCCAGTAGATTTTCATCATGTGTTTGATCTTGTATTGAAAAAAAAGATCAAACACATCATCATAATCTACAGAGTGCAACCAAAAATTTCTTAACAACAATTGAAATTTCTTTCAGGAAGCCTAACACTAAAAGCTGTTTTTGATTCAAAGAGCATCGTAGAGACGATGAACAAATAAGAATGATAGTACATTCACTTCTATTTTCCCCGCCAAATAATCCGAACAAAAGAATCAACCGAGGGTAATCAACTGTTAAACGAATTTATCATGAGTCCTTGAAAAATTAATTAATACTGCTTGTCAAATATTATTGAAGAACAGCAAAGGCGAACGCGATAGTCGCTAAAATTCAGAAATCATTGCTTGCATTGCTTTTCTCTCAAAATTACCGTGAGATATCAAGCTACATAGAACTATGATCGACACATAAGATATTGTCTTGAAAACAGTCAGAAACATTAGAACTTGAATGAATAAAACATAATGCAAATGAATAAGACTAGAATGAATAGGACACAAGTTGCTCATAAAGTCTCCCATAGCTGAATGGTTTGGGAATCGCAAATTCGCAGCCGGCTCACCTATAGTTCAAGTAAACAATCCGATTGTTGTGCAAACAACAAATACAAACGTCGGAAATTCATGAACCTCAAACAATTTCCCTCAAACCATTTTGCTAACCATGACCTTGTCAAGCTTTTGTGAGTTGAGATGGGATTGGTGTCATATAATGTTATTTTTAGGGGGTGGGCTTGAAGAGGGCACAGCCGACCCATGCCTCCCTGCTAAAAACCGGTGTGGCATACCTTTAAAATTACATGAATTAAAGTGGGGTTAATCAATCATGTTGCACTTTCCTTCGAATACTTGACCCGAAGACACCTGCAAATTCTAATAATCTTAACTTTTGTTCCTTGTCGTACACTGTTTGAGTAAATAATGCAACTTGAATTCGCTTACCATTCGTCACATTATTAGGTGGTCTGTCTTCGACAGACTACCTATTGTTTTCGTCAGAATTTTCTTTCTTTATTTCTTTATTTTTATTTCTTCCACTTTTTTGTTCCGACGATAACTCAAGATCCGTCCGTTCAATTTCTTTCAATTTTGGCACAGTCATAGGTCATTGCCATAAGACGTGACAGGAACCTTTTCAAGGTCATCAAGTCTTCATGACGTCATCCAGGCGCCATATTTGTGTGTTTTTTGGAAAATTTCAAATGATCATAACTTCATAACTGAAAGCCATTTCTCATTCATATTTACCATGATCAAGGTCAATATCAGTCCGGTCAATTTCAGGTCAAAAAACGCGCGCGTGCGCGTACGTCCGCGCGTCAGTGCGCGCGCAAATTTCAAAATGCTCCAAATCGCCTCAAATTCATTTTCGATACGTTTCAGGCCATTTTAAGCATTTCATAAAAATCACGCAAAACACGCATTTTTGCGCGTTTTCGTTCGTAGCGGCCAAACGAAGAATAATTTTCTGTACGTCTTTTTGACGAGGGTATTCCTTATCTTTTTCCGAACAATTTGATACCATGTTTAGCTTTTCATGACCATTATTGACGGAATTAGCGTCCGTTTAAAATACATGTCCGTACGCGCGTGATCTTGTAATACATAGCATATATGGGCAAAAACATGCCTATACAAAATCCATCATAGCTCTTTAGGAAGTCCACAGGACCCCCATTTTTTTCTCATATTTTGATAGAATATGAGTTGGAAATATGATTTTAGGTCTCATTTGGCCATTATATATATCGTGACATCATCATAATGGCCTTGGAACTCAAAAAACGAATTTGCATATGATGACGTCATCATATATATGGAAAATTGATTGTATCTCTGTAAATTTTAAATAATTTACTTCCAAACTTAGATATGTTGTAGCTGAGACAATTCTCTACAAGATCAGTGTCCATTGTTTTTCATTTTGATGACGTCATCATGGTGAAAATTTCAATTAAAGGCGACATGTCAGAATTTTCTTCATTTGCGTGTATTGTCTATGGAAGGTGAATTTCGTTCACATCGTGAATCTACATGGCATTAATCTTTGAGCACTATCTCGCTGATTCGTGCTCTATTTTATCCCAAATTTTGGTATGTTATAGCTGAGACCATGGGCTACAAAACCGGTGCTTTTAGTTTTTTAAGCAGATGATCGGATCATGACCAAATCTTCAATTGAGTGAAACCCATTTACTGTCTAAACTTTACTGTCAGACTCTCACTGAGTGATTTTTTTTCTCTGGTAATTAAGTACATAAAATGAGCTTGCTAGGGAACATGAGCTTTGGTCTACATCAATAACCCACTTCTTGTAATAACCCAAAATAAACCGATTTAATCTCTGCGCAGCACAATATCGGTAAAACATGACGGGTAGAGCATTTCATGGAATAAGATAAAATTGTGAAAATGCACTCTTCATTATGTCAATTAGGGTCAAAGATGCAACTGCTCATTGTACGAGGTCAATAGTCATATTGTCTGAATCTATCTTCCATAATGGTCAATATGCTACACAGTTTAAACTTTGTAGTTTGTATTATTGTATTTATTAACATTTATTTCCTACTCAACATTACAATATAAAACACAATGTATTTATAAATTGTATATGTGACAATGATTTAAACAGAGTATACAGTAAATAATTCAGATACGGAAGGAGGCGAAAACCCGAAACCGAAACCGAAAGGAAAGGAAAACAAATTAGAAGAGAATTAAGTATAGGAAGGCATGTTCACTTAAAGAGAGAAAGTTAACTCAATTGGGGTGTGCATGTGTCTGCGATTACATCATAACAATAACAAAGTACTACAATTCTAAAATAGATAGCGGGTACATAGCATTACAAACGAGCAAACTCAACCAACAAACAGCAGCTTCATCCGACAGCACTGTCCTGGGGAATATATACAGATGGTACCTAGCAACAGCTGATGCATTTACGTAAGTGATGAAAATAAATAAATCATTGGTCATACAACTTGTTATTGATTTCGAAAAGAAGTCATTTTCACACATAAATACAAGAGAGGGTATTAATATCGAGCAATTAAATACATTCTTGCCTTTCGGGGAAAGGTCTGCGAGGAGAGCTACTTCTGTAGGATAAATGGTTAGGTGTTCCACAATTTTTGCCCAGAGTATCGAATATCAAATTGAAATCTTCGGGCTCTATGTTTAGGGACATGAGTGTTGGCAGCGCTTCTCGTATTATACGTATGAGTTACCGAGTTGCATTGAAAATTGATAAGATCACTAAATTGTGATGGGAAGATGTTGTTCATACTTTTATACATGAAAATATCCTGTTGATCCAAGTTGATATCACTGAATCTCATGAAAATAATTTGTTTAAACACGGGACCAATATGGGAGCGATAGTGCATTCCGGATATTATACGAATAATCTTCTTCTGCAATAATGTAAGGTCTTGAATTATGTACTTGCAGGAATTCGCCCAAACAAGATTACAGTATAAGAGCACAATTTAACATACGTAGAATGTGATTGGCAATAAATGTTTGAGTCTGGATATAATGCCAATGTAGTAGTAGTAGTAGTAGAAGACTTTATTGGATAACTTATTTAGCACAGGGCTAATCTGCCACAAGGTCCATGGACACCTTACTTTCAACTTTGTAAATATGGTATTTCCATTACAAGGAACTATCTAAACAAACGCCAAGAAATTTGACTTTATCTTCCCTTAGCAATATGACATTATCAAGAACAATGTTGAGATCATTTAAATCTGCATTTGTTCCATTGTGAAAAATCATATAATTACATTTATTTACATTTACAGATAATTTATTAGATTTGAACCATTTACATATATATATATATTTATAAGACCTGGATTTACTGTATCCATAAGAGACTTCAAGTTTGAATCTCTTTCAAATATTTTTGTGTCTTCTGCATACAGTATAAAAGACAATACATTAGCAGATTTATAAATATCATTCACATATAATATAAATAACAGTGGCCCAAGCAGGCTATCCTGTGGAATTCCGCATGTTACTGTCCTAAACTCCGAAATTAGGGGATTGATGCTTAGTACATTGTAATCGATTGTTAAGAAAGCTGGTGAACCATTTATGAGCTACACCGCGTATTCCATAACGAATATAGATAGTAAAATACTGTGATTAATTGTGTCAAAGGCCTTTGACAGATCTATTAAAACTCAAATTGCAAATTCATTTGCCTTAAATGCATCTATGACTTTACTAGAAAGACTGGTTAGAGCCATACATGTTGAATAATCCCTACGAAAACCATATTGATGTTTATTGACAATAGAATGTTTGTCAAGTAATTCAATAGTTCTTTTATAAACAATGCGCTCGAATAATTTAGAAAAGACTGACAGTACAGAAATTGGCCTATAGTTTGTAAATTCACACTTGTCACCACATTTAAAGACTGGTGTTATACTTAAGCTTTCTTTAGCCGATCTGGAAAAAACTCCTTGCAAAAATGAAAGGTTGAATAGAAATGTTTTGGTATATCGGTAACGCACTTTACTTCCATTCCGGTGACCAAGGTTCGATTCCTGGTGGGTCAAATTGCTTTCGTTTCTTATTTGATGTTATCATCTTCTTCGACTACTATCTCTCTTTCTCTCTACTCTTTCACCTTCTCCCTCTCTCTGTCTCCCTCTCTTGCTCTGCCTCACTCTTCTTCACTTGCTCTGTTTCCATCTGTCTCTGCCTCTCTCTTTCTCTAGTCTCTCATCCCTATCGCCCTCTCCCTTTTCCGGCTCTGGCTCCTGTTCTCCCTCTAATATGTCTTGTGATATTCCTTAATTTTCTTTAGCTCTTTCCTTTGCTCTTAGTATTCTTATTTCACCCCTAAAATGTTTTCTTATACTATACTCTCTCCTTCCAAGTGCATTCTGATTCCTCTTTCATCCCTCTGTCCAGCTCATGTATGTTTACATGACTATTCCGTCTCCTGCTCTCCTTCTCTTTATCTATATCTCACCATTTTTCATTTTGATGACGTCATCATAGTGAAAACTTCGTTTAAATGCGACATGTCAGAATTTTCTTAATTTACGTGGCATATCTATAGGAGGTGACTTTTTCTGAAATATGCATTCTACATTCCGGTCTTGTTTGATTAAATTTCATTATGATCATGATTTTGATCATAATCATTTCTCAATATTTTGTTTATCGGTTAAGTTATTAACTTCAGTTTAGGTCACAGTTCATCAGTTCATCAGTTTACTCATCAATTCAGTTCATTTCACATCAGTTCAATCTATCAGTTCATCAGTTCATCGATACTTCATTCATCAATTCATATCTTAATACATCATTTTACATTAACATCATTATATTGGATCATTGAATTAAAGATGAGCATGATCATGAAAATTGAAAACAGACCACCTAATTCGTCCCCATGACGAATTAAATTTTTAGGTGGTCTGTCAACGACAGATCACCTATTGTTTTCGTCAGAATTTTCTTTCTTTATTATTATTATTATTATTATTTATTTTTATT
Organism: Strongylocentrotus purpuratus; assembly: GCF_000002235.5. NCBI lineage: Eukaryota > Metazoa > Echinodermata > Echinoidea > Camarodonta > Strongylocentrotidae > Strongylocentrotus > Strongylocentrotus purpuratus. The sequence continues at coordinate 32,177,780 of NW_022145614.1, read as the reverse complement.
TCCTACACTTTTTTGTGCCATAGATAACTCAAGTTCGGTTCCGTCAATTTCATTCAATTTTGGCACAGTCATAGGTCATTGCCATAATACGTGACAGTAACCTTTTCATTCATATTCATATCACATATACTTCAGGTCAAGGGTCAACAAGTCATGTCATCAAAGGTCACATAAAGGTCATGACGCGCACGTACGCGCGCGTCGAAATTTTAAAATGCTCAAAATCACTGAACTATTAAACGAGAGTACGAATCAGGTCATTTTAAGCATTTCAAAAATTTCCGTCCGTACTTGTCCCCGCGCGCGGTGCGCGCGCTCACAACGCGCGGAAAAGGTCAAATTCAATTTGTTTACATGATTTAGATTCCTCTTACCGTAAATGACGATTTACATTAATTTCAGTCACTCTTGACCTTTCATAAGGCCGTGAGCGCGCGTCAAAGTTCAAATTCCGCGCGTGCTGCTATGGGCAATATAATGTAAATTTGATCAAAAACATGCTACTTTATAAATCGAAATAGCTCTTCAGATAGTCCATCGACCCCCAATTTTTATATCATGGTTAGAGAAAGCATGAGTTGGAGATATGATTTCATACCACCCTGACTCGTACAAAGTGAAACAAAGTCTTCATATTGGCATCTAAACTCAAACAAATGTATTTTGATGATGACGTCATTTTTGTCTTTGTTTAATTGAGATTATCTCACTTACCGGAGATCAATTTTCTCCCAGATTTTGATATGTTGTAGCTGAGATAATTCTCTATCAGAAATATGCCATTTATTTTTCATTTGAATGACGTCATCATAGTTAAATATTCAATTAAAGGCGACAATGCATAATTTGTTATATTTGCGTGTTATGTCTATGGGAGGTCACTTTTTTCAAAACATGAATCTGCATGACGATGTGTTTTGACCAGTATCTCGGTTTTTATTCTACAGTTTTCTCCCAAATGTTAGCATGTTGTAGCTGAGACTTTTTGCTATCTAAATCACCCCTCATTTTTTTGATAAGATGTCAGGATCATGCTCATGATCATCAATATCATTAACATTATCATTATCATCGTCATCACCATTACTATCAAGATCATCATTATCATTGTTTACATGTCTATATAACTTCTACCTTTCTCAATATAGTAAAAAGTATAATCTACCATCAGACATTAAGACAGACCACCTTATTCGTCTTCGTGACGAATTAAATTTCTAGTCTTTAATTGCGTCTATGTTGACAATCTTTTCTTAAGCTTACCTTCAGAATATATAAGAAATGCACCCCCCCCCCCCCCCCCACCCAGAAAAAAGGGGGGGGGGTATTAAAAAAATATTACAAAATAAAGGATTTTTTTTTAAAGGTGATTTATTGACAATGTGCAGTGCTACTTCAAATATAACGCATGTTGTCGTAGTACATGTTTGTGTTGTTTTAATGTAGGGGAGAGGATGTTGATTTTCGCCCCATATTATACTTGTATTGAATGACACTGGTATATTTTGACATATTTATAGAACACATACCATCAAAACCTTAATGAGCGGAAATGTAACAACCGGTTTGTATAAAGGAGGGTACCAGGTAGAATTAACACCAGCAAACATGGTAATGTAACCAGGGTTATTGATAACAGCAAAGTACAAAAAGTCATATAACAATTGCAGGAACTACAACTAGTGGTTAGTTGGGCGGGGCGGGGCGGTAAGATTACCGCAAGGAAAATAATATTCGAGGGAAACTGGGGTGAGCTTTGAAGATAATAGTTCATGGTTTTGAAACTTTGCATTCTAGAATATTTTGGATACAAAATATAACCGAACATAATCAGCACATGAAACAACATTACACTACTATCAATAGATGAGCTATCCTTAAGACCAAAGCTATATGGTGAATTATTCAAACCATACCCATTTTTGTTTCTGCAGCGCTAATTCTGTTTGTCGAAATAATAAACATGGCATGAAATGAAAGCGCCAGGACGTGACAAACTTGCCCTGGAAGAATGTGTTAACAGTGTTCAAATTATTAGGAAGAAAGTAATGAAAAGCTTCCTCGAGAATTTAGAACGAGTCATTGTCGTAAAGTACAATAACCCTGGCAACCGATTTGATAGACGAAATGATACAGCACTGATGAGTCAGTAAATATAATGGGTCTATAGAGCTCATAGAGACCTATACGGAATCTAATCAAAATACATTTAAGAGCAAATATGATAAGTTCTGAATATAATATGAAAAAGAATTGACGAGTGATTAGTTTTATTTTAATCTATTTCCTATTAGCTTTCTATCCATGTTTCATCAAGATTATGATTTCCATTCGAGTTAAAAGATCACGATATTGTTTGAGTAAACCACTTTTTGACTGTTTGAAGCTGCATAACGCAGAGTTAACGCCCTCTTGGTCTTAAAAGACAATTTAAAGCGAAGAAAAATATGAAAGCGAAAGCGGACGTGCTTGACCCGGGGTTTGACCCAATAATTTATTTCTGACTGATTGGTTTATAATACCATCCATTCACATGTCAATCTCTGTCACATTGGAAGTTCATGTACTTTCCTTCCAACCCTTCGTCGTACAACCAGAGCACCATTCTAGACAGTTAATATCCTTTAATGAGATAATTCAATAGTCTTATACTGCCCTCAAGTTCGTAGATGTGTCATATAGTGTCTGGAGACATTGACTATGAGGCTGTTCACACCGGCAGAGATAGCGCGCGCTAGACCGCGCTATCTCTGCGGTTTGGAAGGTACAACGTCGTTTCTGTCCGCCTAACAGCGAGCCACGGCGAGCCAAAAGGGCGTGCCACTGGAGCACCTCTTAGGGGTGGTACACGAAAGATAGCGCGGTCTAGCGCGCGCTAGAAAAAAGGGAGTGCTACGATAGACCGCGCTATCTTATTGCGGTGTGAACAGCCTCTTATGAGGCTGTTCACACCACAATGAGATAGCGCGGTCTATCGCAGCACCCCCTTTTTTCTAGCGCGCGCTAGATCGCGCTATCTCTCGTGGAACACCCCCAAGAGGTGCTCCAGTGGCACGCCGTTTTGGCTCGCCGTTGCTCGCTGTTGGGCGGACCGAAACGACGTTATACCTTCCACACCGTAGAGATAACGCGGTCTAGCGCGCGCTATCGCTGCCGGTGTGAACAGCCTCTATGCTGGCACTTAAAACAAAATGATGCGTAGAAAGTGCGGTAACAGGTCACTGGTCGTTTTCCCTAACAGGTGGGCCAAGGAGATATTTGTTAAAAGCACTACTTGATATTGACACTTAACCTGTCCTTTTTTCTTTTCTTTTTTTTTTTTTTTTGGGGGGGGGGGGTTGGGTAGTAATTGTGTATTCGAGTTTATACAGCAGACTGGAGAAGCCACTTTTCCAAACTTGTATTATTTCAACGAAATAACCTCTATTTCCACTCGTCTTCTCTCTTCTCTCCTTTTTCTTTGGTACTTATAATTAATTCCATTTCCCCATACCGACTATTTTCAAGAAAGTTTTTTATTTTTCTTGTTTCTATTTTTTTAATTGTAATGTATTGAAGAAAAAAAAATTAAAGTGTGGATTTCATTTTGATAATTAATTCGAATTTAGTTTGAATTTACACGATAATCATTCTTTATATTTTTTTAGGTGTCCTTGCTGGAGCTGGAGGCTCACCAGGATGGTCGCTGATCATGTGGGTTATATGTGCCGTCATATCACTGTTTGGAGCTCTGTGCTATGCCGAGCTTAGTACGACCTTCAAGAAGTCTGGGGGCGAGTTTACTTTCATCTTACAAGCTTTCGGACCTCTGCTGGCATTCCTCAGGATGTGGACCTATCTCTTCATCATCCTCCCTGCTGTAGCCATCGTACAAGGGAACACCATCGCGAACTACATCACAGCACCATTCTTTAATGATTGTGAAGAGGTACCCACTCATGCTCTTAGGTTGATGGGCATGGCCGTCATCTGTAAGTAAAGTCTCTGCTATCTCTAGGGGGAGATGGGCCAGTATAGACATTAATCCACATTTCACTCTCCACCCAGGTGTAAATGGGTACCTGGCAATTGCAGGGTCCGCATGATGAACATTATTTATACTAGTGTGACTACCTTGTGTGAATAAGACCCATTTATCATTTTATAATCATAATTAATTATTCGTCCTCAAGAATTATTTAATGTTGACAAATTGACGGCAGAACTGGGGACAAATTTTGTTCGATACATCCCCCCCCCCCCCCCTACCCGCTATTCACTATTACGCCCGATTTTTGGTAAGCAAACACAAACTTAACGAGTCAAAGATACGAGACTGGTGGAAACATTACTATTATATATTTCTCGAAAACTTAATGTCTTCATATTTCTTTAACCTATAATCATATCTTATAACAATTTTGATTGGAAATTGCAATGATGGAATTAATAAAATTACCGATTTTATCTTTCTTTTTTACCCTAGTCATGTTGGCGTTCATTAACGCGATCAGTGTGAAGTTAACTACTCGACTGGTCAACATCCTAACCGTGGCTAAAACAGTGGGTCTTATCGTCCTAATCATCTCAGGACTCGTCTACCTAGCTAAAGGTAACATATTATTCCTTCAACCTACAAAATATATATATATATATATATTATAATAATAATAATAATACATAACATTTATTAGGCGCTTAATACTGATGTTTCTAAGCGCACAGTGTTCTGATTAAGAGAAGACTATAACCCGTAGAATTAAATTAGAAGAAAAAGCAAAAATACAAAAGTAACATAGATAAGGTAAGAAAAACATGATCCTGATCCTGATCCTGATTTTTCTAATTTGTATACCTCTTTTCAAATATAGCTCTTTCGCCTTTTACTCATTTTTATTCAAGACAATCGAAACAACAAGAGTAATATCCCAAAATAGTAGAACAAATCGGTTTGTTTATTATGTGATATTCCAATCTGAAAGAGAAAACGAATTGGCATATGGCAAGAGCATTGTAAGGAAGTCATTGTTTAAAACGGAAATTGTGTTATTTTCTTTCTTGCAATTCGTTTTTTATCACACGAGCCGCACAATGGACCAGCTAGTAAATCAATTATAAAAACCTTCAATAATAAACCACAATGTGACATTCATCTGCTTTTTCTTGATCAATCATTTGTGGAGAAGAAAACAAATCACGGATAGAAGTACTTTTTTCGGCATGAATGACAGTTGTCCGACTGCAAAACCTAATTTGACCTCTTTGTATTCTATTATGTCTGATTTTTTTTTAAGTGAATTGGAAGAAATTAAAAGGCATTAGGCAATATTTGGTTTGTGAAGCGCTATTCTGCGAAGAGAATTTGCAGCACTTATTCCTCACGATTATTCATAATGTATACAAAATAAAAAGAGATTCTTATTACACACAAAACAATGGAAAAAACGTGTTCCTAATAATTATATTGTACCACTTAATTTATATTTAATGACGCATATAGTTTAGGGACAAGCCTTTGGTCTTTGTCCCCCCACATTTTGATACTTCTGTTCTGTTATGTTATTTGTGGGAATTGACTTTATATTGTGTATGGTTTTTAATGTGATTTTTATCAAATGTGCAAATAAAATTAATCGAAATGCATTGATTCTAAAAGTATTAAAGCCTTTCTTGATTCATTTATTTTATTACAGGACATACACAGTATCTGAATCCTGAGAACTCGTTTAAGATGAGCTTACCATTGAACATCCCTCTGGCTATCTTCGCTGGTATCTTTGCCTTCGATGGATGGTAAGAAGCTTTATAGTATTAAAAACAATAATAATAATCATCATTATCATAATGATAACAATGATAATAATTTCAATCGAATGTTCTAGTGTACTACTTAAAAACCCATCTACAATGTTAATTGGAAAACAGTGCTTGAACAGAACATAAACGAATTCATTTTAACTATAATAACAACGGAACTAAACAATGAAATGAAAAAGAATGTTGTTGTTTTTTTTAAATACGTCAGAAGATTCACTTTTGGCGATTCATCAAATATAGCAAAACCGTAAAAATACAGTCCTGAAAAAGAAATTCAAGAATATGGTTTCCTTTCTTATCTTTCCAAACTAAAAAGTCCTTCATGAATACAGCTCACATCATTTGAGAAAGAGATCTCGTATATGATCTGTATTCATGATGAAATGAAAAGATTTTGACAATAATGGACTCTGATATATTTATGTTAAAAAAATGTCTTGTTTTTTTTTACTTTTCCAAAACCTTATTTGATTAAACTCATTTTTTGATATATCATCGTTATGAATTTTTTGTTCTTTATTTCAGGGAATCAGTCAATACGATTGTCGAAGAAATCAAAAAGCCAGAAAGGTTAGTATACTTTTTTCTCGTTTGTCTTATCTTTATCCTTCTTTTTATTCTTCTTCTTCTTTAAAAGAAAAAAATTCTATTTCTTCTTTTTCCGCATCATCTTCTTCTTCTTCGACTTCTCTTCTTAATTCTTTCTTTCTTTTTTCTTTCTTTCTTCATCTATTTCTTCGACTTCGTATTCTTCTTCGTTTTGTGTCGTTGTTTGTTTATTGCTAAGTCATTATTTTCCACATTAGGTATGCAAGGAACGATTTTATTTACACACCATGTTTTACGTATACAGAAAAACCAAAGCAAAAATGAGTCTATCTGAATAGAATCAACCAGATTTGAGCAGACTTTTCCTAAGTTTGTTCGCAGACTTTTTAAAGGGGATAGAGGGTATTCGCAATTATATTTAATAATAATAATAATAGAACGGTGCTTATAAAGCGCTCTCCACCGAAGTCTTTAAGGCTTATTCATTGTATTTTGTACGAAAAGCGCTTATTAGCGTACAAAATACAATGACTCTGAAATATATCTCCATGTGAACAGAGTAAGTTAATCATCAAGAGAAATTTTGAATAAATGTGTCTTAAGACAAGTTTTGAATTGGTTGACAGTTACTTTACATTAGTTACATTAGCATGACAATAATAAAGGTACCTGTGTCTGTTATCATAATCTACTCACATATCTTTGTATTTTATTACTAGGAATGTACCTCTGGGTATTGTGATATCTCTGTCTGCTGTGACAATCATCTACCTGATGGCAAACATAGCTTACTTCACCCTCCTCTCACCGGCTGAAATCCTCGCGTCTAATGCGGTCGCTGCGGTAAGTCATCCACCTTCAAAGCGGTCAGAAAGCGGTAGTCCTCACTCCATGTGGCGGGTGTTACCCTACCACACCACTATCAACACATACTCTTTTCTGATTATGACAGTTAATATAACGATTACGCCATTAGAGTCGCGCGCTAAAGAAAGCCAGGGTTGAGAGTCGGGGATACTACATCATGAAAGACATCAGTGCAAGGCAACAACTATCATATATTATCCCTACTACCAACAACACATCTTAATTCCTCTTCCCCCTCCTCCTCCTCCTCTTCCTTCTCCTCCTCACCGCCTTCTCCTCCTCCTTCTCCTCCTCCTTCTCCTCCTCCTCCTCCTCCTCCTCCTCCTCCTCCTCCTCCTCCCCCTCCTCCTCCTCCTCCTCCTCCTCCTCCTCCTCCTCCTCCTACTCCTCCTACGCACCCTCATCATTATCATTTTCAACTATCGAACAGCAGCAGCAAATTCATCGTCACCATCAAAACATTATCTACCCCACCCCTCCCCCTTCTATCAATAATAATCTTTCTTCTTCCGCCTCTTCATCCTTTTCATCAACCCAGCAGCAAAGTTCCCAAACAAAACTGTAACAACACTTTGTCAATAGCAACAACGATAGTACATCATCCAAACAACTACCATTATCTTCTGTCAACGTTATTTTCACCACCATACTCTCCCTTCTTACATAGCCTTATGACGAGAGACAGAGAAAGAGACAGAGAAAGAGAGAGAGAGAGAGAGAGAGAGAGAGAGAGAGAGAGAAAAAAACGAGAGGGGTGAAGGAGGAGGGGAGATGTGGCTTGAATATGAATATATATGTTTGTCATTAAAACAGGAGGAGAGAGAGGGGGAGAACAGAGAAAAATAATTATGATTATTCTTTTAAACTGACAGGATTACAGCGTTTTAGCCCTAGGAAATTGGTCCTGGACCATTTGGGTCTTTGTGGCCTTATCTGCTATGGGTAATCTCATTGGTAGTTGGTTCGGATTCAGCAGGTAATGAATTATCACGGTCGATCTTAAACATATACGCTTCAACTATATAATGCTTGAAATATATTTTCGCAGGTTCCTTACTATACCCTATATAGCTTCAGCAGGTTATGTTTTGGTGTATATAAGTGCACACAGTATAATATGCTTTATAGTAGTGTTACATTTAAGAATAAAATTAAAAATAAAGGTAACTGGTCTGGACCCTGTTGTATAAAACCTAGCATTGATTGTAACTTTGCCATTAATATTAAATACCATGCCTACATCAGTCAACAGCCAATCAATCAAGGTCTCCATGGGAATTACCAATTAATGGCAAAGTTACCATCAATGCTACTTTTTAAGACAATATCTAATTTGTCAAGAAATATATTTTCTGTTTGATGTCAAACAGTAATGAAGCATGTCTTGCTATATATAGTACCTAACTTTGAAGCATTCTTAATATACAACCTGACGTAACAGATATAGGCCTTACGTTATTCATGCATACATTAGGCCAAATAAAAAAAAACATGTTTAGCGTCCTGCCTTTTTGAAAAATAGGAAGGAGGAGCCTTTTTTTCTTTTCTTTTTTCAAAATGGCTGCTCAAAATGGCCGCTCGGTACAATGGCCGCTGGCATTTTTTTGTTTTAGTTTATATCAGAAATAGATCATTTTAGCAGTGTTTTTCATGTTTAAAAAAATCAACAACAAAAATCATTTTAAAAAATGTATACAAAATTTATTAATTTTTTTTTTTTTTAAGGAGGCGACCCCAAAAAAGAAAGCGGGCGGGGACGCTAAACATGTATATTTTTTAATGGCCTTATGTACATAAATATATATACATATATAACCGCAGGATTTCAGTACCAAGGCCTTAGGGAGCTGGTCGTGGACTATATGGGTCTTTGTCGCCCTCTCAGCCATCGGTAATCTTCTTGGAAACTGGCTAGGTCTAAGCAGGTATGAAAGGGGAATGGTTATGTAATTAATTTATCTGCGTAGACTGCGTTAGATCAGAGAGATGACTCCCTGGTTAGACTACATACTATATAACTGGCGAATTATCGTCGCATAAAACCAAGCAACTGAGCTATTAGAAACAAGATATCCAAGAATTAACACCAAGTTAACTATTATTTTTTTTGCAAACGAGAAATGCAAAGCACACACTCATAGCAAATTTTATGTTTGTTTTTCCCACGATTTTGGCAAACTATTGTCACGAAAAAGACAAAAATCTGCGATGCGGTGAATAGTAACTGTTTTCTTGAAACTCTACCATGACGAGTTTTTTCAGGATTTCAGTATTCTAAACAACATTGGAACTATTTGCAATATTTAATGGATAAATTTATTTTGTATTCTTGAATATCAAATGGTCCATTTTGGGTAATATATGTTCTTTTGCTTAACAGCAGGTGTATCGTACATTGCATTTATACTCACTTTCAGCACTATAGTATTTAAAATTTGCACGATGTTGTTATTAAATCAAACGCATGACTAACATTTAAGAATTATCATTGAATAGAAGACTGGTATTACTCAAACGCTATAGAGAGGTCTTACTGCATGCAATCACGCAATATATAATTATTGGTATTAGATAGATATCATGATTCATATGTGATTTGTGTTTCTGTCTTTTTATTTATCTAGACCTATAGATTTCTTCTCTAAGTAGGCTTGGATGCGTATAGTACTAACTATTGTTGATAATATTGGTTGAATGGGTTATTGACAATTTCAAAATTATTGCGTTATGCCATCTACTCTTTTTTTCCTTTTTTTTTGAATGCCCCTATGCGACAAAAAGTGCCCTATATAGTGGAAAACAATGCTCCTCATGTTACATAATCTGGTACAATTGGTCTTTCTTTAGCTTATGTTCCTTTACTACCCTACGTAGCGTGCTGAGAAAATTTTCGTTCATAAAACATTTAAAACATTTCAGGAGCAGTCGGCAAATAATAATATTGTGGGGCAACCTCGGTCGCTTTGCTCACTCACAATTAGCTAACCAGCTACTCTAGTGTGCAATATAACAATTATAATTTATATACGGTTGCATAGATCACGATTAGTTCATAAAATATGCACATGACATTGCATTTTTACGAAATCCATCAGCGATGGAATAACTAATTTCCTCCCTGGGTTTTTAAGCTGCCTCTGTACCTTTTTCCTTCAAAGTGCTCTTTTTGGCGATGCCCTCTTTCTGAAAAACGCTCCACTATTCCTACTTAATTTCATGTCAAAAGGTTAGGTAATGTTCAATCTCGCCTGTTTTCATTTAAGTGGACAAGGAAGAATACAGATAGTACACACATATGTTGGAGGCAATGATAATATACGCCACATCAGCAACAAAATAATTATATTTGTTGTTTATCGTTTGTTGATAGAATGTTCTATGTGGCAGCACGAGAGGGCCTCCTACCCAGCGTTGTTGGAATGATCAGTGTCAAACATCGTACTCCAATACCATCAGTTATCATCGTGGTGAGTTATCAATTAATAAAATAAATCATTTAAAAAATGTATGCATACCGTATTGATGTTTCTTATGTGAGTTGCAAATGTGAACCAAACTTAACATTAACAAATTCGTTCAATGCGCTGAAACAGCAGACTCTCACGAGAGCTCTGATGTGCCAATCAAGTGGTTTACGTACTTCCTCAGAATAACTAAATAATTGCTCTTAATCAGGCAATCAAGAGCAATTAAACTATAACCAACAACACGGTATGTGTATGTAATATACATGTATTGCTTCTATAATGTTTGATGGGAGGGCAGGTTGGCCTATTTTAAGATAGACAACCAAGAGACCTAGGGATTCTACTTTCTATCCAAGGGACTTGGCAATAAAGATTGTTGCTTTGAAGGTATATGTACTATATGATCGGTTTGAACCTAAGGCCTTCCTGTTACCAGGTGACAGATCTCAGATCTACAGTTGTATGACCTGCTGATCCAGTAATTCAGGTCACTCTCTCTCTCTCTCTCTCTCTCTCTCTCTCTCTCTCTCTCTTTCTCACTCCCTCCCTCTCTCTCATTACTGTTGTCTGTCTGTCTGTGCTGTTAATCTTTTTCTCTATTTCTCTTCTTCTCTTCCCAACACATTTTTCATGTCAATCATACAAAACCTGCCATTTCACCGATAATAAACAAATTGCTATCTTTTCATCTTTCTGAATAACAGTTACCGATAACGTTAATTTACCTGATGTTTGATGACGTCATAGCTCTGATCAACTACATGCTGTTCGTGATCGTAGCCTTCATGGCTCTCACGGTGCTCATCATCCCGTATTACAGATGGAAACATCCTAACATGGAGAGAACACTTAAGGTAAGATCAGGACTGTAATGATATCGAAAGGGATGACGATGTTGATGATGATGATGACGGAGATGATGATGATAACAATATTGATGATTATGATTGAATTTAAGGATTTAAGATGGTGATAACGTTGAAATGGATGATAATGATGATGATGATGGTGGTGACAATGATGATGATGAGTACAAAGCAATTGGGAAAATATATAAAACATACGAAACTACTGTATTCGATGAAATTCTGTATTGCTGAATGTGATGTTGATATACCTTCACATCTTTACATCTCGTTTCCTTTCTTGCCTTGCTTTAGTTACCTCTGGTGATACCAATCATCTTTATCTTGTTTCCTTTCTTGCATTGCTTTAGTTACCTCTGGTGATACCAATCATCTTTATCTTGTTTCCTTTCTTGCCTTGCTTTAGTTACCTCTGGTGATACCAATCATCTTTATCTTGTTTCCTTTCTTGCATTGCTTTAGTTACCTCTGGTGATACCAATCATCTTCATCTTGGTGATCCTGTTCCTGATGGGTCTCTCTGTCTACACGGATCCCTTTAGTGCTCTGATAGGAACAGCTCTCACCGTAGCAGGAATACCAGTCTACTTTGTGGGTTGTGTTTGGAACAAGCCTGTCTGGTTACAAGAAAAGATTGGTGAGCACAGAGCCATTGATACACCGAGTTCGGCCAACTTGGTTTCATTGGGTCACAACATGGCGTATATTCTTTTGTTTTGTGGTTGCCCCCAAAAAGCAGCAGTCGCCATACTGTGTCCATCTCGAACCGGGTTGGCCAAACGCTATGTATAGTGGCTCTATAGGTGAGCAACAAGTGGTCTGCCCTCTCCTGACGAAACAGTGCAATTACATGAGTTTAATGCTGTAGATCTAGTAAAGCATCAAATAGCCTGCATAAGTATTTCCAAAAACGAAACGTCTATATTATCCACCATACATGCTTTGAGTTTGTCAGCATGCACCTCCGTTTACGTCCAATAATGATCCGTTATCATTTTTAGTATTTAAATATTTTATTTTGTCGCATATACGAATTTATTACATTGATCTATGTTAAATATTGAATCATCGCGTATGGTTTACATGCTTATATTGAAACAAAAATAGTTAGATAAAATCGATTTATAAGATGTCACTTGTAGGTCTGTTTGAATAAATACTCTTATTTTTTCTACTGACGAAATCACATTAATACACATACCACGTGTCACATTCTCCATTTTGCTACGGCATGGCTAGATAAATCACATGTCAATATTGGATTCAATTTTTTTTTTTTTTTAATAAACGAGCGAGATGCTAAGGAATGTACGTCAAGCACCAGATAAGCATCCACAAACGACTTTATCCAAATAAGAAGGTCATGTTGCTATGTTAGATTACCTCAATATAGACCACTTGCGTATAATCTTATAGTGCAATGAGCACTTTTCATGAGTCATACGTTGTTCTTTTATCTAACATATTCTTTTCTTCGTTTCTTGTCTTTCTATAGTCGCATTGAACCTCATACTTCAGAAGTTTTTCTTCGTGGTTCCTCAAGAGAAAGAGATGGTCTCAGAGTCTGATGATGATGCTGATGATAAGGTTTCTAAATCTAACGGCTACAGATCAGCAAAAGAATTTGAAGACGTTCCTCTCAACTGAAACCTTCTCAGACCAAGGAAATACAAAGTTTTGCTTTGTTGGAGTGACCTAATACAATAATTTTTGATATATATAATATGTTATTCAATTTTCACATACTTTACATGCAGTTATTCGGTCATAATATTTCGTATAATTAGAGAAGATAAAAAGTTCTTTTTTTGTCTTTTTTGAAATCCCATTCAGCTATAATAGCTGAATGGGATTTCAAAAAAGACAAAAAAGAACTTTTTTATCTTCTCTAATTATACGAAATATTATGACCGAATAACTGCATGTAAAGTATGTGAAAATTGAATAACATATTATATATATCAAAAATTATTGTTCAAAAATTGACTATTCCATTTTCTGTGTACTTGATATAATTTTTAAGTATCCCCGTGTGCTAAATATGCTGCATGTAAACGTGTAAATAGAAATTATTCGCAACTTTATTTTCCTATTATGATTTATTCCTGATACCATCTTGTGTTTGTAACACCAACTATATTCATACGTTGGATGTAATCTTTAGAGGTAGCATATTTATCACATACAGAGGAGTAGAGTCGTGATAATAAGAAACCGTTTAATATTCTTTCTTTTGTTTGAAACGATATTATCTCATAATAATTGCCACTAAAATTTAATTATAACATAATTCGACTTTTGTTTTTTTCACCTTTAGGGGGATAATTCTACACATAATGTATGATTCTTTTTTATAAATCACATAGGTTACATGTATGTGCTATAGAAGTAGTCCTCCACAAATCCTGATTTGAAGGGTGTACTTGTAACTGTAAACAGGGTATAACAAAAACAGGGTATAACATAAACAGGGTATATATAGCTCAAATAGGGTATCTGTATACAGTACTGTAAAAAAAGTCTTGTTCTGTCCACCTTGGAGGCATGGAGCCTCTACCCCCCCCCCCCGCCCGCCCCCTCCGAATATGATTACGTAACTATTTAGGGACGTGATTTGTGTAGGTAATGCAATAGGGTCTTAGTATTTGAATTGCATTTGCGATCATCTTTATCTGCAGATGTACATGATTGTAGTTCTATACGAAATATCTAAAAGATAAGAAATAGGGAGAGAGTGAAAGGAAAAATGAGTGAGTGAGAGTATGTGTGAGAGAATATGAAAAACAGAAATAGGGAAATAAAAATAAAAATTTCTATACAGTAATATATGACTGTAATTTTGTGTTGTAACTTGTACATAGATATACCTATACTAATGTTTGTTTGTTTGGTTGTTGTTTTAATGTTACGTTTACAATCAATGATAACCTCATTATTTGTTCAGTATTATTAAACATTAAGAGTAATCATGGTCATGAAGACGAGTATGTGTCTTCAGCTTTTGCCATGCTCTTTTTAAGAATGATAGCATGATTGGAGGGAACCATTTCATCTAAAAATTGGTTTATAATTACTTTATTTCTTTTACAAATTATTTTATTGAATACTTCCATGTTTATGTTTTCTGAAAGAATATTTATTTTCTATTTCAAAGCTTCTATTTATGTATATCTTATAATATATATATATATAAATATATATATATATATATATGAACAGCAATCATAGTTTGCCATGCTGAAATGTAATTTACATTTTGTAAACTTTATGTGGTAAACATATACGGCAATACTTTGTTGTTAATTTAAATTTAATTTTGTAGTAGAGCAATTAAGTAATTACTTACATTTACAGTCAAAATAATATATTAAGATGCGGGTTTTGTTTTACTGCATCTACATGTATTGTCTTCATTGAGCCCAAAAGAATGAAACGTGAAACACAGGGTACAACATAGAGACAGGAAATGGGTAGTCTCGTAGATGCTGCCATGTCGGGTAAAAAAAATACGATTAACGATTATGATCCTTAAGTCGCATATCGCTCAATGTATGTATAGCTTATCATCACTGTACTGAGTTTCATAATGCAAGAATATCATACCCCCGAAATAAGAAAGAATTTATTGCTGTGACGAACTATTTTTATAAAAAGGCCGATGGTGTATATTGGCTAAAAGCGAGTTATTTTTGTTTTTTTTCGCTTTCTGTCATTTTGTTTGCTCAGTTTGTTTCCCGTGAAAAATGGATGGGAAATAAGCCGTTTTCATAATGTAACCAAGTTTATACTTAAAGGTAATACAAAGTTTTGGTACGGGGTCATGAATTTGGTTCAAATGAACATATTGGACGCATATGCGGTCCTACAATATTCAGTGATCGTTGTCGCGGATGAAATCGAGTCTAAAGTTATAAAATTGTAAATAATAAACTCTGTATGTTGTATAGCTCCCTCTTAAGGCCAAGATATAAATTAAGCTATAAAACAAATGTTTCTTGAGTAAAATCTATACGATTAGTTGTTCCCGTTCGGAAATTATATGTCACAACTACATATTCTGAGATTTTCATGGTCGCAGCTACCATTGTACGGCCGTAGGCGCTATTTGAAATTTATCAAAATTTACCGGGAGCACCGGTAAATTTTTATTTTCAATTTTTTCTCGAAAGCAGAAGTACTTTAGGGGCTAAATTTCTAGTGCTTATAATACATCCACAGACGCATCCAAATATATCAAAATTGTAAAGAATCACTCTCCACCCAATTTTCAAAATTTCCCAAAACTTTGTATTACCTTTAAATGCCTTGATACGAAGATTTTATTCACTTAGGTTATTATGAATAATTGAATTTAAATAGTCAGAATGCAAATTGCATATATTACATGTTGTTAGGTAGGGCAAGCCATACAGACTATTAGCAATAAATAATGTATGCAATATGAATTCTGACTATTGAAACACACTAATTTCACAAAGGTATATGCCATACATTTAGTTACATTACGAAATATATTGTCCCCGATGAACAGTTGACAGAAACACACACTAATATCTCTCAGTATTGTATCATCACCATGTGATAATACATGTTCTTCTTTTTGTGTGATATTGTGCAAACATACAATCATTCCATATCGATTTGGCAATACTAGCTGTCATCAAGACAATATTATAGCGATCAAGAATATAATGATATTGTATTGTATGTATAAAGACAACGCTATAAAAAAAAAAAACAATGAGAGTTTAGGAGTGAGAACAGTTTCAGAATGACAGGCTTGCACTTTTGTCGTGGTGGATATAATCTTTTTAGTGTTGTATCCAGCATCTCAATAAATTGTGTCAATCTAACGTTTTAAAATGTTATCACTCCTCGGTCCATTCAAATGGTGATTTAACATTTTTAGATTAGAAATATGTCCGAAACGTTTAATGTGTGATTGAAACTGTACAGAAATAATAATTTCATGCTGAAATAGCACATGATTTGTAAGTAACCTATACAGTGCCTTTCTAATTCTTCTAATCAGTACATGTTCAATAAGAATACGAATGAATTAAATAATACAGAAGATTTAACGTAAGGTAATATTCCCAGGATATTATTTAAGAAAATCTTTTTATTCCATAATTCGAATGTAGTGATGATGAATGAAATGACTGAAAAATGAATGAGAAAGTGTGCTTCACATGAGGCATATACAACAGATAAAGTAAGAGAGGGAGAGTGAGGATGCGGAAAGTTAGGGAGGGTGAGAATGAGTATGAGAGAGAAAGAGAGAGAGGGGGAGACTGAGGGAAAGAAACTGAGAAAGGGAGACGGAGAGAAAGAATGAAAGAGAAATGGGAAAGAGTGACAAACTGAGAGAGAGAGTGAGAGAAAGAGAGAGAGGGGGAGAATTAAGAATTTATGAAATTATACAACAAACAGCTTGTTTACGACTAATCTTGAGTACTTCTCCATTTTATTTCAGAATAATCGGATCCTTACTCACAAGCAGCGCTCAAAATACACGGGGGCGATGGGCGATTCGCCCCCGTGAGCTCCATAATCGCCCCCATCAGGTTGTCCACGGGGGCCATTGCAAAATTAAAAATCGCCCCCGTGGAATTATAAAATAAAGATTTTCAGCAAATTGAATAATATTGAAAAGGATGCAATTCATAGTTGTACTCGATAATTCTCACTTAACATATTCCCTCTCTCTCTCTCTCTCTCTCTCTCTCTCTCTCTCTCTCTCTCCCTGGCTTGCATAAAGAAAATATGAAAAAATATTTTGTCTTGATTAAGAAAATTTTTATCAGTATTAAACAGGGAGAAGGAAAGGGGAGGAAATTAATCAAAACAAACATTGAAGAATCCAATTCAGTGTTCTTTCGTGATGCATAAGAATGAAAGTACATTAAAAGGTGAAATAATAAATTGAAGTGCGATGATGAATCAATTCTTTGACGTTGATTGATTGAATAAAAAATAATGAAACAATATGGTCTGAAGGTCATATATCTTCGAATATTAGAAAGTTTCATCCACCATCGTGTTGTTGAACACTATTTGCAATTTAATTTTAATGCGGTGACGTGTCGGTTACGAGCAGAAGGTCATATCAGGCTTCTATATTTTATAATACTATCAACAGATATCTGGATAGAGACACTTCGTCACATCAAGCTACGAGAAAGTATATCATCATCTCACAGAATTCTACTCGAACACCGCATCGAAATTCTTTTCACCCTTTTTTTCTTCTTCTTCTTTTTTGGTCCCTTTTAGCTCTCCTTTTTTCCTTGTCCTTCCTTCTCTCTCTTTTTTTTTAGCGGGGCGGGGGAGGCAAAGGCCTTTGGGGGGGGGGGCAAGGCCCGCTCACCCCCGCTGGATCCGCGCCTGCATCTACCTTATATCTTCTAGCGTTAGTCCCTAATAATGGATCTAGAAGATTGATTGACCTGGTCTCAGTGACGGGTAAACTTTTTTTTCTCAATTACTTGGTCTAACCATGAAAACCGTCTAATTTTACTTTAGATTTTCAAACAGTAACAGTTACGACCTAAATTAGGCCTAGGGCCAAGGGCTGTTCTCTATATGTTAATAACAGATTAACGTTAACGTTAGACTTAACTTAAACTGTTGTTTCTCTGTGATACAAGTGGGAAAGGAACACTTTTTTTTTCCAAAAAATAAAATCTTTCCCCTTCCCCCCCCCCCTTGGAAAAAGGGGGGGGCGGGAAAATTGCAACTGATATCCCCCTTTTTTTCTTTACTTCTTCCTCAATTTTCCTTCCCCTTATCTCCTCTTCAGTGACTGGTCCCTCAGAAACTAGTGCTAATCCAGTCACAGAGAAATCATGATTTCAACTGATGCCTGTCATATTTGATAAATATGGTGCATTGGCATATGGGCTATGGTTGGAGCGTTGGATGCGTTGAACAGCGTTGGTGTATTATGTGGATTTATCATATTCATATTCTGAATATTTTCAGCGAATTGAATAATATTGAAAAGGATGCAATTCATAGTTGTACTCGATAATTCTCACTCAACATATTCTCTCTCTCTCTCTCTCTCTCTCTCTCTCTCTCTCTCTCTCTCTCTCTCCCTGGCTTGCATAAAGAAAATATGAAAATAATATTTTGCCTTGATTAAGAAAAATTGAAATTTTTATCAGTATTAAACAGGGAGAAGGAAAGGGGAGGAAATTAATCAAAACAATCATTGAAGAATCCAATTCATTGTTCTTTCGTGATGCATAAGAATGAAAGTACATTAAAAGGTGAAATAATAAATTGAAGTGCGATGATGAATCAATTCTTTGACGTTGATTGATTGAATAAAAAATAATGAAACAATATGGTCTGAAGGTCATATATCTTCGAATATTAGAAAGTTTCATCCACCATCGTGTTGTTGAACACTATTTGCAATTTAATTTTAATGCGGTGACGTGTCGGTTACGAGGAGAAGGTCATATCAGGCTTCTATATTTTATAATACTATCAACAGATATCACATCAAGCTACGAGAAAGTATATCATCATCTCACAGAATTCTACTCGAACACCGCGTCGAAATTCTTTTCACCCTTTTTTTTTTTCTTCTTCCTCATTTTTGGTCCCTTTTAGCTCTCCTTTTTTCCTTTTCCTTCCTTCTCTCTCTTTTTTTTAGCGGGGGTGGGGGGAGGCAAAGGCCATTTGCCCCACCCCCATCCGCAACTTGTTGGCGGGAAAATTGCAAGTTATCCCCTTCTTTTCTTTACTTCTTCCTCAATTTTCCTTCACTTTATCTCCTCTTTTCCTTTTTTCTTTCCATTTCCTTCCTTCCTTCTCTCTTATTTTGTTTTATTGGGGGGAGGCAACAGCCTGGGAGGCAAGGCCCTTTCGCCCCCCCCCCCCCCCGATTTCCTTCTTCCCCCTTTTCTTTTCTTCTTCCTCTTCTTTCTTTCCCTTTCTCTCCTCTTTCCCTTTCCCTCTTCTCCTTCTCTCTCTTTCTCTCTCTCTCTCTCTCTCTCTCTCTCTCTCTCTCTCTCTCTCTCTCTCTCTCTCTTTTGTGGAAAGGGGTGGGGGGGGGGGGGCAAGGCCCGCTCGCCCCCGCTGGATCCGCGCCTGCATATACTGTACCTTATATCTTCTAACGTTAGACCCTAATAATGGATCTAGAAGATTGATTGACCTGGTCTCAGTGACGGGTAAACTTTTTTTTCTCAATTACTTGGTCTAACCATGAAAACCGTCTAATTTTACTTTAGATTTTCAAACAGTAAAAGTTACGACCGAAAATTAGGCCTAGGGCCAAGGGCTGTACTCTACATTTTAATAACAAATTAACGTTAACGTTAGACTTAACTTAAACTGTTGTTTCTCTGTGATACAAGTGGGAAAGGAACACTTCTTTTTTCCAAAAAAAAGAAAGAAGAAAATTCCCCTTTTTTCCCCCTTCTTTTTTCCCAGGGGGGGGGGTGGGGCGGCCCAAGTATACAGCTATGTAACAAGTAAATTTTTAAGAGGGAGAATGCCGACTTAAATAAATGATAATGATAAAATACCAAGGAATTTAGGAGTTTCATCCAATGGAAATTTGTATTAAAATAAGAGCCCCCGTCAGCACTAAAAGAGCCCCCGTGAGAAGGTTCACGGGGGCTTTTTTTTTGGAAGAGCCCCCGTGGACAAAAATTTAATTTTAGCCCTGCTCACAAGCATTTTCAATGTCACTGGTAGAATGCGATTTAGATAATTTAATTGCCATGACATCATTTTGAAAAGTTATCAATTCAACTATTTGCAAGATCAGGGGAGTTTCTCGAATATCAAATATAGAAGGGAGTGGCCTCCTAAAATTGTTCCCGACTAGTCAACAGAAGTCGTTGCAAAATGTTCAATAAAGCGTGAAACAAACAACAACAACTACAAAAAACACCAAACACACGCAAACACACACGCAAACACAGAAAAATCAGTTTTCATGTTAAAATTATGTCACCAGGGTTCACATTTTCCCAAACAGGATCCAGAGATTTTTCCGAACCACCCCCCCCCCCCCCCCCCCCCCCCCCCGCTAGGGAAAAAAATTCCTTCACATTGCCAATCTTGCTCTCAGTAATAACTTTCGATGGGTTTTCCTTACATAACCTAGCATGCCTATTCTATTTGTCGAGTATCTCTCAGCGATATTACCAAATCCATGAGTGTTTGATCACTTGACACATATACCAACATGTGAAAGGTCAGAGGTGGCCTTTTGACACGATACACTATCACAACATTCACACAACGCCCTGTGAGATCATGTGACGTCATTATAAAATGAGGTTAACTCACTGTTCTACTTTCATTCTCTCTTCTCACGTTACGTGTCTTAATTAATACTATTCTTTATCATTATTTTAGACATAAAACACTCTGATTCAAAATGTATTCAAAGAGCAAACATGTTGTGTTCGAGATCGTTGAGGGATCGTAACGGAAACTAGAGAAGGGGTCCTATTAAAACTGGAGGGAATTGCCTGTCTTTCAGATCAATAGTTTACTTTTAAAGTCCCATTTTAACAATAGTCAAGTGGCAACCAAAACATTTTAAATCGGGCATAGATTTATCATAAAACGTTTAAAAAAACATTGGATAGTTTTAGCAAATTTTGAAATAGGTAAAATGTATGGACATACGATCCGGTTTGCGAAGATATGGCAATTATAGATATGAATATCTGAACTAACATCATCTTCCCAATGGTGGTTCTGAATGATGTTAAAAAATAAATAATAACCGGAATTTAAGTGCATTGCAGCATCTAGTCAGAATTAAATCCGAATAGGTTTCAAGTCAGAGACAATTTCACAACAGTCTGTATTAAAGGTACTATGTCCCTTTTGCAGCCAACCTCAAATGCTGTAGAACTGGCAGGAATTATGAATATGTCATGTATGTCCTATCTGTGAAATTTAAACGTTAGCAGTGTCCTCGTATTCAAATTATGCAAGGAAACCCGTTTACTTGCTAGATTTCACTGTCAGACACTATTGAGTGACTGACTGGCTTTTTTCTTCTTTGGTAATAACATACATGAAAAGAGTTGTAAAGGGTACATGAGCATTTGTCTACATCAATAACCCACTTCTTGTGATGGCCAAGATTAAACTGATTGAATCTTTGCGCAGCATAAAACGTATGACCATTCGGTACAATTGTCTGAAAATCAAGACTATTACTTTTGGGCTCTATAGCCCTAAAGTCGATTTGACAACTAATAGTCGTTATTTTCCCACTTGAAGACATTTTCAAGCCCCACCTTTTTTAGGGAAGTTCTGAATTAGTATTATCTTTCAAATGCAGTTGGAATTTAACTTTTTCATTTGTTTGGCCTGCAAATGGGACATAGTCCCTTTAAGAAGCTTGAAATCCCTAAATGATTAAAATTGAGATTTTATGAAGCATATGACTATTCAGATTCTCAATTATTATGATTTTTTAAGTTTGCATGTTCATATTAGATGTTATTCCAACTGAAATTCTATCACAGACAGGGTCGTCGTCAGATCGTATAGTGTGCGATGGGCTTTACGGGTGCTAATTCTTAGCAAGAAATACTTGTCTTTTCCTGCCATTGGTAACTCTTTGCGGGAGGTTTTTAGTCGTATCCAACTACCATTAAAACACATGTGTTATCCCGTCTTAAATCTTCAGATTTTTTACTGATATCTCGAAACGCAAGTATATGAATTATAGTATATTATGTTAAGCGTAATGTGTGAGAATTCTAAAGAGGGCGATGCTCAATGGGAATATAAACCCCGTTTTTTGAACAGGTGAATGAGAGTAAATCACGGCGGAGTTGAGTTGGATATCTTCAGTAGTGACACCATTTTGTACAGGAATAGAACGGAAAACTACAGGGAAAAAAGGAAAAGAAATCAGAGAAACTAGTTAATTTCAGAAAGATTACATAAACATCAAAGAAAACTTGTGAATGTTGAAACAAAATGAAAATCAGTAATAATTTGCATTTGTCAATAATACATTTTGAGTAATATATACTATGGAGTAGATCCATGCACATAGACACTAAGCTCTCGCCTGAAAAAGGGGGTGTTCTATTTCGAATCCGACAAGGAGTAGGCTTACAAATCGAAGTGCTTTGAATTTAGTCGAAAAAATAATCGACTGAAGCCTCCCATAATTGGTATGGTGATAATTAAAGATAAAGTTGAGTTCTGGTCATCCGATTGCATTGTGAAAGAAAAGGTGTGGAATGGATCAGAAAAAGTTGATCAGGTAGCATGTAAGTATTCGTATGTACTGCAAAGTTCTGGAGTCATCAAAATCATAATAAATTTGGCCTAGTCTTGGTAAAGTAACAAGCACTGTACACAGAAAGATGTATATGGGACTACACAATGCTCATTCCTCAGCCAGTATATATTTTCTATCAAAATTGTTTGGCAAATGACATTTATTTGTAATCTTGAACATTCAGTGTAAGTTTCGTTTGATTCTGTGAGAATTAATTTTCTCTTTTTTTTTTTACCAGAACTCACGTTTATCTTTAAGTTTCTAGGTTCTCTCTCTCCCTCTCTCTCTTTCTCTCTCTTTCTCTCTCTTTCTCTCTCACACCCACACACAGGTCATACTCACACTCCCTCCCTCCGAAGAGAAGCTGTAGACATATATGAACGGGAGAGATGAAGAGAAGGGCAGCATAAGATCAGAGGGAAGGAGAAAGGTCGGGATGTGATGGCTAAGATCCAAATCAGTGATGATGCTTAATGGGTCATGCAAGGTCCCTGTCCCTGTTTTTGTTTAGTTTCTTTCTTTTTAGTAAAAAATCATGGGTAAATGGGTACATAAAGGTCTATCCAATATCTAGAGAGAATATCTGGTCAGAAAGTATAGCAAAGCAAATTCTTTCACACTCAAATAAATTGAATACACCTGTATCCAACAGGCTCCCGCCCATTTTGAAGGCTTATTGAAAGAGTAGTGGATTTGACTTTCAAACAGCCTGCCCGTGTGACTGATATTTATAGAATTTGGCAACCACCCGATCGAATGAATGATGAGATGAAAGGGTAGTGGAGAGCATGTAGGTATAGGTCCATGCATACTGTACTGTACACTCGATCGCTCCGATCTGTGGGACTCAGTATAGGAATTTGACCTCTCACGGCAACCATCCGGATCTGTTTGTGAAAGTCTTCTCACTCGTATTGATGTCAAGCCTTTGGAGAGTTGTTACGTGGTTAGACGTATATTTGCTGGTATTCGTTGCAGACTGACTGCATGGTTGGTTGGTAAGTTGATTCATAACTCCATGGTTGATTGTACAATTTGTACTTTCACGCTGGATTCTTACTCTAGCATATTCGGTCGATGATAATACTTCTAGACTAACTCTTTGTATCAGTTGTGATATTTAGGTGCCATCATCCTTGGCTCTACAAAGTTACACGAAGTACTTTTAATTCTGGTTGGCGGTGCAGTGCGTATGAGCTCTGTTGAATGAGGTGAGTGTATTAATTATTATAATAGAGTAGCATTTTGAGAATGATTTCCAAGCAATGTGATGTGAGGTTATAATGCGACTCTGTATCCGTCATGTCCGTGTGTGTGGTCTGGTCATGAGGAATACAAATGCGAAATATTTATAGTATACGTATATCCTTTCGAAAGCAGTCGTGATGCATATATCATAACGTGCATGCAGGCTAGGTAAGATTGTAAGATTGATTGTAAGATTTTATTAACTCTATCTATCCCCTCTCGGGGTATAAGAGTACAAACATATTTACAACATAGTAATATAACAAATAGTAATAATGTGATCCCTGAAAACACTCGCTCCCAATTATCATTGTTCGAGAATTAGAATGTGATACATGTATATACAATGTAGTATATACTGAACTGCTGCCGCACAGTTCTGTCGAGAAAAATTTGTTCCACCTTTTCTTCGAGTCCTTCAATGCCCTTGAAAATCAATTATAAATTGAATCTGTGTTACATGAATTCATGATGTAAAATGGACTGATCTTGTTCGATGATATGCATGATGTTGTGCAGGTGAGTTTAATTCACGTTGACTTTGTCTAGCTAATTCCCACTGAGTTTGTTTGATTTATTACCATACTTTACAACTACTTTAAGAAAAAAACTATATCTTCCTCTATCTGACCTTTGCGTTGGGATGAGCATATCTATATACGAGCAGGGGCGGCGATTTCTTTTCTTTACCGGGGGGGGGGACGAAATGCGTGGAACGAGGGAAGAGTGATGTAATGAGCAAAAACGTTTTTTGGGGGGAGAAAAAAATCCGCATCATCACCGCTCTTACATGTTACATGCAGGCCCCGCGGAACGTTTTTCAAGGTGGGAGTGGGGGGGGGGCTAAAGTGTTTGCGATCAGATAGAGCAAAGCAAGTGGGGCGTAAATTGGCGTGGGGTCCAGGGGCGGAGCCCCATGAAGCTCAGAGTTTTTAGGCATTTAATAAGGGTCAGATGAGCATATTTTGATACCTTATTTGTGACACTTGCATGCAGGTCATTAATCGGAGTGGGGTCCAGGGGGCGAAGCCCCAGAAGCTCAGCGGTTTTAGGCATTAAATTACGATCAGATGAGCATCCAGGGGCCGCCTTAGGGCCCTTGGTGGGGTCTAAGGGCGGAGCCCCCTGAAGCTCAGGGTTTTAGGCTTTTGAATATGGTCAGATGAGCTCCAGTGGCCCGCCGAGGGCCCTGGTGGGGTCCAGGGGGCGGAGCCCCCGGAAGCTCAGGTGTTTTAGGCATTTAATTGTGGTCAGCTGAGCAACCAGGGGCCCGCCTTAGGGCCCTTGGTGGGGTATAGGGGCAGCAACATTTGTAAATTAGTCTCTGGTATCGAATTAGAAATAAACCACGTTTGAGTTTTATCGGGAGGGGGGGGGGGGGGACTGCCCCAAGCCCGAGTGAGTGAGCATAATTAATGAGAGGGGTGAAGGTGACGAAAGTGATTACCCCCTCATAGGTTTTGAAGTTTTGTTGTATTACAGAATTATATTCCTTAGCAAAACTATAGTATGAAAACAAACAATGTACTGTTTTCACACTTCACTTTTCTACAATATTTACTAAAGTCTTGTACATTTTGAAGGATATTATGCGAGGGACAAAGCTCCCGAGCCAGAAGATTTTCGCATTTTGATTTGTCTAAACGCTGCACTCTTGGGCCCTCCAAAGCCTAATAGTGTGTTACAGTCTTTAGTCAGTATTTGCTGTACATTATTTTTCTGCACTTTTTCAAATTTTCCGGGGGGACGATCCCCCCTACAAAAATCGAGGGGGGACGTGTCCCCCCCGTCCCCCCCCCCCCCCCGGGATCGCCGCCCCTGTATACGAGCATGTAGTACGTAGGTCCATGATACGATCGAGCTCCAAATTTCTTACTTACTGTAATAATCGTCTGTAATCCACTTCGAATGATCTTTGTGATGGGGTAATTGCAACTTGCAAGAGTCTATATAATATGGTCTAGTTGGTGGCCAGATGCCGATATAGATTATACAGTGCGTCCCAGAAAAAAATGAAACCGAGAATTATCGATGTTTTATCATAACTTAATCACAATTATAATTAACAAATGACACATATTTGTTAAGCTTAGATCCTCCTCTTTCGTTTGATGCAACTCGTATAATGCATTTTTCACGTAAGAGTGATTGAAAACAATTTGTAGAAAGGGTATCATGAAGTCCTTTGGCGAACAGTATCTGAATTTCAAAGAGAAAATCGTATTTCTAGAAGGTTCATTTTCTGCCCTTCATATGACACCTCAATCAGGACAAATGAGCCGGGAATAACAAAGCTCTGTTTTTTTTTAAAGTAATGCTTGCATTTCCATATGTTTATTAAACGAATCCGTTCCACTGGCTGTCTGGCTTGTCTGCTCTATAACAACAAAGACGACGAAAGACTTCATGCATGGCTGATCGTCAACGAAACGGAGTTTATTGTTTGTTGTTACGGCAGGCAGCCAGTGAAAACGATTTCGTTTAATAACAATTATGCAAATGCAGGAATTACTTTAAACAAACAGGACTTTGTTATTCCTGGCTTATTTTGCCTAATTGAGGTGTCATATGAAAGGGCAGAAAATACAATTTCTGGAAATGTGATTTCCTTTTTGAAATTCACACACCGTTCGCCAAATGACTTTTTGGTACTTATGGTACAACTGATATTCCAACTGGTACCAGTTGCAATTCTCAACTCGAATCCAGTTGATTCCAGTTGATTCCACTATACCAATGTCCATATTGAAACCTGTTCGCTAAAATAACCTTGATTGCATGAAAATAACACTCTTTAATTTGTTTTGCAATGAACTCTATGCAAATTTTGGGGGGCTCTTTTATGACTTTCTGGGGCTCTTTTGGGCATTTCGGGGGCTAATTCGCCCCGAGCCCCCTTGTATTTTGTTCACTTACTTCGCTTAACTGTAATCTACTGTACCTGGGATAATTGACCTGAAATGTGTCCATGGAAAGCTAAATTGATCTGCGATGAAAGTAGAAATCACCAGTACCAGTGATTGATTGATTGATTGATTTTTATTCGACAAGCTTCCAACATACAACAATATACAATAATAACAGATCAAAAAAAGTCAGCTTGAACAAGATTACCCACGAAAGCTCGAGAGCTTATTTCCAGTGGGGTCCCTTACAGACATGTATAAAATTAATAACTTAAAATAGTAATAATTATTTACAGACAAATAAGAAAAATAAAAGAATTACTTATTAAAGATAATAATAATAACAACATTAAACTGATGATAGAAATGATAATAAGTACAAGAAGAAAAGGAAGAAGGAGAAGAAGAAAAAAAGGCGGAGGAACTAGAGGAAAATAATAATGAATTTGTAGAATTTCTATAACGTACGAAAACATAAGTATATACAACATGAAAAAGTATGAACCGGCAGAAGAATACAAATTTCAATCATATAACATGTCATTTACTTCTCTGTAATATCTGACTGTCAAGTATTAGGTATTCCTTTAATTTCCTCTTAAAATGAGCATAGTTTTCTATTTCCTTTACACCATTGGGAAGGGAATTCCAATGTTTTATGGCATTGTAATAAAACGAATTTCCAATACTACCTACTCTTTCTGGTAAGTTAAAGTTGAATCGGCTATTTCTTGTATTATAAGCATGTAAGTCAGTAACAAGATCGAAGTTGGATCGAATATAATGATTCGACCTAGTATGATATATTGTATGCACGTGATGCAATACGAGTTGCAATACGAGTGGCGTATCCAGGATTCTCAGACTGGGGGGGGGGGCACGTGCTTGTGTTATGTAGATGGTGAGTTTTCATCATGACATCGTGAGAGAAACAAATTTAGTTGTTGGACGAGATGGAAACGTCACTAAACATGTTTATGGAAAAATAACTATTTTATGATGAAACATAAGTTATTCACGAAGGACCCCCATTTCTAAAATGCACAAAATTGGACCATTCCATGTTTAAGAGGTTTGTGGATATCTGTGATCTTATATTCTAATTGCAAAATCAGTCTCATGGTTTAATCATTTTATAAATGTAATGCTTCCTGGGAGAAATGTCAATAGTTTGAACATATTTGTGGCTTACACCCAGTAAATAAGATCGATTGATCGATCTGTAATTGAAAACACAAGTCAGAAAAAAAAAGGAAAAAAAATTACATAATGGATCAATCGATCTTATTTACATGGTGTAAGCCACAAATATGTTCAAACTATGGTTTAATCATGTTATTTAATTTTGAAAAAGGGTCAGAGAAAGACGCCATTACATCAGTCAGTATAACCCATTCACCTCAAACACGATCGCTACTTTCGAAAAGTCAATTCAAGGGCAATATCAATACCCTATTGTATGTGTCGCAGGAATCATGTTCAGATTACGTAATACTCCATTGTCATGTACACACATTCAACAGGTACATGGCTCACAAGGCTAGTGAAATTGCCTTGGGTCCTAAGATCATTTTTCGAAAGTAGTTGTTATCGTGTTTTCCAGGCCAGTTTCTTAGTCTCTGAGTAACTGGGTAGTATGTACATTTTGTATGAGAACATGAATATTGTGAAGGGGAGTTGCAACCACCAGTACCATGAAACATAATGATACAATACACCTCTGGTGTGAATCTATTAATTTGGTCTTCACACGATTGTGGGGGGGGGGGGGGGGGTCAGGTACCAGGTGCATGCATACAAAAACTGTTTCCCCCCTCTCTCTCTCTCTCTCTCTCTCTCTCTCTATCTCCCCTCGCTCTCTCTCTCCCTCTCTCTCTCTCTCTATCTCTCTCTCTTTCTCTCTCTCTCTCTCTCTCTCACTCTCTCTCTCCTTATACTTCTTCTGCAGTAATCATCTAATCGAAGCTGATACCATGTCCCAAGATGAAATAAGGACTAGACCAGATGAGATTGAAATGGACGAGCAAGCATCATCATCATCATCGGAACCGATCGTTCTTGGTAGGAATGTTGGTCTCCCTGGATGCGTTGGCATGGTGATGGGTATCATTATTGGTACTGGTATCTTCATTTCTCCAGCAGGTAAATTATCGTCAAACCTTTTTCTTCATTCGTATCTTGCAAATAAATGTATTCTTCAAATATATCTCTTTTTTTCTGGATTACTTGTTTCATGATTAGCTGACCTCGCTTTTATTTATCGTTACCCTGGATAGAAAGTATTGATATTAGTTTATAAAGGGTCTACAAAATAGTTTAAATCCTATAGTACTAAGGGAATGATTATACAATTTCCTTACTAAACCTCTTAAGAATTAAACGTACATAGGATGAAGAACGCCAGATAGTTTTGAGAAATACAGCAAGAGGCTATGGAGGGACAATGAATATTTAAAAATATTGTTAGAAATCTAAATCATTTTTATCTACACATGTTATTTTGTAATAATAATAATAATATTCCGCTTTTATATAGCGCCCAATACATCGATACAACGATGTGTCTAAGCGCTTTACAGATATATTAGTACCTGAATAACATGTTTGATGTCGTGACATTTCAATTGTATGTGATCCCCAATGAACTGTACACTAAGCCGAAGTAATGAACGGCCCATGAATATTTACCTAGTTCTCATGTAGCACCAAAATATATATCACGAAACTCGAACGAAAACACCCTTAGAACGATATGATGTTTATTGATGACAGGTGTTTGTCGATCGAGTGTTCGCCTTCTGGTGGAAATTCATGCCATTATTGATATCATATAGGAGAATCACGTACGGCACCACATAAACATCACGACGTTGGTGGGTTCAAAGATGAATTGTTGATTCATGCCGTTTGTTTCTGCTGATGATTGATCTACATCGACGAGACCAACACGACACCGACGATAGACTAAAGTCTAGAGATCTCCGATGAAATTTATCACCTGTTGTTGATTCATGTGTAAATTCGTTAAGAGTGAGGCATTAGTATATCTGATGGGGACATAGCCTCTTGTCGATGCCCTCGCGCTGTTGGAGTCTCTAAATTCTGACTCGCTTCGCTCGTCAGAATTTAGAGACTCCAACAGCGCGAGGGCATCGACAAGAGGCTAATGGGGACAAGGAGGCGATTCACCCAATACTCATCTAAAAGACCACACGAGAAGAAAAGTGTAACTAATTTTTTTTTAATTAAGTAATGAAATTAGATAATTCATTTCAGTGAATTGTGATTTTGTGGCGTTATCAGTTAGCAGCAAAAATTCGGACAAACGCACACATCAAGAATTGTCTACAAGTGTAAAATCTGGTTTCGACAATTCCGACAAAGGTTTCAAAATTCAGCAAACACAGAAAAGAATGGTAATTGATTTAGGAATAAGGCGACAATGCTTCAAGGCTATCACATTTTCCATGAGGAAATTTTAACAATGTGTCTTCTCAACTCTTCTGAGTCGATCCGGTTGACCTGTCAACTGATATTATTATCATTTTTATTTTTATTATCATCCTATTTTGTCAGGTGTTTTGGCTGGAGCAGGTGGGTCAGTAGGTCTCTCGTTAGTGATATGGGTCATTTGCGCTTCAATAGCAACATGTGGAGCTATGTGCTATACAGAACTCAGTCTTACCTCTGGCAAGTCCGGTGGAGAGTTTATCTTCATACTGGAACACTTTGGACCGGTCCTAGCCTTCTTGAGAATGTGGACCATCTTAGCAATCATCATGCCTTGCATCTCAGCTATTCAGGGGATCACCATCGCAAACTATCTTACCACACCGTTCTTCTCTGATTGTGAGCATGTACCGGTCGATGCCATCAGACTTATAGCTGTCGTAGTCATTTGTAAGTTTCTCGATGCCGACAGGGCTGCTTGAAATCAATTATTCCAATGAAAATGAATCTTGCCGCTTGGAAGGTCCAAGGGTCGTGTAGTACTCTTATTCACGAATGCACGTTTATTTTCCCCATCTCTGATCCGCCCATCTGTCCTTCTTTTCCCCTCTAATTTTTCTTCTCAATTTGATCGAGGGGGGTTGTTACTCTGTCACCATTGGCTAAACGATTGGTGTGGAACTTATTGCTGGAAAAAGCGCTTATCCTGACTATAATATCTTAATTGTCGTTTCAATTGGTTTGCACTCTTATAACTGCATATTTCTCTGGTCATTACTTAATAGAGACGTATATCCGAATTTTTGTTATTAAAAACACATCTGTTATGGTTTTTTAAATATTTATTGTTGATTCGTCTATCTTCTATTATACTTATAGTTGGTTTGGTCTATATCAACTGTGTCAGTGTGAAATGGTCTTCTCGTCTTATAAACACACTGACCATCACAAAGGTTATTGGTCTGTTGGTCCTCATCATCACCGGACTCGTATACATATGCAGAGGTGAGTTTTACACTAGGATTGAATTCAAATTATTTCGTTATTTTATTGACATCGCTACCAGTCCTACCACTGATGATATTGCCTCAGCACTATTATAAGAGTAGGGGGAAACCCCTGTTTAGTGGTCCACCTGGACACCCCCAATCACTTATACCGGGAGGAGATCGAGACCCGAGGGTTACAGAGATTCCGTTTATTTTTCGCCTCCCAGGCGCAGGTGACGCCGAATACTTAATAATAATGATAATAATTTATTTCCAATTGCGTCATATTTTGGTAAAGGCGTACATAATAATTATAGCCATTTCCGGCTTTGGTAACCAAGCATCATCACGAACGCGTCATCAGTTGGTGATGCATTGTGGGACACGGCTGTTGACACATTGGGACATTGTAAGCATCAGATAGCAGTATACGTAAATCTGAAGTAGTGTCAGTAGATAACCCTGCCTTTAAAATACATTAATATTATCTGCTTGTGAATCTTAAGTCATGGTTATGTGATTATGACAATACCAAGAAATGATTCAAACGTATTTACATTGCGATTTTATTTGTATAATTTGTTTTGGTATAATGTTATGAATCCTTCCATTTTGACTACACGCCATGTTTGATTGAATTAAACCTACTTTCATTAAGCAGACATGAAGACATTTCGAATAGATGCATTGGTTATACTTTAAATTTAGACTGATGTAACGTCAACACCCTGAAATGAAAAAAATAAATGATCAATGTTTTATTCATATAAAAATGAATTGCGGCCCTGGGGCTGAATTATGCAATACTCGTTACAAATTTATTTACACAATAAAATGACACACTTTAGGTGGAATTGTGCCAATATAAGAAACATTATTTCTGTATGCCATTATAAATTATTATTCATGATTATAACTAACACGTGAATGTGAAAAAATTAAGTATTTTTCTATCCATCATTTTCCTCCCTATAATACAGGCAACACAAGCAACCTGACTGATGCATTTGCAATCCCAATGGACGTCAATATACCTATGGCTATTTACAGTGGAATATTCGCTTTCGGAGGATGGTAGCTATTCGTTTCGGGTTTTGTTGTTATTCATCCTTTTTCAAGACTTTTCATGCAGTTGATTTAGGGGAAGCCCCAAAAGATGCTGGTTCTCATAAAAGAAGATATTTTGTGGGAAGCTGATCGAAGAGAGGTTGAGCAAAATGTTGTTGTGTGATCGGCGATGGGGGTGTCGTGGCCGCCATTAGGAAAACATCTCATTTGAGCTCTGCTCACCAGTTCACCACTTTTCCTGGAGCTACCATAATCTGATAGGAGCACTGACCACTGATAAAGGGATTACCAGTAGGGTCCATGGGGAGAGAGACAGCGGTCAATCATAGCCTAGTTACTGATAAAGGGATTACCAGCTGG
This sequence comes from Strongylocentrotus purpuratus, assembly GCF_000002235.5. NCBI lineage: Eukaryota > Metazoa > Echinodermata > Echinoidea > Camarodonta > Strongylocentrotidae > Strongylocentrotus > Strongylocentrotus purpuratus. Next base: position 32,144,930 of record NW_022145614.1, on the reverse strand, counting down.
TATCCGATATCCAGTCCAGATTCATAGTCTTCTCATCGCAGACCCTACACCTATATTTATAATAGGCCTGGATTTAGTGTGTCTAAAGTCTCACTTCATATTGTTTTTTTTAGCAAGTACTAGCTATTTAAGTTTCTTTTACGTATAGAAGAGAACATTGATGTGCTTGGCAATGGAAAAATGCAGAAGGAAAATATAAAGGGAGGATAAAATAGGGAAAGACGGGTGATAATAAGGAAAGATGGAAATGGAGGGAAAGAAGGAAGAGAAAATAAAGAATAGCATAAGGAAAGATGGAAAAGGAAGATAAAAAGTTTAAAAAGAAATACATAAGGAAAGATGGAAACAGAAGATAAAGAAGGTTGGAAAAAAAAGAAATACATGAGAAAAGATAGAGAGAATAAAACAAGGTGAAAATAGAGGAATACATAAGGAAAGATGAAAAAGATAAAATTAGGAGAAAATAAAGAATAACATAAGGAAAGATGGAAAAGGAAGATAAAAGAAGGTTTAAAAAGAAATACACAGGGAAAGATGGAAACAGAAGATAATGAAGGTTAGACATAAAGAAATACATGAGAAAAGATAGAGAGAATAAAACAAGGTGAAAATAGAGGAATACATAAAGAAAGATGAAAATTAGAAAGACGGAGAAAATAAAGAAGGGCATAAGGAAAGATGGCTAAAGAAGATAAAATTAGGAGAAAATAAAGAAATATATAATGAAAATTAGAAAAGAGATGTTGAAAGGAGAAAAATAAAGAATAATATCAGCCGAAAGGTATATAGAACAAAGGTGATAATAGTGAAAAACATGAGGAAAGATGGAAAGGAAACATGGAAAGGAAACATTGAGAAGATAAAGAAGTTAATTGGACAAATAAACTTTAAAAAAACCACCAACCAACAAGCGTTAACTGGACCAAACTTTGATTGGTCATGTTGCTGCATAATAACCTAAAAAGGGCGACTTGAAATAATCGCACTGTCACAAGTATTTTAGTTTTCCTGCATAAATATAATCATTACCTTAAAACATAAAGGTTAGATGGCTTATGTATTGAACCAAATCATTAATAGGCAAGCTTGCCCAGTACCTCTTTGATCAAACGACACGGCGAATTTTTAAGAACACTAAAAGAAAATACACTGAAAAACGGCCGCTCAGAGTGCCGGGCGCATTCACGATACTGCATGTGGCAAGCTGTTCCGAATTGGGTGGTGGAGTAACGCCTTTAACAGAGGCTATATTTGTCGACCTTACCCGACTTTCAAATGGAGAATCTCACTTTTCGGTGAACGGGGACCGAAATACCCCACTTGCGTGTCTGGTATTACAGACCGCTTTCTTTCCCGATATCTTCGCGTACACCAAGCTTCGTGAGAATGAGCAATCTCAGAATCTGGATGAATGTTGTCCTTGTAGTGTGAGGTTCATGAGTAATTATTGTTATAAACTACGACATATAGTATGGATGATAATGTTTGTCAAGTTTATTGCGGACTATGTCATCCTCATAAAAGTATTAGATCAAGTAAAAAGGCTTCAATTAAAATAGTTAAACATGACCAGAAATCAATTCGATGTGAAGATATTTTTGACGCACTTCTCGTCATGATATTGAATTTATAACATACAACGAAGCGAGGACATCATAATCATAAAGACGTTCCTTGTGCAGATATGTATTTGCTTATTAATACATACAGTGACAAAAAGAATAATGCGCTATAATCATGAGTAAAAAACCAAGAGGTTTCGGAGAAAGGTAAAAAATCATCCGAACAGTCAATTAGGCAATTCTTCAACAATCTTTAGTATCAAAAAGTGAAAAGGTTTAACTGTCGTGATAAAAATGAGCTTGTCATAGAGATTTATTATACAAGTGAGCATCGAAATGTTTCTTTAACGAACTGCTATAAAATTTTGAAACCAAATACACTTGTGCTGAAATTTCATATCCTCAGTATCGAGAAGCATAATGTTCCATTATGGTTGCATCAACTATTGTAAAATAGATTAAGTCCTTCGATGTCTTGTAATGCCCTAATTACTCAGCTAATTATTATCTTTCTAAAGGATTGTAGATTTGAGAGTTTCTGTTTCTTTCGTGTTACATGCAATGGACATTCAATCATCACGGCTTGATGTGTTGTGGGTAAATAAATATTGTATCCTATACGTATACAGATCATATTAAATCGAATAAAAGTTTGATGAAATTCAATTCTTATCTTGCCAGAATCATCATTTTTTTAAATACCGTCTTTATAACGAATTCCAAGAAATATGCCGTCTGCCTAAACAACCACCCCCCCCCCCCTATTTCAAATTTGACGTCTGAGCCCCGGCCAATCCCTATTTTCAAATCCTTGATCTGCCGTTTGGGGGGGGGGGCAAGAAATAGGCAAAGAAAGTTGAGTAGACCTTGAGATTACGCACGGAATAAATGTAACGAAAACAATATTTACAACATTCTATTCTTGCTTTAATACCTCAAAAATATTTAACGGTCAAACCAACAAAATGTATGTTTTCCCGGCCTTTCCTGATAGGCCTAGGCCTACACCATTTTTCTAAACGTGTTCGAGTTTATTTCGTCTATGCGAATAAATTTGGTGGCGGAGTAACGCCTTTAACAGAGGCTATATTTGTCGACCTTACCCGACTTTCAAATGGAGAATCTCACTTTTCGGTGAACGGGGACCGAAATACCCCACTTGCGTGTCTGGTATTACAGACCGCTTTCTTTCCCGATATCTTCGCGTACACCAAGCTTCGTGAGAATGAGCAATCTCAGAATCTGGATGAATGTTGTCCTTGTAGTGTGAGGTTCATGAGTAATTATTGTTATAAACTACGACATATAGTATGGATGATAATGTTTGTCAAGTTTATTGCGGACTATGTCATCCTCATAAAAGTATTAGATCAAGTAAAAAGGCTTCAATTAAAATAGTTAAACATGACCAGAAATCATTTCGATGTTAAGATATTTTTAACAATTTTAGACAATATCATATTTAATTGTGTCCATGTACTATATCGAACTAGACAATTATGATGAAACTTGAAAGGAACATAATTATAACCAGGAAGTTCCTGATATAACTATGCTTATAAAGTGAAGCAAGGAAGATGAAACTGGCATCTCCCATGTATACCGGTAGCTATGAGAATGGACATAATCCGAACCTATATGAGACTGCGAATAAGACTAGAACATCATGGAGGAGTTCCAAGCAGTACTTATCAAGGTTGGGCTGGCGATGTCCTGGCAAAGTTTGTTTATACTGCAGATTAGGGACTCTAACTCTCTCTTGCTCTGTGGTGAGCTTACCACCAAAATGCACCCCACTTTCAGGTCCAAAGTGGGGTGAAGTTTAAATGGACTGTTTTCGTCAAGTTAGCGGTATATTCACTTGACTCACAATTCAAAGGTTTAGGGTTCGAATCCCAGCCCGGCACTAACGTCCTTTGGCAAGACATGAATCCACAGTGTGTGCCAGCAATCCTGAATCTGATGACCTAGGTAATAATAGGGACTTTTAGATTTGCACGTCGACAGCTTTGACTGCAACGTGTGACGTCATTTTAAGGCACTGCGCATGCGTTACGTCGTCTCAGTCGGCGATCGAGAATGCGTCAACCTTGATTTTCCTAAATCTAGTACATACACAAACATATTGGTATTTATATAGCGCCTTTACATGCTCAAGGTACTAGTATGCCGCGTGCGCATAAAATATACAGTCCTCAAGTAGACAAAGGAACATCCCTTCCCTGCTATTATGTAAAAATGTGTAGAACAGGTGTCACATGCATATGCACCTGTTCTACACATTTTTACATAATAGCAGTGAAGGGATGTTCTTTTGTTGAGGGTAGAATGAGGAACTGTATATTTTGTCCTCTTTCTTTGTCCGTGATGTTCATAGTGTTACTTAAGCATGCATGTATATCGTCGAGTGCAATCTAAAAGATTTCTAATTGTAGTCAACATGGGCGGTTAAGTACGTTGACACGCATGATCAGTCGGCGTTCGTCGTGTTCTCGTCCACTCGATCTAAAAGTCCCTAATAATGTATCTTTAAAGCGCTTAGAGACATCGCCGATAATTAATCGCTATAAACCCAGAATGTTATTATTATTTTGATTGCTGTTTCAAGCAAGGTTAATGAAAATATCCACACACAAAAAAATTCTTCCCATAATCTTCCCGGTAGGATGCGAAAGCTACTGTGCTTAGATTAGCAAGTGTGCGCTTGCAAAAATGACGCCTGGCTGGAACTGGCTGAAATGCTTCCCAGGGAGTGGAGAATGTGCATACATTGTGTGCGGGTAAGCCTGAATCCGATGACCGGGGCAATAATGATTGCGGGGCCCTCAGGGAGAAAAGTATGAATACTGATGAGGCTACCCTGGGTAAACAAGACTTATTATTATTATAATCAGTCTTACTTGAGTCACCTTCATTACACACACCCAGGTCGCCTTATAAAAAAACTTATATACGACAGTGAGGCGATGAACTGATTAATTTTACTAATAATTGACACGTAAAATCTTCCCTCTATAATATTTATCAATGTCTCAAATCTCAATTAACGGTGTTATTGTTTTTCCTACAGGGAGAGTATTGCTATGATTGTTGAAGAGATAAAGAATCCAGAGAGGTAAGAACCAACTCGGTTTAGCAAAAAAAAATGTTAGTCTATAATTCAAGATCAAAATAGAATTTGTTTCGAAATTTGTAATATCCCTCATGCATGTGTATTAAATCCAAGTATTTAGAATTGCGCCTTTTCCGCAGTTACAACTGCTTCAGAAAGGCTACAGAAACGTGAATCGTGTTACATTTTTACGTTATCATGAAAAACCAACAAATTAATACGCGGTTAAGCGACGTCATAATCTGGACGAAACCTTAAAGTCCATTTCAAAAAGACCAGCTGAGCCAAGAAAACAACCCTTTTCCCTTACAAAAAAATAATTGGAATTTCGAAGGTCTAATGGTTGCCATGCATTCTTCCAATAGTTTTACATTTGCAGAAATATCGATAAATTAACAATGTCGGGGCGTTCTCGTCTAAGGTAACTACTATAATTATGCTTATAGAATAGGGTGGTAATAACATGTGTAGTTAAAACGTTTTAATGATAGTTCATTGTAATTTAAGATTTTTCAATTCATGAATATTTGCGAACCGTTACTATGTCAATGGACAGCAATAATATCCTATTAGAAAACAGAGGAATCTAAACAATAGCCATTCATATCATAGTCTAGCGTAACGAATGTTTATAGGCTATAAAATATTGTCTATATCGAGGTAACTTTGACTGACATTACTTTTAAAACGTGTTATATTTTGTTAACTCCCTTGACTTCAGAAACGTTCCCCTGAGTATTATCATCTCAATGGTAGTGATTACAAGCATCTATCTGCTCGCCAATGTGGCCTATCTTGTTATCCTATCACCGGCTCAGATCCTAGCCTCAAAAGCGGTGGCAGCGGTAAGTCATTATCCAAACATTATTCAATATACTAAGTAGTCATTCCGGTAATCAAGCCACACAAAGCTCTGACTAGCAAGCAAGCAAGAAATTATTTTTGTTAAATAAAGAAAGAAGGAAAGAAAAAAAGAAAGTTGAATCCTGCCTAATGACTTGTATTTTTTTGTACTTTGGTATCTATGACGTCATTTCAATTTTTTAAAAGGTGTATCCAAAATTGTTCTCCTCTTACCTTATACCAAGAATGAAATTGATAGAACTTGCTGAATAATATGCTTTCATATCATTCCCCTTGTATAAACGAAAGGCCCGTAACACAAATTTTTGCTATCAATTGCAAATTTGAAATAATGATTCTGATTGGTAAATATTCAGCCCTTTTAATAATATGTTCATGCTACGATGATCTTGATTGGCCATTACAATTTATCGAGCTTCCGCCCATTATTTCAGGTCCGATGAACTTTACTTTATCGTAAATATCTGAATTTCCTAACGAGGCTATCGGTCACATTTATCTGCGTCGAAGAGCAGCTCACTGTGATCTCACAGGGTTCATACATATCTGCTATAATGGTTTTACTCATGTTTTTACGGCGGCATAGCTGAAAGGACTGCGCATTTTTCTCAAACCACCGGGTTTGGTACATTGGTGAAGAGAGTAACCCATACTGATCTGCATAAGATATATGGCAATGGCGTAGCCTACTGGTGGGGGTCTTTTTGGTGGGGGAATAGGCTACTTCATGACTTTATTTTACAATAAGGGTTAAATTATTGTTTACCTCTCATTTATTAATGATGCCCTCGAGGAGGAAAAAAGTTACATAGATTTCCAATCGTTAGTATCTTGGCAATTTCAACACTTAGGAATAACCTTTTATGGTGCCTTGCCAAAACAATGAATGGGCATGAAAGCTAATTAGTTGTTCTCGAAGTTATATAACTTTTCAAGAATCCAAGAAGGGGATAAAACTTAATACGAAGTGGCTGTCTCAATACTCATAGTCACACAATGGCAGGGTGAGTGAGCGAGGGATTCAAATGAGAGGATTTTATAGTCTATAAATAGGATTTCTTTCGATTTTGTTCTTGGTCTGGTCTGTTCTGTTGATAGGATTTTAGCGTGATCGCTCTAGGAACCTGGTCATGGACGATCTGGGTTTTCGTTGCCTTGTCGGCCATCGGCAACCTTAACGCAATCTTTTTCGGCTTCTCAAGGTAGGCCTATTAACCCTTCTATTTGTATTTGATAAACATGATCGCTATCATTAAATGTGAATTGCACACGAGGCGTTATTTTGCTGATGTTTTCGACGCGCTAAAGTGTGAATGACACCATGAGGCTAAAAACCAAAGCAAAATTGTACACGGAGCTAATATTGCGTCAATGCACAAATTGCTTTAATCAATTTGATTGGCGATTATACGTATACAATAACATTGCAGCGGATTGTTACGTTATGGGTAAAGCGAATGTATAATGTGCCTTCAAATTGTTCATACATGTATTACTCTTTTAAAAGATATACACGACGTATTTATTTAGTTTGCATATGTTACTGATGTAATTGTATATATCCTGGGTCTTATTACAGGGTGTATTACGCTGCTGCTCGGGACGGTCTTTTACCTGAAGTCATTGGGATGATCAACATTAGACACCGTACACCACTTCCTTCAGTCATTGTTACGGTTAGTCATTCCTACAATGTTAAGATTATTCATTTCCTTCAGTCATTGTTACAGTTAGTCATTCCTACAATGTTTAGATTAGTCATTTCCTTCAGTCATTGTTACGGTTAGTCATCCCCTACAATCATTTTACAGTTAGTCATTCCTACAATGTTAGGATTAGTCATTTCCTTCAGTCATTGTCACGGTTAGTCATCCCCTACAATGATTTTTACAGTTAGTCATTCCTACAATGTTAAGATTAGTCATTTCCTTCAGCCATTGTAACGGTTAGTCATTATCAAGATTAGATCCAGTACACCACTCCCATCAGTCAAAGTTACAGTTAGTCGTTCCCTTCAGTCATCGTTACGGTTATTCATTCCCTTCAGATATGGTTAGTCATTCTCTTTAGACATTTATAATGGTTAGTAATTCCCCTCAGTCATTGTGACAATAGGTTATTCCCTTCAGACATTGTTACAGTTAGTAATTCCCTTCAGAAATTGTTACAGTTAGTTATTCACTTAAGACATTTTTATAGCTCGTTATACCTTCAGACATTGTTACAATTAGTTATTCACTTCAGACATTGTAACAGTTGGTCATTCCCTTCAGACATTGTTACAGTAATTTCGTTACTCCTTTCAGTGACTGATACGGCAAGTGATTCCTTACAGTCAATGATACGGTTACGAGATCATTTGAATTTAAACTATTTTTCAAATTCAGTCATGATCTTGTCAAAATTTAAATAGTTCCTTTAATATATTAATCCGATGGATTGAATAATCCACCTTTTTTCTTTGCAAACCAGGTTCCCATAGTGATGATATGTCTGATGGTTGATGATGTTTTCAAACTGATTCAGTACCAATCATTCGTAATGGTAGCGTTTCAAGCTATTACAGTCTGTATCATCCCGTATTCACGATGGAAATATCCCGACCTTCACAGGCCATTCAAGGTATGATGATGACGACGGTGACAATGATGATGGTGATGTTGATGATGGCGATGGTGATATGGATGATGGTGATGTGGATGATGATGAGGATGTTGATGATGTTGCTGATGATGATGATGATGATGAGGACGACAATGATGATGGTGATGTTGATGATGGTGATGGTGATGTGGATGATGATGAGGACGAAAATAAGGATGTTGATGTTGATGATGATGATGATGTTGATAATGATGACGATGATGATGATGAGGATGATGAGGATGATGATGATGATGATGATGAGGATGATGATGATGATGACGATGAGGATGATGATACTGATGAAGAGGATATTGATGATGTTGATGATAATAATGAAGATAATATTGCTGATGAGGTTGCTGATGATGTTGCTGATGAGGTTGGTGATGATGTTGATGACGTTTATGATGATATTGATGACGTTGATGATGTTGATGAAGATGTTGCTGATGATGTTGCTGATGATGTTGCTGATGATTTTGATGATTAAGTTGTTGATGAAGTTGTTGAAGAGTATGGTAATGTTGATGATAATGATTTTGATGATGATGATGTTTAATAATGATGATGTTGATCATGATGACGATGGTGACGACCTCTTAGAAGATGGTTAGATGATTAAGCCCTAATAAAGTGAATGGTGATCTACACTCGTTTTTTGGTTTGGCAATTTGAGAAAGGGCATGAATGAGGGTGACTGTGAATACAATACACTGGGGATGTTGAAGAGACGGAGGAGGAGGACGAGGAAGGAGAGGAAAGGGAAAGTGAAGATGTGGTATCAGCCTAAAGGACGATGATAGTGATTTCGATAACAATAATATTTTATTATGGCGAAGGTGATTCTAATGATGCGTTTTTAAATTAGAAAGATGTGATTAATCTAATGATGATAGTGTTGATGAAGATGGTGAATATGATGATGATGATGATGATAATGATGATGATGATAATGACGGTGACGACGATAATAACGATTTTGATGATTATGACATTGGTGATGATGACAGTGACGACTGTGATGGTTATTAACATAACATTGATGACGTTTCAAAAGAATTCGTAGAGAACCTTGACTTGAAGTCTTTGTATTTCCCGACAATATTACAAAATGCTTTTCTGAGAGACGCTATATAGAGAGCCAGTAATGACTTGTATAATACGTTAACACAGTTAATTACCACAAATATTCCATATTCAACCTTACTTTCCACATGAACGGAAACGAAAAGAAATATTAACATTCCTATAATTAGAGCCGCGTGTGATCTCTTGTCTAACTTAACTTACTAATTGAATCTTTCATAACTAATGATAGGTTTGTAAACAAACAATAAAAGTACAATTAATATTTTCATGACAAAAAAGCCCTTTATCATCATCAACTCTTGAAAATTTCTGTTATAAAAGTATTACCACAGGATATTTCAGAAGTTTACTTGCCGTATCTGATTTTACCACAGGTACCTGTGATAATAGCTGTATTGTTTGCCGTGGCTATGCTCTTCTTAATGGGTCTCACTCTGTATACGAGCCCCGTGAGTAGTGGGCTAGGCTTGCTACTCACCTTGATTGGTGTACCAATCTACTTCATCTTCGTGCGATGGAATAAACCTTTATGGTTTAGAAAAATAACAGGTAGGTGAAGACTTTCCTTTAAAGGCAGGGTATTCTACTAAAACTACTTCAGATCTACGTATACTGCCATCCACAGCTCACAATCATTTATATACAAATCAACCTACTAGCTGGCCGAAGAATAATAAGGAGATGACAATTGGCCGAATATTATTAATTTTGGAAAATGTTCACACTTTAACTATTGAAATGGTAATTTTATAACGGTTTTCGTTGTGAATTATTATCAACATTAATTTTTTACAAAATTTGTTAAGCTAAAGACAGATTAGGCCCATTATACATGATGAAATTATAAATTAAATGTATTTATGTTTCCACTATGTTCATGATGTTGGTTCTGTAGAATTAAATGTAAGGGAAAACATGTAACATCCAAATGGAGAGGTGGAATTTAAGAACTGACGAACATCTTAAATCGAGCCAGTAAAGCGAGCGAGAACAGATTTTCTCACATTAATCTTGTACTAAAAGTTATTTCTTTCGCTATTTCGGTCCTTTAATCACATCATTTCTCTGCAAGTTGCATTCTATCAGTTCATTTCTACTGATAAAGTCTCAACTCTACCAACAATACTCGTTAAAGCGCCTCACTCTCTTTCTCCCTATCCCCCTCCCCCTATTTCTCTCTATCTCTTCCTCTAGTATAGTTTTGTCATGTAGTTGTATATTTCTCTCACTTTGTTTCAGGCTCCATCACCAGGCCATTTCAGAAGCTATTTTTCGTTATACCTGAAGAAGCAAAGACACAATGAGATCGCTCAAAGATAGCATGGTCGACACGATAGTCAGGGTATATACCGACATCGCTATTTTCAGTTTCGATGAAGTTTTACATAATTACATAGAGTGGTTTTCGGTTCCTGTACCCTATAATCGTAATCACGCCCGCCCGCGTCACCCAGTTGGTGATGCATCGTGGGACATGGATGTCGACACATCGGGACATTAGGGACATCATTTGCGTGGACTCCTACGTGTGACGTCCTTTTAAAGACTGTTTATACTACTGGGCCAGAAGGGATAGACCACCCAGCCAAGGTCACTGACAGGTGGCTATCTCATTAACTCAGCTCTCAACTAACATAAGCAAAAGAGGATCATGGGGGACCAACAGGCACTGATTGTGGAAGTTTTCTATATAGAGGGAGCAAGTAGCTACAAGTAGGACGGTGGGGCTTTAAGGAACTGACAGTGCCTTAAAATGACGTCACACGTAGCAGTCCACGTTGTCGTCTTGCTAATCTAAATGTCCCTGTTGTGAGTAGCAGATGGCATAATTATACGTTCATCTGAAGTAGTGTCAGTAAAGCCAAAATTTAACCTCAACCAGCTCACTAACGGAGGCGCAACAAAAGTTATGAACATTATTAAATAGCGCCTTGAATCGTTCTTCTCACTACAAAAGGAAAATTCAAGGCAACTTAAGTAAAAACTTAAAGGGGGAAAAGATTAAATGAATCTGAAGATCCAGATGAATATTTCTTTCTGGGTCTGTGTATAGTCTGCCCAAGTCATAAGGCAGCATCAAGATTCCTTGGGTTTGCGTAACATACATGGCCACATTCGTGTTTGTGATTGAAAGAAGACAGTAGTATTATCACGGACCTATACCAGATATGACTGTCATCCGATTCTTATATTCGGGTAGTGAGCCGGTCTGGCTACAATCTACGAGACCGACAATCACTATAGACCAACATGGTCGGTTTGTGGGATTTTTAGGGTTCAGTACGTACGACTGACAGCCTGAGTACTGTGTTAAAAGATACAGAAATGTGTAGCGTATTCCACTTTGTCCTCATTATTAAAAAAACACCGCGGTTTTGCCGATTCGTATGAAGTGAAATTGATGCCACCAGTTTATTTTGTGCCTTTATCATAATTGATTATTCATCATCATTATTCATGGAAAAAAAGGTGTTGGTTCTGCCAGAATTATTTATAATATCATTTTCATATTATTGTCTAGCTTGTAAATTGTAAATATGACATTCGTAACATTTGTTTTTGTCAATTTTGAAGTGCATCGTTTTCATAGTTGTTACAGGGCCTTTCCTTCTTTGAAACTTTATACAGATTTATTTGAATGATTATACACTGTACACTGTTAAAAAAAACAGTAGATTTTACAGAGAAAAAATACAGAACCATTCTTTAAAGTGTTGTAACAGCAAATTTTCTGTAATTTAACAGGACAAATGTCTAGAAAAAATGAAGATTTTGTTTTTTTACAGGCAATTTGCGTGATTTCAGATCCCATATACAGATTTTTTACAATTCTACGGAATGTTCTTTTTTTATTAAGAAAACTTCATTTTTTAACGGATAATAAAAAAGAAATTACAGAAAACAAAAATACAGAACCATTCTGTAAATTGATGTAACTGGAATTTTCTGCAATTTAACAGGACAGATTTCTATAAGAAGGGGAGATGTTTTTTTTTAATAGGAATTCTGTATGCTTTCAGATCCAATATGCAGATTTATTATGATTCTACAGAGCGTTTTTTTTTTCAAAGTAAACCTCATGTTTTAATGAATAAAAAGAAAGAATCTACAGAAATTAAAATACAGATTCATTCTGTAAAAATGTAAACTAGAAACTTTCTGCAATTTAACAGATCTCTAAAAAGAAGATCCCATGTAAATAAATGGAGTGTCTTTTTATTCAAAGTAAACCTCATGTTTTAATGAATAAAAAAAATACAGGAAACAATAATACAGAACCACTCTGATAATTAATGTTACTTGACATTTTCTGCTGTGAAAAGGACGGATCTCTCTCCCTCTCTAAAAAAAGGATTGTTTTTTTCTTTATGGAAATTCGTAGGCCTATGTTTTTAAGCAGATTTTGCTTTTAATTCTACAAAGTGTCGATTTATTCAAAGCAATCTCATTTAGTTTAATGAATAAAAAAGACAGAATTTATAGAGGAAAATACCGTAAACAATTCTGTAAAATTAATAGCTGAATTTCACTGCAATTTGACAGAAATCTAAAAAAGAAGTTGATGAGGGTTTTTTTTCAAGGACATTCAGATCCCCTATAGATATTTAATGTTCTACAAAATACCCTTTTCAATTTAAAAAAAAAAGACCTTAACTGCCTTTTAATGCCTTAAACTCAACAACGTAAAATAATTTGCGGTAAAAATACAAAACCTTTCTGTTAATTGACTCAAGCTGCCGAATTCGGGCACATTTAAAAGGGAAAGAAGATTTCGTTTTTACCGGAAATTAGTCTGCTTTTATCAGAGGTTATGCTTTATATAGGCCTAAATTTTAGTAGGCTAGGCATAATTATATATATACTTCAAAGCAGGCGCGTACGCAGGATTTTTTCAAGGGGGGGGTTTTAACATTTATAAATCGGTCCGAAAATTTCGCAACGACTCAGCCAGTCGCTGAATAAGCGGGGGGGGGGGGGGGGGGGGGGGGGGGGGGGGAGGACACATTTTTTTTTTTTTTTGGTCCCAAAAAAATCGCAACGACTCAGCCGACCGCTGAATAAGCGGGGGGGGGGGGGGTAAGAGGACACTTTTTTTTTTTTTTTTTTTGGTCTCGAAATTTGGAAATTTGACATTTTGCTCCGTTGGGGGGGGGGGTAAGGTCACCTTTTTAAAAAAAAAAAAAAAATCCAAAGGGGGGGGGGGTTTAGGTTTTTTTAGGGGGGTTTACACACAAAAAATTTCCAAAGGGGGGGGGTTTAACCCCCCAAACCCCCCCCCCCCCCCCCCCCCCCCCCCCCTGCGTACGCGCCTGCTTCAAAGTTCATGTAGACCTCTCAGAAATCTTTTTTTTTTATGCCATAAAACAACACGAACTCCCACGAACTGAAACTGTAACTATACCGGTACCGTAATTTTTCTGCATCTTCTTAATCTTCTTCTTTTTCTTCTTTTCTATTCTTTTTTTCTTTTTTCTAACGGAAGTTTTAATAGTGCTTTCATATCTTATTCAGATTTCTGTTTTTTTTATTTTATTTTTTCTTTCTTTTCTTTTTTCTTGCCGCCAACTTTTTTGTTACCGTTAGCGATAGCGTGTAACATGCATGCGTGCACTTCGTTCGCGCCCATATATGCATGCATGGCGATCGATCAGATCAGAACGAACCGGCCGCCGGCGCGCCGGGCCAGCGCCAGCTATAGCTTGCTAGCTGCTTGCACTCGCACGCGCGCGCCATGCATTAATGTGCATGTTTACGTACGTACATGTACAGTGCAGCATAGAAGTTATCTAGTTAGCACTATGAACATGACAGACAATGAAAAGCGACAAAATATACAGTTCCTCAGGAAACAAAGGAACATCCCTTCACTGCTATTATGTAAAATGTGTAGAACAGGTGAATATGCATGTGACACACCTGTTCTACACATTTTTCATATTAAATAGCAGTGAAGGCTGTCCCTTTGTCTACCTGAGGAACTGTATATTTTGTCCGCTTTCATTGTCTGTCATGTTCATAGTGTAGTCTGATCTATGTACATAATGCATGCAGTACATACCTGCGAAGTTCGTTCGTGAGCTGAGCCTGGGCCTGCCTGTGATTTGAATTGGATTGGGTAAGTCGATTGTCAATTAAAGTCTCTTTTTCGTTAGGTTTATAACAAGAATTTCAATGTAGTGTTTATAGTATTAAGAATTGAGTTTGTTGGTGATCACCACGATGAGATTTAAGTCGGATAGAACTCGAGAATTTATGCTTTAACTCTAGTAAAGTAAGCTAGACCGATTAAATCTGTCTCTGTTTGGGGTAGACCGAAGGCTCCGGCCGTGTGTGTCGCTCTCAGTCATTAACATACGGACATTCTCTTTTTACCCTCTGAGTGGAGAGAGGGTAAAAAGAGAATGTCCGTATGTTAATGACTGAGAGCGACACACACGGCCGGAGCCTTCGGTCTATGTTTGGGGGACCTAGTATTTACAGTACGGTCATTAACGGGAGGGCCGCCCGATTAATGACCGTACTGTAAATACTAGGCCCCCCAAAACAGAGACAGATTTAATCGGTCTAAAACTCTAGTAGAATCTAGTAGACTCTAGACTAGACTAGAGTCTAGTCTAGGACTAGGTCTATTTAATGATCTACAAGATCGAAAATGCCTGTACCTCTCTATGCAAGAGGAATTCATGCTCTCTCCTTCTCTCCTTGGTGGTGCATTATTCCATTGTCCTTGATGAGTTGGAAGAAAACCACCTACGGAATATTGACAATAACCTCCACCATGGTATCCTTGTGATATATTACCGTCCTTCATCTCTCCCTCTCTCTCTTTTCTCTTGTCTGTTCTCTTTCTATCTTTAATCTAAACTCCTCAAAAAAAGTCCTGCAGATCAATTTTGAGCCTTAATATCTTTTTTGCTCCTTTTCTATGATTATTGATTTGATATCAATGGAAGGTTCATTTATCCCCTTTACATTGATACCTCATTTGTAATGGTTATTTTATGCTTGAATGCACAGTACTACTGAATACAGATCAAAGTCAGAAGTGAAAAGTTGCTAAATGAATGGCTATTGTTCACATCGAGTTCTTAACTGGTATGAAAAGCTTTTGTGATTTTTTTCTTGCTTGTTTGTTAGTTTGTTTGTTTACTTTGTTCATTATTCGTACATTTCAATGCTGTATATTCATGTTTGAAGGACAAAAATGTTTCAATAAATTTCAGGTGGTATTTGTTTTTTTGCTTTGGCAAGAAGAGGTGTTTTAATCACCAGCTTATGGTTAGAGCACTACTTGTGTTTTGATTTCATACAGATTATTGCAAGTTGCTAGCTTAGTATCAGTCCATAACGGAATTGGAAACAAATCGCTCCTCACATCATTTCATTTTCAGCCATATCCAACCAATAAAACAAACATAAGCAGAAACAGACCCCCCCCCCCCCCCTGCAGGAATCCCGCAAGCAGCTTTTTATTGCCAATCCTCATATTTTATCATAGTCAAAACGATGGGGAATGTGGGAAAGCCACTATAAAAAGATGCATTTATAGCAGGATTCCTGCTATAAGACAAGTACAGACTTTTGACAAGTTGTTTAAGTCATTATTTTCCAAGTCGACATATTTTCTTTCGTTTCAATATTCAAATTTCGAGAAGTTAAGCGTAGTTAGAAGTATGAAGATTAATTTGCAAGATAACATCTCTGTTTGTATGTATTTTCAGGGAACTCATTGGCATCAGTCCTGGGGGTCCAGTAAAGAGTGGAGGAAAGAAGAAGAAGAAATTGGCCGTGTCTCCAAAGATAATTGCCCTCCTTCGTGGAATCGTAGAGTTCGAATCTGACTGGAAAACAGAGTAGCAGACATCCAGCTCTCATTTTTTATGCTTCTGTCAATTTGTTTTGAGATGTGCTTTATTATGCACGATTTTTATTGTGACGAATACATGGATGAGACAATGTGATGTAAGAAACCTGTAAATTTCTATTATTTGTGCCTCATCTTGAAAGCCTTTTCTCAACATCCCCAACATAATGCAAATAAAATATATATAAGTATTAGTATAGTATAGGATGTATGCATCCAGATGTGAAAGGCTTTGATTTTTGGAAAGAGCCAAGATAGTCCTTGCCAAGGAACAAAGTGAGTTTTTTAGATTTTGTTGGTAATGTAAGAAAACCTCAGCAGGTCCTATTTATAATTTTATACCTATATAATTTGTATATTTGCTCTTTTGAAGGTTGTTTATAGTGTTTTCTTGATGATATATGCTACAGTATGCAAACATTATACCATGTTGGTGTTTACCCTGGTCAACTTTATATACAGGGTGTCCCATGAACAATGCCTGACACACTTCTGATAGCACACAGATCAACTTATTAATACCATTGGTAAGAGCAACATTTCCTTAAGGCCCTGTCACATTAGGCTTGCATGTGACTTGCAAGGAAATTTGTTTTGCTACCCAGGGGTCTGCGATACTGCGATACAACAATATTACATTTTGAAATAGTTGAGAAGAGGATCGGTTGAAAAATACAAATTTTTGAGGTGCTGAGTATGTACTAATTTGTGTTTTCAAAGGTTGGCAGCTATGCTATGTACATCATCTTCATCTTTTATTGGAAACATGTACATATTTTTCATTGAGGCAAGTGGGTATTTTGAGAACAAAAATAGACATTTGTATGCTGTTTAGGAAAATAATGTACATTATGCCATCTTCAATCATGAGAACTGATGGCCATATTAATTTGATATTCTTGGCCCGAACTCACAAAGGAGGCTTAAAGGAGAATAAAAGTTAGACAGTCACATGATTTCAGTGAATGGAGAAGAACAACAAGACTTAACAGTAAAAGTTTGAGCAAATTTGGATAATCCGTTTTCGAGTTATGTATTTTTGAAGTTTTAGAAAATCCTTATTATGGACTTCCTTAAGTTGGCAACTTCGCCAGAATTTGTGATGTCATTGTGCTCAACTCTCCATTGGTTATGTACAGAGAGTTTCACTTTTTTCTAATTTTCATCAAAAATAATATTTCCGCCAGTGTATTTTGTTTTTGTATGACATGGCTACATCAATTCTGCAGTATGTCTGAAAGAATCAATACAATTGCCCTTTTAATATTTTATAAAAATAAAATGTTGTGAAACTCTCTGTACATAACCAATGGAGAGTTGAGCACAATGACATCACAAATTCTAGCGGAATTGCCAACTTAAGGAAGTCCATAATAAGGATTTTTTAAAACTTCAAAAATCCATAACCCAAAAAAGGATTATCCAAATTTGCTCAAACTTTTACTGTTAAGTCTCATTGGTATTCTCCATTCACTGAAATCATGTAAATGTCTGACTTTCATTCTCCTTTAAACTCTGTGGGGGGTTAAATCATGGTCTATGTAGATTTTGTGTATAATTTGCGCTTAATTTAGCGTGTATGCTGAGAAAGGTCCAATATGAAGGCACGCTGTATGGCAAAGGGCGCTCAATTCATGCTTGTTGCTATGATTTTAAACCATAGCTTTAAACCATGGCAAAAAATCATGAATTTCTAGTACTTTGCCAAAAGCGTGCATTTATACTGGATCTTTGTCAGCTAATCATACACAAAATCTGCATAAACCATGGTCTAAACTTAAACTTCCTTTGTGAATTCCGACCATTGAGTGTGTGACCCTCAAATCGAGCAGAATTGCATCAAAATATCATCAGGTTAGATTTAGTGTGCATTTTGTTTACATTTTCTATGTTACAATGGACATGTTTGAAATAGACCCCCCCCCCCCCCCCCGGCACAGTTTTAGCATTGTTATAGCACATCTGAAAGAGCACCTCAAAGTGGTCTTAGGGATCCCGTTAGAATTTGGTTTAGATGGTTGATTGGAAGGCTTCTCTTCTACCCAACCAGAAGAGCGACATGTTATGATCCTTGGACTGTGATTTGTATTTTTCTGCACTTCACACTATTTGCAATATGATATCTGATCATGCCAATCATTTATTTTTTTAGAAATGTGTTAAATTATGTTTTGTATGTGTTTAAATATGCCAATCACATACAAGTCATGTGTTGCAGTAGGTTCTATGCCTCCAGATTTTAAAGGTTTTCATTATTGGTTTGAGCCAAAATAATCTTTGTAAAGGAATGAAGAATGCAGGTGCCCTTTTCTTTAGGCATCTATACAGGGTGAGTCAGAAAAAAAAAGTCCACTTTCAAAAATCTATATAATCTCTAATGTATGTTATTCTTCAAAGACTGTGGTATGTCCTAAAAGAGTATCTTCCTCTTTTATTTGGTATAAATTTTATCAGGTTTATAGCATGAATGTCATGCTTGTCTATACAGGAGGCCCTTTTTTTTTTGAGAGAGAGAGGAAATAAAATTTCACCTGCGCCAGAAGTGGTGGCATGTCGATCATGAATTAGCAATAAATGATATACCTCGGTTAAACATGACTCTTTACGATTTCATATCATGGGGGGGGGGGGGCACCCCGTAGGCTATATAGTTTTTTTGTTACATTTTATATCTTTGTTACTCACTGAAGTTTGCTTTTATTGTTTTCTTGTTGATTAAGCTCCTTGCAGATCAGTATTTACATGTTTGTAATTGGTAATGATAAATGAACCCTTTTAAAACTACAAAATGTTGCAGTTGTTTGTTAGGCCATATAGTTTTTGTTACATTTGATATATTTGCTACTTACTGAAGTTTGCTTTTATTGTTTTACTGTTGATTAAGCTCCTTGCAGATCAGTATTTACATGTTTGTAATTGGTAATGATAAATAAACCCTTGAAAAACTACAAAATGTTGCAGTTGTTTGTTTGACTGACTTGTGTATCTGTAAAATTAAAGCAGGTGCCTGCAGCAGTCACAAGATTTATTTTTTTAGTGTGTGTTTTGATGGTAACTTGTACATACACACTCTAGCATTAAGGTCTTACAGATTTTTCATGAACATGTTTGTAGGATTTCTATAGGATATAATTTAAATAATTTCATGAGAAATTTCATTTATTACACACAAATGTTATAAAACAGATTGGCTGTAAATTATGAATCATGCTATAAAATTACAGAATTTCTCGAGACTTCTGCAAGCACCCTGCCCTTTTTATTATTTTTTCATTCCGTTATAATTTTTCTATTTTTTATTTTTGTTTATTTTTTATTCATTTTTTTTTTTACATGCCGATTTTCTGTTTCAAAACAGATGGACTGTAGATTTTGAAGAGAAATATGTAGTCAAATTAAAGCACTCCTGTAAACCTTGATTCAGGCACTCCTCTGTCTTTATTTTAAAGATAAATTTCATGTATCACAGATGGCTTGTTATTAAAAAGATGAGCTGTAAATTTTGATAGTAGATCTGCTGCAAAATTACAGGAGTTCCTTGTAGTTCGGCAAGTTATCTTTCTGTTTTTTTAAGAATAAATTTCATTTATCATATGCAGATTTGCGGCTAAAAAACAGATGAATTGTAAATTGTGAAAAGAAAAATGTGGCAAAGCTAAAGGATTCCTGTAAACCCTGAATCAGACACTTTTCTGTCTTTTTTTTTTTACAAAAATGAAATGTTATAATCACTTACAGATTGTATGTTATTAAACAGATCAGCTTTAAATTATGGTTACAAATATGGTGTAAAAAAAACTGGAGTTCTCTAGAGTTCTGGAAAAATATATATATAAAAAACAGAAAATTTGTATTTATCACCTCCATATTTGCTGTTAAAAAACTGATGACTTGTGAATTGTGATAACAAAGTTCTGTAAAATTACAGGAGTTCTCGAGACTCTGCTGCAGGCACTTTTCTGTATTTTTATGGAGAATTTTTTTAACAGTGTATTCATATTATAAATGCAATGTTATCAATGTGTTGTGGTTTGTGTGTTGGTGGTTATCTTACCTAACTGCTAAGAAAGCATATGCTTGTTAGCAGGCGCGTACACAGGGGGGGGGGGGTAACCCCCCCCCCCTCCAAACCCCCCCCCCCCTTTGGTATTTTTATGTGTGTAAACCCCCCCCCCCCCAATAACCCCCTAACCCCCCCCCCCCCCTTTGGATTTTGTTTCCCCATGGCTGACCTAAAAAGGTGACCTTACCCCCCCCCCCCCACGGAACTAAATGTCAAATTTTCAATTTCGAGACCCCCCCCCCAAAAAAAAGTGTCCTCTTTACCCCCCCCCCCCCCACCCCCCCCCCCTGCTTATTCAGCGGTCGGCTGAGTCGTTGCGATTTTTTTTTGGGACCCCCCCCCCCCAAAAAAAAAAGTGACCTCTTACCCCCCCCCCCCCCCCCCCCCCCCCCCCCCCCCCCCCGCTTATTCAGCGGCTGGCTGAGTCGTTGCGAAATTTTCGGCCCGATTTATAAATGTTAACCCCCCCCCCCCCCCCTTGAAAAAATCCTGCGTACGCGCCTGCTTGTTAGTAAGCAACCAGAATGTACGTTTCAGATTTATGTGAATGAATTTATTTCAAATTGATACCTTTCAACCCTATTCTTATTGTGTGTGTGTGTTTTTTTTTTTGGGGGGGGGATGTTATTTTTACCGAGGGTGCGTGGAGGTCATGAACCCCCCACCCCCGACGCGAAAGTTTGCTTGGACATCGATACAAATGAATTAAATCAAATTGTCATTTTTCATTGTGTTTAGTTTATGCAAATTGGCTGTCTGTTTTCATATAATATATATGTATTCATTTAAAGTAATAAGGTAAATGATTATGATCGCTAGTATTATTTTTTTTAATCATTTGAATAAGCATTGATGACGATATTGCGATCATAATCTTTCAAATATTAAGGTCAATTCTTTTGTACTTTATTGCCTGGTAAATTGTTTGTACTTCAACTGTATTTCCTTGTTTTCATTATTTATTCATTTTGAAATCGTTTTCGATAAATATATAAACAAGTCATGCAAAGTTGAGCAAAATTTCCTGAAATCTGGCAGTGTTTTAGGGCAACCAGTTTTCGTGTTCTACTTTCGTTATGAAATTCCAGAGCACCTCATGAATAAGTAACTATAATTAATTATGACATCATTGGATAGCAAAATTACAGCTGCCATCCACAATTATTGTGCGATCGCGATTTTAATAACTGATATACACCAGTTTGTGTAGCCTTGATTGAAATTCTGAATAAGTATCCATTTTTGTTCCAGAATATTATTCAAAGAAATGTTATAACAAATTACAAATAAATTGGACATCCTTCAACGTGACAATGTGAAAACTTCAGTCTGAGTTTTACTTTTGAGTTATTATGATAAAAAGTGTAATTTTTACACCATGTATTACAGTACACTTTGCATTGTCTCTGCATCGCTATCTTAAAGCCCCTCTGCACTAGTTTGGCATAGAGGGATTAGACCTCCCTAGTCACTGGCAGGTAGTTATCTCTTCAAATCAGCTCTCAATTTAAATAAGAAACGGGCATCAAGAGAATCGACGGGTACCGCTAAGGCATTGTTGTCTGTATAGAGGGCGAAAGTAGCTATAAGTATAGTGCAGTGGGGCTTTAAGGTTTTGATTCCCAAAGAGGTGATTAGTGGCTTTTATAAAATTATAAAGGAATAGAATGTTCTTAACCAACCTAAATATGAAATACATGCAATGCCTTCGCCAACAGAACGTTTCTTCTCAAAAGAGAGTCTGGGCAAAGCACCCTGTAGCGAGTATCACTATATGCAAGGGGACAAAATGAGGACTGAACGTTCTATGAACATGATAGACATGATGAACATGATCGTCAGATATTTTTTTTTAAGATTGGCACATTAAACTTGTTGAGCGCATTTTGTTGATTAAAATGCAAATGTATTGATACAGTAGATTCGTTAAGAAGGAGCAGACGAGACCAGAAGCCATAAAGATCGGACAACCATTCGTCTGCAAAACAACAAACAAACAAAATACTTGATGAATAAATAAACAAACGAATAAAAAGAAGAAAAAAAACTGTCATGCAGTTTACTTTTATATTGCTGTTAGCTGCGAAAACAAAGCGATATTTTTAAATAACATACTGAGGAGAGTTACACTGTCTTTGGTCTGTATAATACTAATTTTGTTTTACCCTGGGTCTAAGATCACGTTAACATATTTAGCAAAGAAGAGCTTAAACCTCGGACTAAATCAAATTTAGTTGGGGGAGCTTAATACCACCGTCTGGTTTAAATGTAGGTGGAATACGGGCCAAAATCCTCTGATCTCTTTAATGGAAGAGTCGTAGAGATGAGTTTGGCCAAATAGTTTAATTGGACCAACGTCAAGTTATGAGATGGCGCTGTACATGTTGTCACTATGAGTAAGATTGAATATCTGAATGCCGCCACCTGCACGAGTACGGAAATTACGTACCTCCCACTTTTTGCAAAGAGGGGCGGCGGGGATCTAAAGTGTGCGGAAGGCCGCGCATAAAAAAGGGCACTTTCTGAAGAAGACAAAAGGGCAGCTACAAAGGGTTACTTCAAAGCAAAAATATACCCCCTACATTGTAATTAATACATTATCAAGGATGATTTCCTCTCTATCTGGTCTATACTGCTCCAGCACCATACTTTGCAGACGTGTGTCATGAAGATTCATTCAACGAGAGAGCAAATTTTTAATTTAAGAGGTCGTTTTTCAACAGCTTCGATCTTATCATCATTACCAAACCTGATCATTATCTCATAATGAAAGAATGAATGGGACTTTTAATATGTAGAATAACTCGTCCCCGGGAAAGAAACATCCATAACCAAACCATGTTTATCTGGCCTAGAGGGGACCCTAAAACTTACAAGCGCTGCTTTTACCAGGGTCTCCTCGTCTTTATTTTAGTTAACTTTGTTTTTATCATTGCCATAATTTGATTTTTGCATTGTAAATGTGTAATGATCTGATGTTTTGCTCAATATGACATTTGAAAGAAAGACGAATAGATATCTTATCTTGTCTATTAGAAGCGAATATCAGGGAGGCAATGAGAAATCCATTGTTTCGGAGGAGATGAGGGGTGATTAAAAACAAATCTTGTCGTAGCACGTATGGTAATAATGTTTCTTTTTAACATGAATGACATTTGGTAATTGTGTAAATGCAGTTGCCTATGTAGTTTGAAAACTCCTTAATTGTGTAAACCTTTATACAGTCATGTACATGTATTCACGAACAAAGGGCAGTTGAATAGTACATTGGTATTCTACAGGCTTTAAATGATGATAGATTACATGGGTGTGATTCCTCTTTTAGCGAATGGGTAGAATAAATATGTAATGGCTGTAAAGGCTATAAAGGGACGCTATATACTAATATATGATATATTTTAGAAGGCAAAAATGTTGATAGTGTTGAAATACGATAATGGATATATTTATAAAAGGAGCACATGACATGCATTTGGGGCTTGAGTATTGTGCCCCTGTGCCTCCCCCGGCTGCACTGCCTTTAATTGTGGTGGTAGAAATAGGATACCCAGGCGCGTACGCAAGGGGGGGGGGGGGGGTTGGGGGTATAAAAATACCAAGGGGGGGAGTTCAACCCCCAACCCCCCCCCCCCTTTGGTATTTTTATGTGTGTATTTTTTAGGAAAACCCACCTAAACCCCCCCCCCCCTCCCCTCTGTTTTTTTTTTTTTGTTTTTTTTTGTTATAATTATAAAAAATAAAAAAAATAAAATAAATCATGCCCATGGCTGACCTAAAAAAGGTGACCTTACCCCCCCCCCCCCACCCAACGAAGAAAAATGTCAAATTTTCAAATTTCGAGACCAAAACAAAATAAAAAATAGTGTCCTCTCACCCCCCCCCCCCCCCACCCGCTTATTCAGCGGTTGGCTGAGTCGTTGCGAAATTTCGGCCCGATTTCAAAATGTTAACCCCCCCCCCCCCCCCTTGAAAAATCCTGCGTACGCCACTGAGGGTACCTGTTACTACATACAGCTGCCCCGCTTTTGTTGTTTTTTTAATAGTTTTCGGTTTTAAAGCTGAGATATGGCCCTTTAGATGACCACAAAAGAGCTCATCTTGTAAGCTACAATTGATACGGGACACTTTTCAAAGTAACAAGGGGAACTTATCATAATTTAAAGGGGGCTTTATCTTCAGAAGTGAATAGGGACATTTTTTTAAGGGGAAGGGGCACTTATTATGATGGAAAAGCTAGGATGCATATGTCAAAGTAAAAGGGACACTCATACCTTTAAAAAAAAGAGATCACATATCAGAGATAAAAAGGGGGCACCTGTGATGTTTCTATAGTGGCTCTTATCAGAAGTGAAAATGGGCATTTATCTGAAAAGGGAAGCGGCACTTACTGCGAAAGGAAAAGGAGCACGTGTCAGAGTACTAGGACGGCCGGGACTCATAAAAAGTTTAAATGATGGGTACCTATCAAACTTGAATAGGGCACTTATCAGAGGCGAAAGGGGGCACTTAATTAGTAAGGGGAAGCGGCACTTATTATAAAGCTAAGAAAAGGGGGATGTTATTTGAAGTAAAAAGCGGCACTTTTCCTATAAGTAAAAGCTATAGGGGCACTTTAATTAATTCTTCTGCTTCTGTTCATATTTTTATTTTTATTTTTTTGAAAAATGTTTCATTTCTACCTGTTCGGCCTATACTGGAAAAATATGAGAGAACAGCATATATATATTTAATTACCGTTTTAGGCTCTTTCCATTTTTATGTTTATACAATGCGGAAGAGGGTCACATCGATGACTATATTACGGTACCCTATATTCCAGTGTATTTTCCGAACATACGTCATCTATAGTACCGTCTAGCTTGATAAAAATGTACACCTTCTCTGTCCGCAAACAAAAGTAGTGTGGTTTCCAGACCCCATTATACAACATGAATATGAAATTCGAGTATTCGAGACGTTAATTATTTGATCTTTATTTATTTTTTCGAACAGAACTAGCTAACTAGTATTAGTATAGTTTAACAGGTCAATAAAACCTCTGTGCGTACATATCAAAATATCAAATGTGATATAAAGCAAATTATCTCTCATTCATGCAAGTTGCTGATCAATTAATGAATGAAATGAAAAATGAATAATTACTTAAAAATGAAATAACCATCCTGAGACTATATTACGGGCTATATTACTCGTCTCTGAGTCTGATGCCTGCTTCATAATTGTAAATTGAATGATACACGCCTAAAAACTTTTTTTTTAAATAATGAAAAATGGTTTCTTTAGTAGTCAGCTAGGCGGTATGTACTGTACTATGTATGCACCGCGCGCCGCCATATCCGTATACCATTTATACAGTACATGAATACAATACAAGCTACTGATGTGAGCTGAGCCGAAGTAGATCCTATCGAAGTTACTGACTTAACGTTGCTTGTACAGACAGTGTTTGATATCATTTCCTCTTGTAACGACATCTCAAAGAATCAGGATGTCTGGTGGGACGCCTGCGATGACGGTAAGTACGATTTCAAATGTTCAAGCTGTTTTGTTTCATAATTTTTAATGGGGAGAAACAAAATTGCCAACCGGACTGGGATGCAAGATGATTCATTCCGTCACATGCAAGTTATGTGTAAAGTCCATTATCCATGCAGTGCAAGTGGGAATGCAATGAGGAGACCAATGCATAAGCCATGCCATAAGGCTTCTTAAAGTTATGGTCTTGCTCTTGGTGATAATTAGCCTTAAAATTAAAGGCATTATCGTGATATATAGGAAACCACTGTTCGCACAGCACTCAATAGCGCACTAGCGCTTCATTGTCATTGTGGCATGTATATTAATTGGTTTCCTTCTTCCCACGCCCACCCCATACGCAGATACGTATGTTCCTTGTGGCCAAGTTGTGGGCACTCTGTGTGGGGCGCTGCGCCTTTTCTACTATGACGTCACTCGTAAACAATTAAGAAACAAAGCCGATCCGAACATTCTGCTATAACCTCCCTCTTTACCATCCAACCTAGACCGAATTTTCCGTCTCTTTCGTTCGTTAGCCTCTTATTGGGGTAGGGTCGGCTCTCTCTTTAGAGACGGAAACCGTCTATACACATTCCCTTGATAACTCCAGGGCCATTTCAGGTCGTGGCGTTATGCCCCCAAAATCCCCCAAAATGTCATTTCACCTCATGCATTGATTATTTAAAATTAGGAGAAGGTTATACTACATCGGTTCCACTTACCAACTTGACTGAAATAATCCGTTTAATGGTCCCTTTTAATGAAATTATGGGTCAAAATCGACATCCATGTTGAAAATCTTGCAAGCCGTGTTAAACTCTCCCTGCGCACGGAGTCATCTAAATCAATCTCATCCCTTCTAGTCTACGCCGAAGGCAAAACGATTATGGAGGAAAAACTGTGCGCCATCTACACGTTCGTAATGGCGTTATAGGTTTCTGATCGAGCGCTGGTTTCCCTACTCCCAAATGAATGTTCATATTGCCAATTTGATAGATAGTTTCCAAATAATTATTGAAGATAACTTTACCTATATTAACATTCTAATGGACCATTATTTTGGCAAAAACCATGAAAATTCACATTTTGTTGTAAGGTTATAGAAATCTGATTATAAACTCTTCATCTCGATTATTGTATGTTTTGATATTTTTAAAAGCATATGACTGAGGATGTTTACTTAAATAGTCCATTGACCTTATTCTCGTTCCATTTTTTGTTGGCATTACAGCAGAATACGACAGACTCTGAGGTATTTTTATATTCATTGACACTACGCATTTTCGAGGCCGTGCGCGTCGGGTGGAGATTTTGTCCCACATCGTATCATTGTGTGAATTTGCGTGCGTTTGATAGCATGCCATTTTGTATACAGGAGCTGTAGGTAGATCCTAGTCAATATGATATTATTATTAATATATCACCCAGCCTTAATAGGCACCCATACCCCTGCCTGTGTAAAGAGGCAGGTAAACAAAACCTAAAATGCATCCAAAATCACCCCTCTCCCCACCCAACGAACATTGTACAGTAGCTTCACAGTTCGCTAGTGGACTCTTCTCACTTCTCATAATTTGAATAAAAAGCACTTTGAAATTGGTCGAGAAATAAAATCATGAAATGTGAGATTTTGCTCATAGTGGAAAGGGCTGTTATTGGTTGAGACCCACTGAGATTTTTGCTCCCAGCTTGTGAAGTTCTACATGTAGCCCTATAGAGTAATGAAGTGCTAAAATTTTATTGACTTGCTGTCAAGGTTACTGGTTCTAAACAGAGTCTATGCATGAGGTTCTGGGCGAAATCATTCAAAATTATCTAATAAATGTTTTTTCTTTTTACAACCCATATTGAAATGTGACTAACTTTTTTTATTTCCAATATAATGCTGTATAAATTTACTTCCTGTAGGACATATGGTTACTATGTTTTTGTTTCTTAATTGATTTGGTTTACTATGTTGTCTCATTGCAGAAAGCCATCGATCTTGTGACTAAAGCAACAGATGAAGACAAAAAGGGGGAATATGCTGAAGCACAGAAGCTCTATGAGCATGGAGTCCAGTACTTTCTCCACTCTCTCAAATGTAAGGGCTGTTAAGCATTCTCATAACAGGCACCATGAACGTCCCTGGACAGTGTGTGCGCTCTATAAGTTTACACTATTATTATGATTATTTATAGTATTGGTAGAGATCTTACAACATGAAATGACTTAAAATGGTCTTGTGAAAATAACAAACAATATAATATTGAAATCAATATTGACATCAGTATTGAAAAGAGATTGGGATTAATATACAACTCTAATCCAGTGCCCCTCCCCCTGCAACCCTTACCATGCCATTTAGATGATGGACAAGATGCCCCTCCCCTTCCTATACTGAATATATTATAGCTAAAGTACATCACTATGGCATTGGCTCAGATTCAGCCCCCCCCCCCCCCCTTCCACCTCCTCAACTCCAAAGTCCTTGGCCCGTTGCATAAAACTTACCATTGATGGCAACTACCAGGGTAACAGGGCTCATCAACAGCCAATCAAAATCAAGGTTTCCATGGTAGTTACCATTAATGTCAGAGTTACCATCAATGGTAAGTTTTATGCAACTGGGCCCAGAAACACCACTGATGTCATTCTGAATTTTCAAATTTTAGAGCAATATTGAAGTGATGGAAATCAACAGTGGATGCATAAACTTCAAAGTATTGAAGCTTCTTTTTTTATATATGTCTCAGATGAAGCCAATGGAGAGAGAGCTAAAGAGAGCATCAGAGTTAAATGTACAACCTATTTAGAGAGAGCGGAACAATTGAAGGAGTACCTCCTCAAGAAAGATAAGAAAAAGGTCAAAGAAGGCCCATCAGGAGGACCCAAAGGGTAAGCATAGTCCCATTCACACATCAAATAACTTATCAGCACGTTAAATACACTATAATTAATTTCCTTGTGTGTGAATGTTGAATAAGTAGGCCTACATGTACTTAGTCCCATTCACACATCAAATAACTTATCAGCACGTTAAATACACTATATCTAATTTCCATGTATGTGAATGTTGAATAGGTACATATATGATAGTCTCATTCACACATCAAATAACTTATCAGCACATTTAATGTATTTACACTATCATTAATGTCCTTGTGTGTGAATGTTGAATAAGTATGTGTAATTTAGTCCCATTCACACATCAAATAACTTATCAGCATGTTAAATACACTGTAATTAATTTCCTTGTGTCTTAATGTTGAATAAGTACATGTATAATAAAAACATATAGTGAGAGTGAGGTTTGAGCATTGTGATGTATTATGCAGGTCTCAACACTCAAATCTTACTCTGGACCCCCAAAATGTCAAAATTATCATGAAAACCGGTACGTGGAAGGGGGAAACAAAAGCATAACTTGCTTGTCAGGATTAAACAAATAAATGAAATATGGAGTTTTCGTGTTAAATGTATTCTGGTGTAAATCCCTTAGAATTTCCAAAAGTCTGTAAAGTAGTACTCTGTATTATGTATTTGCATGAGCCATAACTGGAAAAACATGCTCTCAAGCCTCTCATTTAAACACATTTATTGAGTACAAGGAAGAAGATGAAAGGAAATACATTACAAGAGCACCAAACATCAATTATTTTGTTAAATGAATCAAGTGCCTATTATTGATCATTATAATATTGTTGTTATTGCTGAACTGTAATCCACACATTTGTGTACAATTCGGAAACGGGCTTTCCACATGAAATGTACTGATAATTAGTTTGACCAATGGTAATTTATTCATTCATATACTTATCTTATTTATGTATTTATGAATTTATACTTTTTCATTTATATTTGTTCATTTATTTTTTGATTAATTTATTTAATCACTCATTCATCCACCTTTTCATCATTAATTTTTTTTTGTTAATGTATATTATTACTGATTCATGTATGTGTTAGATGTATGTAGTTATTTAGGTATCTATACATCCATTTATTTAATTCATTCAAAATTGTACATGTACACTGTATACATACAGGGTAGCATTGTCAGTTATGAAGCCAATTATCACAGTTTCTTAGGCCTACATGTACTTATGCTATCGAATGAATACAATAGTGAAATTTATAAGCAGTCCACTAACAGTTAATAATAATAATAATAGAGTATATTTATATAGCGCATAATAAATTGTAAATTTCTCTATGCGCTTTACAGTTTTGTACAATCATAACCAATTTGAATATATAAACAACATTAAAACAACAATAAATAACAAAATAGATAAGCAAATGACAAAAAATATTCATGAGAAAGTAAACCAATTAATGCACCTATAATTACACCTACAAAGTTAATTGACATTACATATAACAAATTCAACAAATTCAACAAACAGACAGACACTCATCATGTGGAATCAGCCTCCCAACCAGAAACAGACAAAGCAGCTCTAGGAGGAGAGCCTTGAAAACAAATAGGTTTTCAGGGCTCTTCCAGTTATGACAACGTAGAATAAAAACACAGTTACATATCTTCAAAATTTATATATTATTCTCTTGGGCTTGTTAGTTGTTACAATCAGTAAATCATTATGACTTTGTCAAGGGAAACATTCACACATTTGAATGAATCATTTCCCCTCTTCTTGACAGTGTGCATTCATTATACTGCTAATAGATTCAGTATATACAAGCATGATTTATTTCATAACAGGATTTAGATATCAGAAAAACTGTTACATGTACTTTACATTGTGTATGTTGACATGTACCGTATTGTCTGGATAAAATAGACACAGTTCCACTGGGCTATTCAAATTTTGTCCTTTCTTTTTTAAAGGGTTAAATAGTAAAGGCTGTACATTTACAAATAGATGACTTAGATTACATGCACAGAACCTTGTCAGTCACTGTGCATAACAGTGTCTGCACAGTGAAACTAGGCTGACAGCATACTGCATAAGCTTTGTACTTTAGCCTATTTGACACAGCCAAAGACCAACAGAGTGAGACTCTGCTCAACCCTTAAAGAATTATAATAATGTGTCAAATTAGAGTCTGTGCCTGCAGACTAACAATGACCTGTTGTTCTATAGAACTTTAAGGGCAGTTTTGAAAAGATAGTCAGAAGGTGTACATCAGTCCGTTGGTTATGACGAGAAGCCAGATGTCAGCACTATATGCATTTGTGTGTGTGTGGGGGAGGGGGGATCATTTGTGATATGTAAACAAAATAAATGGGGTTCTAGGTCTACAAACTCTTGGTAAACATTTTAATTTTTTTTAATATTAATTTTGAATTGTCATATTCCTTGTGACTCCTGTTAATGATTGTTCTACACCTGTTTATCTATCAGCATCTGGTATTGAGTACATCATTCCATGTTTTTAGTGCATATTTTATAATTTATATTTCATCCTTAGGAAAAGCAGCAATGGCAAAGAGAGTGATAGTGAAGAGGAGGGTGAGAATGCAGAACTCAAAAAGATGGAAAAGCAGCTGGAAGGTATGTCGTATATTTGTTTTTGCCCATACATGTCCCTCCCCACCCAGGTGTAGTGGTAATGCTTGGGTAATAGCAATAGTGGGGCCTCAGAAAGAGCAGTATGACTACTGATGAGGCTGCCAGCCGCTGCCCTTATTGGTTAGACCATGTAATTGTACTACGTGTATATTAGTTATAATGATAGCCACGTCTACAATGCTCATATCAGCAGTGAGGGTTGTTGCACTTACGTATTATTACCCTGGTTATAGCGGAGCCACCAAATTACCTACCGCTCATGCATTATGGGGTTCCCATTTGCACCTGGGTGGAGAGTGGCAAATGTAGATTAATGTCTTGCCAAAGGTCATTATAAGTACAAGGCTTGGATTTGAACCCTATACCTTGTGATATACAGTCCAGTGAATTATCCACTAGACTGCAACACCTGTGTTATTACTTTGATTTCCATTTATTTCCGCTGTTAGCATTAGCAGTAATAGTCAGATGTATCTACTTCTAAAAAGTACTTGTACAAACTGAAATGTAGATAATTTTAATTGAATAAAATGTTTTTTAAAAAGCAGAAATATTTGTTATACATTTGTTCACTATCCTCATATATATATATACAGTAAAAATGCAATAAAGTTTTGTTTTTGTTTTTGTGTGTGTATATCAGGTGCCATAGTGGAGAATCCTAATGTGAAATGGTCCGATGTAGCTGGTCTGGAAGTAGCCAAGGAAGCGCTTAAAGAAGCCGTCATCTTGCCTATCAAGTTTCCTCATCTCTTCACTGGCAATCGTACACCTTGGAGAGGAATCCTGCTATTTGGGGTAGGATTGTCATCAAAAACTTGCTGTATAAGCGGTTATTTTCACGGAGGATTTATTTTCGCTAATTTCACGAATCACTCATTGATTGCAATTTTAACCTCACGCAAAAATATTTTCATTTATTTCTCTCGAAATAATTTTTATATTATGATGATTGTGATACTCTCTTATGATTTCATAATCCATGGAAACAGAATTTATTAATTATTGAAAAGTATACAATGGGTAGTGGTTGTGGCTTTACACAAATTTAAAAACTCACAAATTTGTTCTTGAAAGCTTTACTTCGAAAATATCTTTATGCGGAAGTATTAGCATAAACAGTAAAATTCTATCATATAATTGCATCTCTCTCACTATTATCATATCATTACATTCTCTCTTTCTCTCTCTCTCTCTCTAGCCCCCTGGTACAGGCAAGTCCTTCCTAGCTAAAGCTGTGGCTACGGAAGCCAAATCCACCTTCTTGTCCGTCTCTTCCTCAGATCTCATGTCAAAATGGCTCGGTGAGAGTGAAAAGTAAGTCATTGTTTTACTCTCTTATCCAACAACAAGATCAGTTTAACAACTTTTACACATTAAGACATTGCTTTAATAGAGCTACCTGCCTTTTTACATTCCACTCTTTTACAATCTGTGTTGGAATTCAATTTACAATGATTTCTCTGCCATGTTGTTTGTTTTTGGGGTAAGCTGATTGTTTGTTTAATGGATCATGTCATTTGCTCACTGTCTTTGAAGTTCTAAAATATGCCTATTGTTTTTCAATATTTTGTTATGATTTAGATCATTTGAATCAAGTGACACATTGCTCCCCAGGTAGTGGAGAATGTGCACATATTGTTAGCTAGCTAGCAAGCATGTGTGTCTGATGACACTGTCATGGGTAAAAAAACATCTTTTAGAATCATTCTGTATAATATATTGTCATCTTTCAATTTCTCTTTTAATTTTATTTAATCTTCTAACAACATATAATTTGTTCTCAAATGAAACTAAAATCAATTTTAACTTGCATTAACACGTAAGTCTGATGTAAATACTCTGTCCCCTGCCAGAATGGTCAAGTCATTGTTTGCTGTAGCTCGGGGGAATAAACCAGCCATCATATTCATTGATGAAGTAGACTCCCTCTGTGGTTCAAGAAGTGACAATGAAAGCGAGTCCGCTAGGCGAGTCAAGACAGAGTTCCTAGTACAGATGCAAGGTAAGACTTATTCCAACTGAAACAGATATTGTCAAGGTTGCTTCCATGGAAGAAATGTTATGCCCAGTCTAGCAATGAAACCAGTTACATAATTTAAATCAGTAGTTTTTACTCTTATTAGAATATTAATCTTGATAATTGCTTTTGAAATGTTAATGGCGTAGGTCTATAAGGTATTGAGAGGGCTATTCAGAGCTGCCAACCATTCTGTTTTTCCCGGAATTATTCAGTTTTTTCATCCAAATTACGTTGTTGTTTTTTTCTCACAAAATACTTTTTTTTTTACTGCTTTCTTTCTTCACCATATGTTTCCATGAAATAT
Organism: Strongylocentrotus purpuratus; assembly: GCF_000002235.5. NCBI lineage: Eukaryota > Metazoa > Echinodermata > Echinoidea > Camarodonta > Strongylocentrotidae > Strongylocentrotus > Strongylocentrotus purpuratus. The sequence goes on along the minus strand of NW_022145614.1, from coordinate 32,111,369 downwards.
TCAGTCTTCCCTTCCCTCTTATGCCATCCACTTCCAGATCCCACACTCATTTCACAGGTTCATCATCTTCCCTTCTCAACACATGACCCATCCATCTCAATACACTTCTCTTTACCACTTCCACCACAGTTTCTTCCAGATACAACCTTTTCATAAGCTCCCTCGTGTTCTTTTAAATCAATTATTTTTATGTTTATGTTTATTTATATATTTCTTTGTTTGTTGATTTGCTTGTTTTTGTTGACAGGCGTTGGAGTAGACAATTCTCAGGTCCTGGTTTTAGGAGCTACCAATATCCCTTGGCAACTAGATGCTGCTATCAGGAGAAGGTGTGTATGCATGCAATCCTGCTACAGTCTGTCAAACCTGCTTTAGTGACCACCTGTCTACTTTTTTGTTTCCCTTGAAAACGGTTTCTCATTGAAAAATGCACTAAAGGAACCTTTCTACAAAGACCAAAGACCACTTTTTGTGTTTCCGTTGAAGATGGTTTGTCATTGAAAAATGTACTGAAGGAACCTGTCTACAAAGACCACTTTTTGTATTTCCTTTGGGAGGTCGCTATAGACAGGTTTGACTGTATTTACTTATTATTTAGTCCCATATGCACATATATATGTTTGTTTTTGACAGTGCCATGAAATGCTGAGTGAAAAATTTCAGTTTCATTTGAATCCTGGGGTTCAACCAACCCAGGATAGTTTAGGATTGACTATGATCATTAATTCAAATATATAAGACACCTAAATAAGAACGTATTACAAATATTCAACATAAGTTTTAAGGGATTGAGGAAATATAGGCTCAAACAATGTATGAAAGAAGGTAAGTCTTGGAGACTGAAGAGTGCCATGTATAGTTTCATCATCAACATAAAGCAATATATAACGGAATCCTGGTAGGCTATATAACCACTTAATATTACTTATTTATCCTTCCACTACAAAACTAAGAAATTGTAAATCTGAAACTTGTTATTTTTTGAAGCCCTTTCGGAATTGTGACAGGCAAAGAACCAGTTTGTGGCGGTCCATTTTTATTACATATAAATAATATTTAATCATGACTGCTCTTATCTTCCCTTTTTTTTTAAATGCATGTATGAAATAACTTTCCATTTAAAACAATGAAGTTGGATTGGATAAAACTGCCTCAAAGAAAGCTGATGTGTATCTTTCTATTCCTGTTGGAATACATGTAGCTCTTCATTTTTACTCTAGATATTTATTTATTTATTTATTTATTTCTGATATTTATACAGGGTGGCACATATCACCAATTTGGTGGTCTTCCATGAGGCCCTGTTTGGTAATAATACAAACAAATAACAGCATCAAAACAAAATAGATAAATACACAAGCATATAAAAAGGTAAAATACAAATTAATTGGTATCCCCTTGAAATAACTGATCATTCAAGAATCATCCTTGATCATTTACAAGAAATAGGTGAATGGAATTTTCAAATTAAATACAATTTTTAAAAACATTCATTTAATAATCTGATAAAGCTTAACGCACGGGATACCAAAATTGTTATATGCATATTTACATTCAATTGCTCTTTAAAGATACTATGTCCCTTTTGCAGCCAACATCAAATTCTGTAGAACTTTGCAGGAATTATGAATATGTCATGAATGTTCTATCTGTGAAATGAAAACGTTAGTAGTGTACTAATATTCAAATTATGCAAGGAAACCTGTTTACTTGCTAGACTTCACTGTCAGACATTATTGAGTGACTTACTGGCTTTTTTCTTCTTTGGTAATAACATACATAAAATGAGCTGTAAAGGGTTCATGAGCATTTGTCTACATCAATAACCCACTTCTTGTAATGGACAAAAATAAACAGATTTAATCTTTGCGCAGCATAAAACGTACGACCATTCGGTACAATGGTCTGAAAATCAGACTATTACTTACTGGCTCTATAGCTCTCAAGTCGATTCAACAACTAATAGTAGTTATTTTCCCACTTAAAGACTTTTTCAAGCCCCCTTTTTTAGGGAAGTTCTAAATTAGTATTATCTTTCAAATGCCGTTGGAATTTAACCTTTTCATTTTTTGGGCCTGCAAATGGGACATAGTTCCTTTAAGGTTTGTTCAGACATGCCACGGTTGACTGCCACAAAAACCTACCCTGGTTTTATGTGTAAATGATTGACAAGTTCTTACAACAAAGGACTTGCGCGTATTCACTGAGTTCCATGTTATAAAATACAGGAATGTGAAACATATTACACTTTACATCTTCATTTTGAGAAAAAACATGCAGGTCTGCCGCGTCATATCAGAACAAGCTTTAAGTAATCTTGAACAAATATCTTTTTATTCTTTTTTTAATATAATAGTGGGCCCTTGTGTACCGCTCATGTGTGGCACATTTGACACTCTTGGTGCTCCATTGTTATTACTCTGGCTTTAGTACAGCTGCTATTACAGTGCTCAAGTATTTCAAGGAATTACTTGCTACCACGTACCCTCACCTGGGTTGAGAGTGTCTCACTAAAGTGGTGTGGCAATGATTTGAATCCCATACCTTGTGATCCATAGTCCAGTGACTTATCCACTAGACCACAGCACCTCTATATGTGCGCATCATATTGTTACCATGTGGTGTGGCAATGATTTGAACCCCATACCTTGTGGTCCATAGTCCAGTGGCTTATCCACTAGACCACAGCACCTCTATATGTGCGCATCATATTATTACCATGATTATTCTGTGATGTTATGTTTTTAGGTTTGAAAAGAGGATATACATATCCCTACCAGAAGCCCAAGCTAGAACCACGATGTTCAAGCTTCACATCGGCAAGACCAAGACAACCGTTACAGATCATGAATACAGAGACCTTGGTGAGAGGGCGAAGGGATACTCAGGAGCAGATATTAGCATCGTTGTACGAGACGCTCTCATGATGCCAGTTAGGAAAGTCCAGAGTGCCACACATTTCAGAACGGTTAGTTTATAGCTGGTAACAAGCTTTCACATAATCCCTTGTTCTTCTCACCAGGATCCCTCTCCAAATTCAATATCAGCGTCTGGTTTTGTTTATTGATTTTTAGTTTTTTTTTAAAGATATATAAATTAGCCTCCACTGATAACAAATATAAACGTACATGAGTTAAAGGAAACAAGATTCTATGGTGGTAGTTGTTTTCTTCATTCTTAATAGGACTCTACACATGAAAAAATACCCCTCTCTCCTAATGTTCTCTACTTCTTTCTTCACACTCTTTAACTGTTTACCTATAGAATGCCAGGTTAAAGGTGTTTTGAGGTTTATGTTATACATTCTAGCTATATACAAATAATTTTTTATTAGGTATCTGGTCCTTCTCCTGAAAACCCTACTGTGGTACACTTTAACCTTGAAGGATGATTTGTGTTTGCTCCTAGGTATCGGGTCCTTCTCCTGAAGACCCTACTGTGGTACACTTTAACCTTGAAGGATGATTTGTGTGTGTTCCTAGGTATCTGGTCCTTCTCCTGAAGACCCTACTGTGGTACACTTTAACCTTGAAGGATGATTTGTGTTTGATCCTAGGTATCTGGTCCTTCTCCTGAAGACCCTACTGTGACTGTACATGATCTTTTGGAGCCTTGTTCTCCTGGATCCCAAGGAGCTATGGAAACTACATGGATGGAAATTGATGGAAAGAAACTCTTAGAACCACCCATCACATATGTGAGTCAAACAATTTGTTGATTTTTTCCCATTTATTAAGCCCTTTCTCTTCTCCCCAGGAAGAAAGCTCTTGCTAATTAATCAAACTCAAGTCAATTTGAAATGGCATATTTTTAATAAGATTGTGAAGAGTTTCATCAGGATTGTTGTAATAATGATTTGAAAGTTCTTGTAATGGAAAATTGGCGGCTCACTTCAGTCTGCCAATTGGCATCTAAGGAAGACGTCTGAACTCTATGACAGCAAAACTGTCACAGGTAAATTTGTTTCCTTTTGGATGTGGTACAAGAACTTTCAAACCATATTTTTAATAGATTTCAAGAGGACCAATACCCCCTTAAATTGTGTTGTACTACTACGACTTAAAATTAATTCAAACACCCCCCCCCCCCTACCTTGCCTTTCAATTGTTTAACAATAAAAAGAGTATAATGTAATATTGATTTATATGGCCATCATAGAAAGTAACTCAGAGTTAACTTCTTTCACCCTGCTCCTCTCCAGTTTAGGGGCAATCCATCTTGTAATTAGTATGGAAGCAGAAAAATAAGAGAAACAGAATGGTGAAAGCTTGAAATAAATTTGACCAATAGCAAGAAAGTTATAAGTCTATGCGAATCTCAAATTGGCAGTTTGGTCCATGGATTGTGACGTAGTCATGGATAACTCGTCTCATGTGTACAAAAGTATAATTAATTTCTATTTTTCTCCTAAGTGCCTTCTCCCTTGGGGCACTACTCAAAGTATGTTATGGGTAGCAGATTATTATAAGAGCTCCCTGAGTCATACATTTTTTTTAAATTGAAATTGTAGTCATTTGGTGTATCGGAACAAATTGGAAAGTAGTCCACCACTATATGGCAGAGACGTTACCAATTCAGCCAATTCAAAGAACCCACACCTATATTGATTTTCAACTTCCAAGAATTTAGAAATTTCTCAATTTTTGTCTGATTTCATTCAAACTTTCACCAGGCTGCTTTTCTCATTTTTCTCCTTTTTTCTAGCGTACTTTGCTATCAAGGTTGGATTTCCCTTGAAACGATCACATCTTTGTCAACCAATACAGGGCTTAAATTAATCCAAGGCCATGGCCGTGGATGCCCCTTTGATTGGCCTCAATGCCCCTCTCATTGGCCTCAGAGATTTTTTGTGCCCTTTCCAATTCTTCCTATTTGTGCTGTAATATAGGAATGTGCCCTACAGAAAAGTGGCCTTGCCCTAAAAATATTGAAATTTAAGGCCTGCAATATGTTATATATATTATTCCTCTCTTGACCCCTTCCATCCATTGCTCCTTGTTTTGTTTCTAATTACAGAAAGACCTAATCAAAGCTATTGAGAACACCAAGCCATCTGTCAATGATGCAGACTTGTTAAAACAGGTCAAATTCACTGAAGACTTTGGCCAGGAGGGCTAGAGCCTGGTTCTGGATGAATCATTGGATTCTTTCTTTAGTGAATCCAAGTGGATGGTGATGGACTGTATCAACAAAGTTGGACTATATTCCTTGAATCTCTCATGGTGACAAATTTTTTGAATCAGTAGTCACAAGGCATAGGAATTACATATATACCTATATATATTAAAGGTCGTGTACAGTTTTGGTATAAAGCCCTCTAAAAAAAATTCCCCCCTCTTTTTTTAATTTTACATGATATGTTGGAGGATACTAGCAATACTAAGCTGCTGTGAGTTTGTTTTGTCCTCAAGTGATATATTAAACAAATGAGAAGTAAAAAATAATTCAGATTCCATCCTGGGGTGTGAATTATAACAATAGTATCCTGCACTACACATGTAAAACCTATGAAGACTGTGTGAATACACTACAGTCTCTATGTGCGTGCTGTCTCTAAGTGAAAGAGCCATCTGGGTGGAAGGGTCCTGGTACAGGGTAAGTGTATAGCCATTATCTAGCCTTCCTAGCAGACTACTTTTCACTAGATATCATGGATTGAATACCAAATGATCTCCTACATGTATGTTTTGATACAAGGAAAACAATTTGAGATTATATCTAATATGATTCTTTCCAATTTCCTTTATGCTACCAAAGCTGTACATGAGCTTAAAATGATATCAATAAATGGAAAATGTGAGTTACACGTTGTACTCATACTCGCCATTATAGATCTCTCCAAAATGAAAACTGATATCATTATCTGTATGGGTCATGGTAAGTCGCTGTTTACTCCACGCCAAATACTTAATACATGTACTAATACTTTTATCATTGTTCAACGCATGATATCCACCTCCCACTTGACCAAGCGGCATTGATATCACTATGAGTATGATATCATTCTTAAAACCTGAAGATTCCTAAGGTCCCCCATGTCAGTTAAACCTCAAGAAAGTAGCCAGAAAGGAGCCACCTGTAACTAAAGGTATGCTTACACACAAGTTTGCATACCAAACATTTTGAAAAATTGTATTTCATTGTTTTAAGCCCTGGCCCGCTGAGAGCCCTTTTTTTTTTAAGGGAGGGATCTTGGTGAGAAATTGAAACTTAATTATGTTTCCTAAGATTTGTCAAAAATCATTTTGATCATGAAAGAAGTAAACCTTGGGATGTTTACTGATGATTCAATCGGATATACAAAAAAAAAAAAAAAAAAAATTGTATGATATTAAATGAAATTGTATATCCCTACATCTTTGTATATGTAAATAATATATAATATTGTAGATAGCCATTTACGTGTCTAAGAAGAAATATGTTTGTCTTATATTGTTATTACAGACTGTAGATATATATGTTATGTTATAGTGTATGCCTTTTGTAGGTCCGATGCTCTTTGTACTTCAATGAATTTATGCATTTATTCTTGATGCTGTGCTGTTCATACCCTTACCGGCCACAGTTATACAATGAATGTTTCTCATCATTACATGTAGATTTGGTAATGAGTTTAATATTGGGTATGTATCATGGTTATACATCCTTGTAACATGAATACCAAGTGATTTGAAAACTCGACAAAATGGTATCTTGGTGTACTCATCAACAGATGATGTTCAATTTTTTTTAATTCCTTGTACCTGGTTAAACGTCTTCTTTAAGAAGCCTTCATGAGACAAATGCAGATAAAGCATATTATGTATCTGTAGATGTTAGGGGTATATTGAATAGTGCGGATAATAGTGGTGTGACTCGTTAAGTACAAGCTCTCAAAGACAGATTTGAAAGCTAAATATGGTTACAAATTTCAGAAAATGTTAAAAGTAAACAATAACCATTTCAGATCCTGCAATAATCAGTCTTTATTTTTAACAAGACTTGGATGTATGTAAGCAGCCAGTGTTTTTCCCTTCTTTTTGTGTTAACTTGCTGTCTTCTTCATGAGTCATTAATATTTTTGTATAAGTGCATTATTTATGTGAAAAAAATCTTGCTCTAGATGAATAAATACATGGGGTAAAAAATATGAATTTTTGAAACTGTGAAGAAGTGTTCATATAATGATGAATTATTTGGAGAGCAGATACATGTAGTATCAAAAAAAAAACTAGCTATTTACATTTGTGTGGACTGCGAATTCTATGCTACATTACATCTGTATGTTACTATTAACAGGATAACATTCACAGTAATTTAGGTTGTTAAGCCTGTAGATAGTTTCCTTGAAAGAATATTTACCGTAAAATTCAAATGACTATCAATTATCACAGTTTCTCCACATTTTTTCTATGCTTGGTTTAAAGAGAGCATTAATTTTGTATCTGTTATTCACGAGGATTCTGAAAACAAACTCACTTCAAGATTTGAATGAATTATTTTATTTCATTTCTGAATCTCAAAGGTGAAGAAAAGTAATTATAAAGAATCAGATTTAGAGCTTTCATGTCTTATTTAGTACTGTTTGAAACATTTTTGTGAATTTACATTCATGAAAATTGGCATGACAAGAAAACTTTTTTATTTCCTATATTGTTGTTAATGTTTATGTACAAAATTGTCTTTTACTCAATAATGATGCATAATAAATGAGACTAATTATCATTACTGTACTTCCGTCATTGATAATTGCTTTTTTTTATCGGTCATGTAAAGATGATCAAATCTCAATATTGCTCTGAAGTATGCCCACGAGGTAAAGTATGACGGCTTCCTTCTAACCACTGCCGCAGCTCTTACATATATGAAATGGAGTACATTTTATTTACGATGTGTAAGTGAATTGCAACTGTGCACAACAAAGAGCAGACATACTAGCTCATTATTATAAAGAAAAAACTCACTCTAGCTAAATGGTTGTATCTTCATAAAACTTACCGTAAATCTCTGTGTATAAGACGCACCTGTGTATAAGGCGCACCTCTATTTTGGGGGCAAAAAAAAAAATTGTTCCTGTGTATAAGACGCACCCCCGACTTTCAATTTTTTTCAGCGGCAAAAAAGTGCGTCTTATACACAGAGATTTACGGTAAAGGGAAATCCATCCTTAATAGCAAACTGTGCTAGGAGAAAGAAAAAAAAAATCTTTCCCCATCTTTATTTATTTTTCTAATTTCACACAAAATGAACTTATTATAAGAGTTTGATTGCAATTTAAAGATACAAGACATTCAGTGGAGAAGGGCTGTATACATAATAAGAAGTATAACTTATTATTATAATATGGAGGCACACTTGAAACAATTTAGTGCATCTATTGATCAGAATGCACCTTTTTAATAAGAATTGGGCAGGACATGTGTATAATGTTAACTATGTATGTATGCTTTGACCTAACTTTAATGGCTTTCATCCACTCCAGTGTATTTTTGTCAAGTCAAATTAATTCTTCACAAAGTGAATCGCTATCTAGAGAGATCAATGTAGTAAAATCAGGAGGCAATCTGTTTTCAATGAGCAATTAATATAAAATTCAAACTAATCCTTTTTGGTCAAAATGTATTTTAATTTTTAAACTCGTTAACATGGACATCATCCCATCCAATGTTACGTTTATGCCCCTATTGTGCCCCTTTTCCTTCTCTTAAGTGCCCCTATTAAAATCTGATAGGTGCCCCTTTCCCATTCTCGGATAAGTGCCATTTTTCATCTCTGGCAAGTTCCTCTTTTTAGGTGCAGGAAATATTCTGATAATTGCCCCTATTAAAATCTAACAAGTGTCCTTTTTCCTTTCTGGTAAGTATCCCTTTTCATTTATCTATAACATGCTACCACATAGAGTGACTTTAAGCAACTTTGTTCATTAATTTCCCCCAAAGATTTCAAATTTCTTGGGGTCCAAACTTAGATTTTTGGTACCCATATGTATGGGCGCCTGTTAGTGTCAAGCCGTGGCTTACCCCATACACCCCCCCCCCCCCCCCCCTCCCTACCCCCTGGTAATACTTGCATACAACAAAACATAACGATATACAAGAATTATCTGTACATGGAATGGCTTTTATTACATAAATACAGGTACATTTACAAAACATGGCATTTTCATCCAAATATCACTTGGTTGGAAACATCCTCCACACAGGATACCATGCTCAATAATTTAATTAAATGATTGTAGGCCTACACTATCAACAATGATCTAAGGTTTGGACAAGCAAAGTCATCAGTAAGGCAAGCTGTTAATACAAAAAATGATGAATAAAACATAAAGAATACACAAACTTTAGTTGCCAGTGCATGGCAATGAGTTAATGGTGGACATTGATATGTACATGACCGACTTCTGGGCTTTGATCGTAGCACAAAGGTTTGAAATCAATCGCCAAATGACAATGGCCAATCAATCTCATCGTTGCATGCAAACATTGTTTAATTATGGTTTAATAATAATAACAACAATAATAACATTAACAGTGGGTTCTTGTATTGCGCTCATGTCTGTCAGATTTGACACTCCTGGCACTCAACAATTCATCCCTATTTTCACGAAGTGACGGTAGTGAATGAAAATCGCATACGATTTGCGTGCGGATTTTCCTCACTACCGTCACTTCGTGAAAAATGGGAACAAATTATCAAACCCGGCTTTAGAATGTTTGCTGTGGCACTATAGTATTTCAAGGAATTCCTACCAGGTACCCATTTACCTCACCTGAGCCTATTGCGGTAAATGTAGATTATTGTCTTTTCAAAAGACAATAGTGACATGACAGGACTTGACCTGTGAACCGTGTGATCCACAGTCCGGTGACGTTTCCACTAGACCAGGACACCTCCACTACACTAACCTAAATCCAAGCTGATACAAAAGTGACCGATTCCAGATCTTTGCCATTTGAGGTAATAACATGTTTAGTTCAGTATGCAGCAGCTTGAGTAAAACACAGAAATGAGTGATCATGCTTCTGCATCTCTGTGAGACTCTGTCCCACCGTCCATGGTCACTCCATGCACTCCATGGTGCAAAAGAGCCTCACAGAGACATAGAAGCATGATCACTTAATATTGTGCTTTAATCATGCTGGTATGTTGCAGCCTGTCTAACTGGCGTCAGTCTCATAGGTGTTACTAAGGTATTACATAAATGAATGCTATGTATAAAAGACTACATCACATTTTGCATTTGCCTTTTACATGTAAGTTTGCATGAAAAAACAAAAGATATATAGAACAAAACAAAAAAACAGAGAAGAATGTCATCTATGAGGCAATAGAGCCTTCAAGAGAAGGTTAGATATGTGGTTCTACGATCCCTCATCTTTGTCCCGCAATAGCTCCAAGAGTTCATCTCCAACCTCAGCATCAACATCGTCATCATCTCCCTTTCCTTCCTCGTCCCCCGTGGTACCGGTATCATCCGCCTCAAGCTCCTTAGCGATGTCATCCGGCAGGGCATTGTCGTCAGGTAGACCTGCACTGCCCTCTGTAGTTTCGCTGGGAGCAGTCTGTGAGGTAGCTATAGAGGGCGGTGGTGAATCTAACAGTGGTTCCATAGTGATACCCATAGCTTTACGAACAGACTCGGTAGGGACCAGGTGACCTGGTAATGTCTGTGGACAATGAGGTAAAAGGTAAAAGTATTAAGTACAGTAGTAATTATAATAATAATAATAAATTTGGATATCATTATAGTGCACATATCCACCATGCAAGGTGCTCAAGGCACTCCAATATTACCCCGGCTCTGCTAGGCTACTGATATTGGTGTTCACAGCATTCAAGGAATTCCTTCCTACCTGTACCCATTTTTGACACCTGGGTGGAGAGTGGCAAATATAGAATAATGTCTTTCCACAAGTAAATTTGGTGCTGTTGTCCTAGCTCTCTATTGGGTAGCAGTGCTTTGCTTGACCTAATCATGGCTGCTAGGACAACAGCACCATGGTGCTTAGAAACATAATATCAGGGAAGTGTTTTACAAAGACTAAGATTGACTTTAAGTTGGACTTACCGGTAACTATGGCAGGCTGTCATGCCACTAGTTCCTCTAACACTTCCTGGCATTGGTATCTCGAGGGACTTAAAAATTGTGGTCACAAAGTTTCAGAATTTAGCGTTTTTGATATTTCATTATTGAAGAAAAAGTATTATCTAAAAATCATAATTGAGAGACCATCGGTGAGAGCAACCAGTGGCATAAATGGCCTGACATGGTTAAGTCCAACTTAAAGTTGATCTTAGTCTTTGTGAAACACTCCCCAGGCACGATAACAATATGCCATATTAATATTATTGTTGTTGTTGTTGTTTTATCATTATTATTACTATTACTGTTATCATAAGCTTATAAGTTAGCCTTACCTTGGCAGTAAGTTCTTTGAGTTGTTGAGTAAGTTTCTCAGCTATGGCATGCTCTTGATCCGATGGACCTTGGATGTACTGAAGATGAGGAGGAGGTTTGCGATTGAGACGTTCGTTCTGACTTCGTTCAAGATCCCTGATGAGCTGTGCAGTCTTACCAAGCTTCTGATCCACCTCTTTCTCAGTCTCACTCTGTATCTTGTCCATCATGGCCATCTCTTTCTCTGATACACAAACACAAACAAGAAAGGAAAACTTCAAAGTGAAAAATCATATTCAACAAGCCAAGGGATATAGCTCCATTGTAAGCACTGCTCCACACTAACAAACACACACACAAAAACATATAGAGTGAAAAATCAACACATGCCAGGTTCTTTCATTATAAAGTCTTAAAAATTAAAAATCGTATAAAGTTGTTGTAAGCAAGCTCTACACTTCGCTGTGAAAACTGGAAGCATCCTTTATAAGAGATTGTCAAAACACCAATCAAGAGGTTACTCCTCTATCTTTTAGTGGAATAACAGTATGTTTGTTTGTTAGTTTTTCTTGGGGAAGGAAGGGAGGTATTCTACTTTTCAGAGCTCATTAGCCCAAAGACCCTGGCAAAAGTTGAGCTCTGTTACAAGTGCCATCCTCAACTATTTGAGATATTCAGTGTTATCCTATGTTCTGAGGATACTCTTTTAAAACATTTGATATACTATCTACAATCTACACAGTGTTCAATGTTAAATTGGATTAAACCTCTTAATTACAACAAAAAAATCAGAGGTGTGATTACAAATGAATTTTAAGGCTGTACAATAAATGTACTTATCACTTTTTTCAAGCAACGAGTCAACAGTAATTTCCTCTTAACACAGACACGCACAGAGAGTGAGAGAGATTATGTGAGAAACACAGACAGAGAGAGAGACAGAGAGACAGAGAGAGACAGAGACAGATGGGGAGAGGGAAGAAACAGCTCATGTATGTTACCTAAGCCAGGCAGGAATGACATGTCAATTCCTTCATCAGCCAGAGACTTCAGACTTTCAAAGTCAATCTTGTCATCTTGATTTGACGTCTTTCCTCCTGCACAGTTTGTTGACTGGATATAGAAACAGAAAGTATAGTGTCTTCATAGGATACATGTAGTGATTGAATATATCAAGTCATCAATGGATATACAAATACAAAAGAAAGTTAAGGGTTTAGCTGAACATTTAACAATAAACTATTTGAATTGCTGCAATGTTACATTCCAACTCATTTATTTCTTTGTATTTTTGTTGTCCATTGTCAACCATTATTTTTAAACATCTAACCCTTTTTATCACTGCTTTTTATCAAATTGTATGTGTGAAATACAGTTCTAAACATATTCATCTATGGTTCATTTCTTATAATAATAATAATAATAGCCTAATAGTCCACTCCAAATTTTATTAAACCGAAACTGAAATTCTTTTTGCCCAATTGATCGTGAGCCCGGCAGCCACTGAGCAGCGCCAGATCGACGTTGCTCTATCCCTTTTTGTTGAACGCCAAACAAGGTAGCAACAACTCCCATCTTTTAACGTCTTTTGGTATGACGCGGCCGGGGTTCGAACCCACGACATCCCGGTTGTGAGGCGGACGCTCTACTGACTGAGCCAACACTCCGGTACATGCTCGACTGTTTGAGTGGAAATGAACTTTTAATTGAATTAAATTGAATATTTAACCCTCTGAGTTAAATCTACATTCAAACCTGAAGAAAAAACATCTCCAATCACTTTGCTTTTAAGTACCAGTACAGCTTAAAAATTCCCATGCAATTTTTACAGGATGCAAGACATTTCTTAACAGTTCTTAATGAAAATGTCAAATTATCAAATCCCTTTACTTTACTTTATTTTACTTCACGTTCTGAACTTTTTCATACTTTGAACAAACATTGTTTCTCTTAATCAAACTCAATTGAAAACCACTATTCCTACAACATACAGAATTGTCATTACTTTCATTTATTCATTACAAACTTGAGGTCTTCTGCATAGAACAGTAAACCCCAATATGGCATTCTGTCATCAATATTCGTCTTCAAACACATTTGTTTGGAAAATCCTTGCAGAAGTGCATTTTTAAAAGACATACCCTTTCACAACAATGTACAATTTAAGTTAATATTTGCTAACAAATTTTGGTCGAATTTTGGACTCCCAACACTTTGGAGGGGCTTTAAGCATTCTTACCTTGCTTCCTGCGTCTCCTAACCCAGCTTGGAACTCTTTCAATTCATGATTCTGGAGCAGAGACAAAGATATCCAAGATTGGCATTAGAAACTTTGCACAATGGCTGCAATGCGCACAGCTTCATAATTATGACATAATTCATAATTCATAATTCAAATTGTATTGGTCCAAAAGGAAATGTGTTGTGTTTACATGAATTATTCACAGAGAAAAAATAGATAAAATGTACAAGTGACATGATACATACAACATAAAAAGTGTATATAAACATTAACATTCTTATTATATAGATATTTTCTCTAAATTTACATTGACAATATCAATATTATTATTATCATTATTTGTATTGTTGTTATTATAATTAGTTTGACTCATTATATCATTATGATAATAAGATATATATGGGCAAACAATAAACCACAAACCGTTTAACAATCAGAAAGATTTATCATAATTATGTCATAGCTTTACAGAATCAAGTATTGGTAAGTAATTACACACAGTAGGCGATCTGGTACGAATCTTGTAGACTACTTTGTCTGTCTTCACAGATGCATGTATGTACATGTAAAAAGAATGAAGTAATTTAGACATTTCTATACATCTAAACGTCAACATATCATAACAAAATGTCAAAATGTTTATTCAATATATATCCAAGCTAAACCTTGATGAATCTATAGGTTCAGCAAAGTAACTCCTGCTCCACGCCTTTTTTCCTACCGATCTACTAGCATTGAACTTCTGCAAACCTTTTTCTGTGCTACAATCATGTATAAATAAGAATAGATTGATAAAAACAACAACAAATTTTGTAAATGTTCAAGCAGGTTATTCTCACTATTCATAAAACTCTGGACTACACATTATGAACAATCACCGTTTAATATCTTCAAACTAAAAGCAAAGAGTTTTCACTCTTCACAAGGATGTCATTAACTCACCTGTTTGATGTGTTCTTTTGTCTTGCTATGCTCTCCATCGGTAAGTGAGTCCAGGAGACTGTCAACCATTTTGTTCACATGATCACCGCTATCCTTTACATACTCCTGGATACTAATAAAACAGAATGATATAACACCTGTAGCTCATCTGCAGCTACACTATCCTTTACGTACTCCTGGATACTAATCAAACAGAATGATATAACAACTGTAGCTCATCTTCATCTACACTATCCTTTACGTACTCCTGGATACTAATCAAACAGAATGATATAACAACTGTAGCTCATCTTCATCTACACTATCCTTTACGTACTCCTGGATACTAATCAAACAGAATGATATAACAACTGTAGCTCATCTTCATCTACACTATCCTTTACGTACTCCTGGATACTAATCAAACAGAATGATATAACAACTGTAGCTCATCTTCATCTACACTATCCTTTATGTACTCCTGGATACTAATCAAACAGAATGATATAACACCTGTAGCTCATCTTCATCTACACTATCCTTTACGTACTCCTGGATACTAATCAAACAGAATGATATAACAACTGTAGCTCATCTGCAGCTACACTATCCTTTACATACTCCTGGATACTAATCAAACAGAATGATATAACAACTGTAGCTCATCTCCGTCTATACTATTTTGAAATAATCTGGAATATTAAACTATGATTAATCAATTTTACGTAAAGTCTTTACTTAAAGGCTATCCAACACCTCTGGGGTAATTAGTTTTCAAAAAATTCAACTCAACGACCCTGTCACCGTCTATAGCTGTCCCAGCCAAATATATGCGAGCTTTTTCACAATATATCAATTGGCAAGAGTTCTCAAAAATGAGTTTACTCTCAACATATGAGTGTCAATGAACTTGTACTTAAGACGTTTTTTTGAAATGATACCCTGATGAAATACACATTAATCACTCAATCAATAATGCATTAATCAATGATTAAAGATATCTTGCAAATTACCTTTTTGCATATTTGACTGCATCCTCATCTCCATAGGTGCTGTAGATAAGATCCGATTCTTCTTTACTCAGGTTAGCAAAGGTTGAATCATAGCCAGGAGCAAAGGAACTGAACGGTCCATACATCAGATAGCTCACTATACCGTAATAGACATGATAAGAACCATTGCACATTTGTTGTCTTGAAATGACTATCATAATCTTCAACAGGAGTGATTTCATACCTAAATGTTTTGGTCTAAGCTTTAGAAATATTTGTAGAGAGCTTATTTCACAACGACTTGAAGAGTAGTCTTTTAATACAGAAGACCATTCACAAGGCGATTAGAAAAATGAGAATTTACTCACAAACCTGCTTTGGCAAAATATCTCAACATGAAGTATGATATGGTGTCACAATCAACACCTGGGCCCCCGTCTTATAAAGAGTTGATATCAATCGCAACTATGTACATAAGAGATAGGAGACTGCAAACTTGTGATTGATTGGAGGACTTACAATTGATTTGGATCAATCGTAACTCTTTATAAGATGGGGTCCTGAATTCATTAGTCAAAGAACCCCCCCCCCCCCCTAAACTTGAAGCCAACGCTGTGTTTAAATTCCAGGAGATTATGGGCCTCTAAGCGGGCAATCATGCAGTGCATGTTTCAAAATCAATAAGTATCCTTACATGAGGCTCACTGCAAGAACCGATTGCTCAAATCGAAAGCTTACGAAATGAATAAGTTTGCGAGAATTTCCTTAAAAAATCAAGAAGAGTAATAGCATACCAGGAAGAGCTTTATTTCTCTTGTCTTCTTTGAATCCTGGTAGAGATGCCGTACCATGGGACAATCTACCGGTCAACAGCCCCAGATTGACCTTACGACTCTCTTCATTCTCACCACGATCAGGATTCAGAACGGACAAGGTGGTTGTACCAGCTTTGTCTTTCCTCAGGAATCCAATCTGTAAAGAGCCAAATAATAATAATAATGATATCAATAAAAGCAGTAGTAGTGATAATACTACTAATACTACTACTACTAATAATAATAATAATATTGATACTAATAACAACAACACCAATAATAACAAAAATGATTGTAATAATAATAGAAGTAATAATAGTAACAATAATAATAATAATAATAACATTAAAAAGAATAATAATAATAAACTTAATAATAATAATAAATTTCATAGCGTATTTTCTGACAAAAGTAAGTAATTGTTACAAAACAATATACAAAAATTGGTGAGTGTGTGTAGCTCTGGGTAAACAATATGAATTAAAATATTTCTTGACAGTTAATGTTTTTGATGCTACAGGGTAGCTTGTTCCACAGATATGGTGTGACATGTCCTAAAGCTCTATCAACATAGTTTTAGCTTTAGCTTAGACAGTGACAAGCATCACATACCTTGCTCTTGGGTTGTCTAGCTGTAAGTCTATCCTTAGCTGCTTTGGCTGCCTCTAATACTTCCTGAATGAGCACTTTGGCATCATCATCATCCATGTCCTCATCACCCTCAGATTTTCTGCATCAAAGAAACAAATAAAACACAAATCCTAGTCATAGTAATAGTAACATATAGGTAGCAAGCTTCCATAACTTTACCTACATGTATGATCCCTCAATCCTGTATAGAAGGGTTTGTGCGCCTCGGAATAGCATTGTCTAGATAGACGGCACTATACAAATGCCTATTATTATTATTATTATTATGTGTATGATACTGTAGTGAAAAATGAAAATCTCAGCTCTACAAAGTCAGTTATATGGTTTCCACAGTTTTACTTGGGTCCTTGATTTTCCTTACTTAGATAAAGAAATCACACTCTGTACCGGAACAAAATAATGTACCGGAACTATAAAATCAGACATTTATTAAACTGTACTATCTCTGACAATAGATTATGAGACAGTGTTGTATTTAATCTGAAAGGGTGCAAATGTGCTGTTACATAACATACTTAGAAGCGCATTCTCAAGATGACGTAGTGTCTTACCCAGTAGCATCCGTCTGGTTTGTAGTTGAACCCTCATCTGTTACCATGGTATCCATTGTGCTTGTATCCATGAACTCTGGTCTCTCATTAAGAGGTGTGTTCTCTTTCTCTGTGTGTAGCTTCTGACTTGGTTTAGGTTTAGATCTGGATTTAGATTTCCCTTCTCCTTCATCCACACACCCAAACGCTCTTTTGATGGTTTCCAGACGTTCCTTCAAACACAATCAACAGTAGTTTTATTTGATCTAATTGCCTTTTATGTGATTTATGTATATAGTTATGTTGTGTTTTTTATGTGATTGTGCTATGTTATATTTTCTGTTTGTTTGATTGTTTTTTATATTTTGTACAATGTATTTCTATTGAAGAGTGTTAATAAAGGGGATCAACCTTGACAGGCCAATGGCCTTTGTTGATCCCTCGCATCCACCACCCTTCATCCTTCTTCCATAGTACCATGTCAATGAATGCTTTTATATTTATATTGTTTTAATTTATACTGATTTGTTTGTATATGTTTTGATGTGTTTTTTAAAGAGATGTGAAATAAAATTGAATTTGAATTTGAATTTGAACAATCAACAATAGTCAAATATGGCTCTTGTGGCGATTTACCTTGTGATATATAAACAAATTAATCCAGTAAAGTCTACTACTATCACAACTACCAAATACAGTGAAACCTGCTTGAGAGACTACTGGTAACTTGAAGACTCCCTGTCTACAAAAAAAACCTGTACATAAAGATTACCTGCCTAGTATGAAGACCCCTTTTCTTGTCTCTCTCTGTCTTTACAGACAATTTTAACAGTATGATATAAGAAGCATATACAGGTGTTTCTAGTATGATATTAGAAGCATAAACATTCATTTTATACACATTCCTTTGCCGTATTTCATACGACAGCCTATCAGCTAATTCTACACAAATTGAGGAATATGGGTTTATTCCTCAAGGCTAATGTGTCATTACAATTGAAAATTAAATATCAATTTGTTATTTCGCTGGTCAAATTTTCATGACCAACTATAACTTCTTCATTCACACATTCACAGAAATCATGATATATACATGTATGCAGAGATGCCAACCTCTTGACACAAAAAAACAGACTGAGTATACTAAAAAATCAGATTTTGGAGAGAAAAGTCTGATTTTCACGAAAACTCGAAACTACTACTGGCCCATCGGTCCCGGGCCAGTAAAATTTCAGAAAGTGTTTTATTGGTTATACGGTGAAGTAAAATGTTTGCTCTTTCATTAAAATTTAATGAGAAAATTGTAAAGCAAAGTTTTTGTTGGGGTTGTGGGGGTTCACTTATACATGTTTCTATGCGATTCCGTTGTTTTTATGGGTTCTTATGGGTTTTTATAAGTTTTTTTTTTCAAATATTTTTTTTAATCGTATTTGAAGAGGTGATATTGTATTATCGTATTCCACTCTTATTATCGTACTAAATATGATTTAATCATACTGGTTGACATCTCTGTGTATGTAAATGCTTGGCATTTGGTTTGTTAAAGCATTCTCTCTCTCTCTCTCTCTCTCTTTCCCTCTCTCTCTCTTTTTACTATCATCATGATTTATATATTACCTTGCTCATGACTTTCAGCCCTGTACCTAGAAGCTTCTTGGCTGCCTTGTAATACACAGTCTCAGGTCTGTTGTACTTCATTGCATTCTCACACATCGTCACAAAATCATCCTGTAAGCAAATTACAATGAAGTAATAAAAATCATCATTTTTAAAACATTGCTCCTTCTCCTCAAATATGCCAGTCAAAAAAAGGGGTGAGTTTCATAAAAACAAGTGATACACAACATTTATTTGTCAGGTGTAGCAATGAACAATATCCCTTTTAGCACAAAACTTCATCAACTAGAATTACAAAGAGGCTGTTCACACCGGCAGAGATAGCGCGCGCTAGACCGCGCTATCTCTGCGGTTTGGAAGGTACAACGTCGTTTCGGTCCGCCCAACAGCGAGCCACGGCGCGCCAAAACGGCGTGCCACTGGAGCACCTCTTGGGGGTGGTCCACGATAGATAGCGCGGTCTAGCGCGCGCTAGAAAAAAAGGGGGTACTACGATAGACCGCGCTATCTCATTGCGGTGTGAACAGCCTCAAAGAGACCATGTACCCTGTCAACACCTGGGTGAAAGGGAGCAATGTAAATAAGATGCCCTGCTAAACAACATAAGTGCTGACTCTTGGTTTTAAAAAGAAAACACTTTGTAGGGGCTCTGATCATTCCTTTAGATAAAAATATGTGCATTATATATGACGTTTTTCTTATTTTTATTCCTCATCAATACCTTGTATTCATCAATAGAGTTGTAATCTTCTCTTTCTATCTTCTTCTTCATGGTACAGAAGTCCATTGGTTGTAGTATAATACTAGAGTAACCAGGAGCAATGATGTCATTCACTGGCCAAGCAAAGAAACCATCTACATCTTTCCTAAAAAAATATACAATTTTAAAAATATATAAATATATATGTATAGAGAGAGAGAAAGAGAGAGAGATTGAGAGAGAGAATACACAGTGAGCAACACAAAAATCCAGCTCAACTTAGCTATATATAAAGTTTAAGAGCATTTAATTTAAATTTATGCAATTGAAGGTATTAATGATATGCCCCCCAGAAAAACATTCTGGACAGGAAATTGAAAACATAACGGGGTAAAATAGAGTCTTAACTGTTCTTTATCTTAGCTGTAATGCAAATATTTCAATACATTTTATACTGATGTGTATACATGTTCCTTGCAAGCTTTGATGTTTGAGAAATGATTTTATGAATTCAAAATTTCTAATAAAAATAAACCCAAATAAGATCACAACTTTTCCATTCCAGAAATATCAAATTAGATTCTATTCGATGATGGCTCGTCACATTCTTTTGATGAGATATTTTTTTCCTCTGAGAAATCAAGATGTGTAAGGTAATACTTCTATTCTTCATACATAAGCAGTAATCTTGGCCTTATTTATCATGAAAGCTATGATTCCTGTTCCTACATGTACATTTAGCAAACATTCACACAGTGAAGAGTGTTACCTTTGAAGGGTCTTCTGTAGGTTCTCCAGTACTTTGAGTATAGGCCTCTTCTCAGGAACTACATGAAAGAAAAACAATACTTTGACCAGTCAAAATGAAAAAGATGTATTTTTTCACTAATTGACAGAAGTTTTGGAGTGACAGAAAAAAATACTAGTCTAAGGATATAAGTGATTGTATAGAATACTGCTATTATGTTCAAGACTTCCTAAGTTGTTACTTTGTATTGTATTTATTAACATTTATTTCCTTCTCAACAGTACAATATGAAACACAATGTATATATAAATGATATATGTCACAATTATTTCAACATAGAGTATACAGTAAATAATTCAGATACGGAAGGAGGCGAAAACCTGAAAAGCCTAGCTTGAGTTGGGAATGCCCATAATAAGTGAACACAGTTACCGAAAGAACATTATAGATATTATTATGAAAATTACATTTTATATAACAGAACATTGATAGGATAGAAAAAATAGTCAATGGAAGAGAGAAAAAAAAATGAGGAGAGAATTAAGTATAGGAAGGCATGTTCACTTATAAAGAGAAAGTTAACTCAATTGGGCTGTGCATGTGTCTGCGATTACATCATAAAAATAACGAAGTACTACAATTTTAAAATATTAAAAACAAGCAAAATCATCAAACGAACAACGGCTTCATCCGACAGCATTATCCTGGGGAATATACAGATGGTACTAGCAACAGCTGAGGCGTGTACGTAAGTGATCAAAATAAATAAATAATCGGTCATACAACATATCATTGAATTCCACAAGAAGTCATTTCACACATAAATACAAGAAAGGGTATCAATATCGAGCAATTAAATACATTTTTGTCTTACGGGCAAAAGTCTGCAAGGTGAGCGACTTTTGAAGGATAGATGGGTAACTTTGTCTCAGTTTCATAAAACTTGTTATCAATGACAAGTTACAATAACTGTTAGCTCCTGAACTCCTTGTATTTGATTGGATAAGAGCAAATGTTTTACAGATTTTTTTTTTTTTTTTTTTTTTTTTTTTATTAATATAAATTTTGATGAAACCTGGCCCTGTAGTTACCTGGTGCTTCATCTTTACAATGTCTTGTAGGGTTAGCTCGTCTTTCATGGAGAGATAGTAACATTTTCTTGGTGGGTGGATGGTCCGACCATGCCCCTTCTTCCATGGCTTCCTCGCTCCCTTCATACTCATCGTCATCCTGTGTATCAGGCTCCGGTGTGGCTGACTGGCTCGTCTCAAAGTGAGCTGATGTCTAATCAAAAGCAAACATCACAAGATAAATCAGTAATTACAAACTTGTTTCACAAGAATGAAGGAATAGTCTTATTATATTGATTTTTTTTTACATTGAAAAAACACCCAAACAGCCACTTACAAAGATCTTCACCGTCTATATTGAAAGATGGTGAACAAAACATAGAGGAAACAAAGCAAGTGTACATGTGGGTCATGAATACGTGATTTAGAAATGATCTATAAATACTCTTGTTTGTTTAATGACTGTGATCACATTGTCAGTTACAATGCATTGCACATGGGTTCCTAGAAGTAGAATTAAATTCATCACAACTACTGGTACAGAAATCAGAGTGTGCTTTATGGTTCTTGATGTTATCAATTAATGAACTTAATTACGTAAAAAGCTTGTCCAGATATGCTTGAATCATGAACCCTCATGACTGACAATGTATTTTCTATTTTATCATAAGTGACAGAAATAGAAGATCATGTGATGAGGTAAGGAGGCAAGCTTTATTTACAAGGTACAGTCAAACCTGCTTTAGTGACCACCTGTCTACAAATACAACATTTTTTGTTTCCCTTGAAAATGGTTTCTCATTGAAACATGTACTAAAGAAACCTGTCTTCAGAGACCACCTGCCTACACAGACCACTTTTTGTGTTTCCTTTGGGTGGTCGCTATAGACAGGTTTGACTGTACATCAGTATGGATGAGATAAGAAATAAAGAATCAATGAAAAACATTCTAAGTAAAATGGAGAAAAAAAAACCTCTTACCCTCTTTCTATCATGATCACTATTCCTCTTCTTTTTCTTCTTCTTCTTATGATGAGAATGTCTGTATTCTGTGTCAGGTGTGGCTGGTGAATCAGCTGCTGTACTGAAATGATCTGAGCTAGGTGAAGCAGTCATGATGTTCTCTGGTCCAACCTTAAGAACCAATCTGAGTGGAGGCTCTGATGATGATCGGTCAGGCTTGTCAGGCGTTCCATCTACGTGTCAAGAAAAATCATTATCTTCAGGGAACTTTGTTTTACTAATGATTACCTTATTTAACGACCTAAGATAAATTTGAGCCCAAAGAGGAAAACGGGCAACATATATTCTTAAGTATGTTAGTCATAACCATAGAACCAAACAAAAACTAACTGAACAAATTGTAAGAGCAAGTTCATTAATGAGATGTACATTCTTGATTCTTCATGTCATAAATATTGAACTCCACATAATCTGAATGTGAGAACATACATGTACATGTAGGATATGACTATTTTGGCAAAGTCCAAACACAACAATTATTTCTTGTACAAAAACAGCCTAAAAATTTAACTGAATCTAGGCGTTACTAGATATCAAATCAATGAAACTAGCTACACTGTCCCACTCGTTGACTCTTATCCTGATACACTTGAAATATAAGGACTTAACCTTGAGCTCATCTTGCCATTTTCATTGAGGCTGTTCAAGCTGTTGTACGCGATGAGATCTTCAATCACACACCACCAATATGAAATATGATATTAATATTACCTAGAGCAAGCCTTAATTGGCACCAATACGTCTGCATGAAGAGGCATGTAAATAAAACTTAAAATGCATTCCTAATCACCCCTTCCCGCATCCAACGAACATTGCATACTAGCTTTTGAGTTTGCTAGTGGACTCTTCTACTATAGCGATTTATTAAGAATACGAAGGCGAATGATGAAAATAATAATAATAATAATGAAAATATTGACAAAAGATCAGCAAATTTTGCAGTCAATTGGTCCGTTCTGAAAAATTACTAACTAATACCGGTTAAAAGGTTTGGAAATCTTTATTTTGAGTGAGAGCAGATATCCTCAAAATTGTAAGTAAGAAGTGGTACCAACTGATTGTATGATATCTTGCCCTCCAATTTATGAAATTACCTTATTTTTGATGGGTCGCATTGCCATTTCTTTATAAATGCCAAACGGACATCAAATTTTGAGATCGCGATATCTCCGGAATCCTTTGACAAACAATTTTCTAGTTGAACCAATTTGTAGTAAAATACTTTGCTATCCATTTAGTAATAATTACAATGGATAAATGTGTGCAGACTGTAAAATATGAGAAATCATACATCGAATATCATTATCACATTTTCTAATAGATCTAGAGTAAAGGAGCCGGTTTTCGGCCACTTAAGACAAAATCCTATTTTTTGGACCCTTTACTTCCTATTTATTATCATTTTTTGTTCAAATCATGAAGCAAGTATTATTATTATTTAAACAAAACAAGAATCCCAGAAAAAAATCACGAATTGCCATGACAATATTCATTTCAATTTTCACTGTTTCGGAGTCAGTTTTCGGCATAGCGTACCAGTTTTCGGCCGCATGTACAAAGTCAATAGGAAGCGCGCGCACGCGCCGTGCGTTTCCGCGCTGATCTATAGCACTAGCGGGCGGAGCAGATATCCCACGCCGGAGCTCCCCGGAGCTCGCCAGGCCGAAAACTAGTACTGCAGTGATCGGATATTGGAATCTGAATTAGACAGAGATATCGTGTGTGCGTTGCGGTGTGCGGCTGCATTGATTTAATACATGCGATGAGATACTTTTGAGCTTGCGACTAGCACAAAATCGGGCTCTAAATCTGAAAAATACTTGAAATAAAGCTCATTTTATGGTACCCATATTTCTTACAGACACGCGTAATATACTCGATTTTTCAGATTCGGGTATAGATCTATCTAGATCTATTTTCAAAATAACAAAAACAGTGCAGTGCGAACTTTGGTCGACCCTTCAATTCAATGATTATAATTGTCGTAAAGTAAGTATCAAATTGGCACAGTAACTCCTTCTAAAGATAGTGACAGAATTTCGAAATATTGTCGAATTTAAAGACAAAGGCCGACCATGAATATTGGTCTAAATAAGGGAACAATAGACTTAGATATTCTATCAGTCCCATACGTGCTTTTTCATGTAGCCTCCTGAGTGGAGGCTGAACTTCTGAAGGTTGAAGCTAACAAACAGACTCTCAAAAGTACACAGCGAACTCAAATTAAACCTTCAAATGTCAACATTCAAATTCAAATAACTTACCATCAATTTCCTTTCGTTCTGATCTGTGATGCTTCTTGTGTTTTTTCCCCATTTTCACTTTTTGTGATAGCTTTGTCGGGTCGATTTAGAACAAAAGTCCCTCTGCTGCACAATAGAACCTCGACCTAGTAGTATCTGTACATTTTTAATAAATTATACCTAGTAAGTAATAAATATCATTTTTAGATGATAAATATATTTAAATATTGATTATTAACATGATTATATTTTATTTATCTTAATGCTAAATAATACAAATATTTTCTCTAGCTTTCTGTTTCTAGTAAACTTTCTAGTGACAGGTTAGTGCTAACTTTGCTAAGTGTTGCCAATTTGGATCACAGACATTACCTCTGTGATAAAAAAAAATATGAAAAAAGAGAAAAAAAGATATGACTGTTTTAAAGACATGAACATCACCACCTACTGAGAACAAACAGGCAGGTGAATATTTGGTTACAAGTAAATGATGGCATACTATTACTCCCCGTTTCATCCTCCCCCCCCCCCCCCCCCCCGATCACTTTTCCAAAAGTTTAAATGCATTTAAATTGTTGTTTCATATTATGCTGTATCTCCTTTCATAAATAAGGATTTTGGTTGTTTTGTTGAGGTTGTGTTATTAATCATAGCATGCTTCCACTTTGTTTTGTTTGATTTATAATAATCCTATAGAATTAGAATTTTTATAACTTTACGTAATTCTTCTTTTTCTTCTTCTTCTTCTTCTTCTTCTTCTTCTTCTTCTTCTTCTTCTTCTTCTTCTTCTTCTTCTTCTTCTTCTTCTTCTTCTTCTTCTTCTTCTTCTTCTTCTTCTTCTCTCTCCTCTCTCTCTCTCTCTCTCTCTCTCTCTCTCTCTCTCTCTCTCTCTCTCTTTTTTTTTTCTCTCTCTCCCTCTCTCTCTCTCTCTCTTTCTCTCTATAATTGGAGATCGACAGGGGCGGTGATTCGTGCATGACGGCGGCGCGAGAAGTGGCCGGGGGAGGGGGTGGGGTGATGGGGTGCAGCAGTAATTGGGTTGATATTGAGGATAGCAAAGCTCCCCCCATCCCCCACACCCCCAATTTAGTGGCACTCGGTCGCATAAGTATTTACGTACAATTGAACTTAATCTCTAATAAAATAAATAACAAAAGACGTCCACGTGATATGAGTAGGATGGCAATAGTGTAGGATTCCAAACAGACAGAGTAGATTTCTTCAAACTATAAGTGCTTGCTCCGTGTTTTATCGCAAAACACGTATTTCCACTGTCTGTGGATCGAGCTAGTGATAAATTAATAGAAAATTTACATTTATTACACCCTGGGTCGCTATTTATAATCGGGTTCGCTTAAACACCCCCCCCCCCCCCCCCTCATTGAATGGCAGCAGAGAAGACTGCATGCGGAAAGGAGATATATTTATAAGAGTGAAAGATAGAAGACATACAGGAAAAGAGACAGAGAGAGAGAGTCATGTAGTATGCCCTTTTACCACTAAAGGGGCAAGGCGCCGCAATTGGCATATTCCCTCTCGGCCTATATTCCGTACCCCCGGACATTTTGATCATCTAGTATAGTGTTTTTTGCAAACGGGTGCACGCGAGTGTATTTTAGTTATATCGAAAACATATTTTGGAATATAAACGTCAATCAGAAACGACAAAATGCCCAAATCACCACGGGTATTTTGATGAGGAAATAAAATTTCAGAGATATGGTAGCAGAGGCGGCGCTCCGGCGGGGGGTGGCAGGGGGCACAGTGCCCTCCCACTTTTTCAAGTACCCTAAATGTGCCTCTTTTTGCATAGGAAAAGTGACCCTTTCACTATGTAAGAAGTGCCCCTTTTTACATAGGAAAAGTGCCCCTTTTACTTTGACAAGTGCCCCTATTAATTTTTAAAAGTGCACCTTCCCCTTTCCACCTCTGATAAGTGCCCCTTTTATGTTGAGACGTACCCCTTTTCCTTTGACAAGTTTCCATTTTCCTTTGCAATAAGCGTCCATTTTGAATTTCTCCTATTAAAAGTGCCCTATTAAAATCTGAGAGGTTCCCCATTGCTTTGACAAGTTCCCCTTTTCCTTTGTAAAAAGTGACCCTTCCCCCTTTTAATAACTTTTGAACTTGAATAGGCGCACCTTATATTTCCACATGTGCCCCCCTTTCCTTTTTAATTAGTGCCCTTTTCCTTATGATAAGTGCCCCCATTTAAATAGAGCCCCTTTTCCTTTTCAGAAATTCCCCTTTCATTTAAGAAAATAGTTCCTTTTCATTCTCATAAGTACCCCTTTTCATCTTTTGTAAATGGCCCTATTCAATTCTGAGAGATACTCGTTTTATTTCGACAAGTACCCCTTCCCCTCCCGATAAGTGCTCTTTTCTTTTCATAATAAATGCCTCTTTTATTTTGACACGTCCCCCTTTTCCTTCCTAATAAATGCTCTTTTTACTTCTTATAAGTGCCACTTACCCTTCTCATAATTACCCCTTTTCATCTTTGATAAGTGCCCCGTTATTGTGCCTCTTTTTCTTTTTGATAAGATTAAGAGCCACATCCCCCTTCTCATAAAGCCCCCTTTCACCTCCGATAATTGCCCTTATTAAAATCTGATCGGTGCCCCTTTGCTTTCAACAAATGCACATTTCCCTTTATCATTAATGCCCCTTTTTCATTCTCATAAGTGCCTCTTTTCATGTACGGCCAGTGCCCCTTTTCAGATGCGATAAGTGCCCCTTTTCACCTCTCATAATTACCCTTTTAACAATGATTTTTCTTCGGCTAATGAGGAACCTATCCCTTTTTCATAATTACCTCTTTTCATCTTTGATAAGTGCCCCGTTTATTTTAACATGTGCCTCTTTTTTGTTGTTGATAAGAGCCACACCCCATAGAGATATATACTACTAACATATATCTCTATGCCACACCCCCTTCTCATAAGAGCCCCCTTTCACCTCCGATAAATACCCCAAAATCTGATGAGTGCCTCTTTTCCGTCGACAAATGCCCATTTCCTTTTCATCCCTGGTGCATGCCTCTTTTTGTAGGTGTAAGAAGTGCCCCATTTTCACCTTTGATTATTACCTTTGTACTTTTTGACCGTTGCTCTTTTTCTTTCTAATAAGTGTCCCCCTTTCCTCTCATAATTAAACGGGCCCCTAATTTCAAGCAACTAAGAGCAATTTCCCCATTTCCATAAATATAACCATTTCTAAAATTTGTGTACCACCACAAATATTCGATAATTTGAACTAGCCGTTGAAAAAACGGCATAGCGTCTTATACGTTTTATTTCAGTCAATGCCGATGTTGGCTTTTTGTTGGCTTTTCGTGTTGGTTATTATACGCACAACCAGCCGGCTCACCTATTGTTATTAAATATATTAATTAATTAATTAATTATAATGGTCACCATATTTTTTTGTGGAAAGTGGAGTTGAGGTATGATCGTACTTGGCTAAATTTCACACTTTTGGGGGTCTAAAATTACCTTCATAGCAATTTTAGGTCTTAAAGGGGCACTAGAAAATGTCATAAATAAGAATAAGAGCAATAACCATGCACTTTGAAGTCATTTAATGCTATCTGAAACAAGAACTCGATCAACTATATCCTATATAGTTTTCGTGATGTTTTCCTGCATGGCATCTACTAACACAATGGAGACCATAACACTATATAGCAGTGTACGATAACGTCTTTTTAAATCAAGTAACAGTAACAAGTTCACTTGGCAGCCCAAGGGGGCGGGGGTTAACCCCCACCCCCCCCCCCCCCCCACCCCGTATAGATCCGCCACTGCCATAATTATAATGATGAATATCGGGCTGCATGGCTTATCTATTGTATTTGTAAGGCCTTTTGAAATTAAATTAATACCATTACAAATTAAGTGTCTGTTTTCCCTACTCGCAAAATCTGGGTGATTCATGGCAACGAAATAATAACCGAATATATAATTTTACATTTTATTTAGTTTATATCGCACGCTACTTTTAATTAATGTCAACCGAGATTTGAAGAAAAAAATCTTTTTCCTTTTTCGGTTCGATGTTTTGGAGACACTATAATCCCTTCATTTCAAGATTACGATTTCGCGGTACGCGGTCTCTTTGAATTTTTCTTCTAGCTCGAACTTCGAAACAGAAGATTAACAGGATCTGTAATTTGAACGTTTGCGTTGATGGCCGACAAGTCAGGAAATACATATTTTTGAACAAGTGAAAATCCAAAAGGTAATAATAGAAAGTGTTTTAAGCTTGAAGTATTTCGAAAACTGACACCAAACACGACGACGCGACGTTTACCAGATGTTTACGTTCACGTTCGTCTGTACAATTTCTACAATCAGTACCGGTAAATCCCTTCCTTGGAGCGCGCCTGCGCGCCCGGTCCAATGGCGAGGCTAGGCCCAGGCCGCTGGCGCTGGCAGGCCAGGGTTAGTTAGCAGGCGCAGGTTTTTAGTGTCGTTGGCCAGTGTTGCAATTGGGCCCGGGGTCGAAAATTTAAAATATCTGATGGCTACGATGCAAAGAGGAACATAGAATTACCTAAATCTAGACATCTAGTGACGAAATTTTCTTTGAAATTGGGTGAGAAATAGAGTCTAGGATCTAATGAAAATAAAAAGGGTCAAACTCGACTGGTTTCTCATTACTAGATCTAGATCTAGATCTAGATCTAATTTATTATAATTTTTTTTGTTATTATTATTATCATCATTATCATCATTATTATTATTATTATTATTATTATTATTATTATTATTATTATCATTGTTGTTATTGATGTTTGTAGATCTACTGACAGATCCTAGATGGCAGGAGTACTGGAGAATAATGGTTATTCGTCTGGCAATACTCGGGTGAATGGATCTGTTCACATTCCAGCTCAGAACATGGCTGGGAACATAGGAGCACTGTATAATATCCAAGGTTTAGAAGAGGCATTGCCTGAGTGGGAACTAGGCTATACAGTTTACGTTGAAGTCTTACAGCATTCAAATAGGTGAGCAATATAGATCTAGCATCATTTTTACAAAGAAGCTCAATTATTTCAATGAAATTAGGGAAGCTTAGAAATCATCCAGCATTAATGATTTGTGGAGGTGTCATGGTCTAGTGGATATTTCTTTGGACTGTGGATCACATGGTTCGTGTGCAGCCACATCATTAATTTCTATTGGCAAGACATTAATCTGCATTTGCCACTCCCCACCCAAGTGTGCAATGGGAAACAGCCCCCTGGTGTCGAAGAACAAAAGTATAATTTTAGTGTTTTCATATATCCAAACAATGATTTTATACTGATTTTATACTTGAATTTTTATGTTGACCATATTTTGAAATTGTACTCAAGGTAAATAATAACCATTTATAATAAACTTTCCAATATAAAATCCCTTTAGTACTGCAAAGACTGAGACCATATCCGAGCACGTACTGCACCTCCTACACAAACTGGGTACGACGGTGGGAGACACCAAACTTACTTCATTTGATGACCATTTCCTATCCCAGCATGTCATCTCGGTGGCTGTCTGTGATACAGAGCTACAGAGTGGTCACAAGAAAACAGTAAGATGAAATTTAAACCAGTTTTACACCCAAAAAAATCCTTGAAATGTGTTGAAGATACCTTTTATTGTGTATGAAGCCATATGGGCCTTGATAAAACAATGGAAGGGATGCAAAATTGCAAATATGTACATCTGTGCATAACTTCCGGTACTAAAATCAAATAAATACCTAATGCCAGGGTATTAAATCACAGAAACATTTTTCAATAGTTTTCTTAGAAGACAATATTCAGTTCCGTATACAGTAATACTATACATGTAATGAATACATAGTTTTGTACCATTTGATTTACTATAAATACATTTATTGATCAATAATTTGTTTCTTGATTTGCCTGTATATTGAACTGTTTTTCAAAATAGGGCAAGGATTACGACTCCACAGGCACAACAATTAGCCTTGATAATTACCACCTTGTCAGCTACAGACAAAATAGTTACTGTGCCCGCTGAGGATAGATAATTGTAATGAATTTTGTTACTTCCAGTATGGTACAGGATCAGATAGAAATACATTGATGGTAATTACCCTAGACTACCAGTTTTCCTGGATGGATAGTTTTCCAAGGATTAGCTTCTATGAAAGCTTCTCTGTGAGTCATTGTTCACAACGTAACTGATATAAAGTCAAACCTGCTTTTAATAGTGACCACCTGTCTAAAAAGACCACATCTATTGTTTCCCTTGAAAATAGTTTCTCATTGAAATAAAGAAACCTGTCTACGAAGACCACTTTTTGTGTTTCCCTTTGGCGGTTGCTATAGACAGGTTTAACTGTATAAGTTATTAAATAAACCATTTATCTTTCCTTGTGCATGCTAGCTGATAGATTTCACAAAGTCCAAACTGAAAGTGAGTGTGTTCCAGCTGAATGAAGAAGGACCTGCTGCAGAGGAACTAGAAGACGAAGAATTCGCCGCCGCAAATCACTGGCTTCTCCCAGCAGGTAAACTTATGTCAATAAATAATTCCACCATAAAGCCCACCTCTACCACACATATTACGATCTGATTTTGGAAGAATTTGCAATAGCATTGATACAAACGTTCAAACTTTTAAAATCTGAATGATCAATGATTTAAATATTAATAGATGATTGATAAGATTAAGATTTCAATGCATTTCAACTTTCAAGCTTCCTTGAAGGAGGAATAGCTACATTTTGCTCAGAATCGAAGTGACATCATACCAATAGTGCAATTGTATGATTTGTATGACCTATGTTCAGGGGGGAAAAAATACAAATACAATTTTGGGGGCTACTTTTCGAACTTGCTTGCATGAAAATAACACTCTTTAGTTCGTTTTGCATTGAACTCTATGCAAATTTTTTGGGGCTCTTTTATGACTTTCGGGGGCTCTTTTGGGGCTAATTCGCCCGAGCCCCTGTGTATTTTTTCACTGCCTATGTTATGTCTATGACTTTGTTAAATGTGAAAATTCATTATTCTCCCAAAAAATTCTTCAATTTTTGTTACAGCTGAGATCGAAGGCATGTGGGAGAATCTAATCTTTGACAGCTCCATCAAGTTAAATCTTCTCAACTATGCGTCTACCACACTCCTCTTCTCTGATGCTAAGATTGATCCTAATATTATCTCATGGAACAGGGTCGTCCTCTTACATGGTATGATGAAAACTCTCAATAGCTTGATCTTTAACTCTTCATATGCCACTCAAATGATATTACTGTGCCACGTACGCTGTATATATTATCTATCAAAGTTTCCCAGATTATTGAACTGTTTCCAGAGCAAGATTGGTATTAAAAGACCAGGGATGAGTCATTTTGCAAAGCCATTGTGTTGCACAAAGCAATACCTCCTTCAAGTTGTGCCTATTGTTTGGTGCAAAAATGCATGTGTTGTGAACGAGTGACCATACAGAGAGGCAAAGAAGGTAGTGGAAGTGTTAATTTTCCTCAACTACTTAGACCAGATGAATTCTAGGTCGTGTAGCCGGCAGATAACCAAGAAAGAAAATGCAAATTTGAAATGTACCGTACATGCAGGCACATTACCTACAAAGGTGTAAGGTGTATATGCAAAGAATATAGAAAATGCAATACCTGTTTTGTTTACTAATGTAATCTTTAATAAATGGTATCTATTGCATTGGACTAGGATAGCTAGAGACAGAAGAGAATGGAAATGTTATGAGGAGGGCTTTGTCCAACGTCTGGATGAACTATAGCCTGATAGATAGATATATTGCATTAAAAATGTTCATGAATATAGGATATAAATGCATCCATATGGAAAAGGTGCTTTGTATTCCAGTATTCTTATCATTATTATAGTCAGCAGCTGATCTTGCTACTTTGAACTTTCAGATGAGAATATTGATAGTTAAGAGTTTAAAAATATTAAGTTTGAAAATAGATTATCTATTGTGACATGTCAGGTAAAGAAGATTTGTGACTTTGTGCAACATTTTCAGGTCCTCCAGGAACAGGGAAGACATCATTATGTAAAGCTTTAGCACAGAAACTCTGCATACGCCTTTCAGACAGGTCAGTGAAATCACATCTTAATTCCATCCCAATATGCCAATGGTATATTTATTAAATCATGAAAGATCAATTTGAAATGCATTAGACTGAAAGCTTTTAAAGTTTGCTTCTATGTTAGTCATAATATATTGTCTTAATGTAGGAGCCCAGAGGATACAAGATCAAGAATTCACATCATTATATGGTGAATTAGAGTGTGATTGCAAATTATGAAAGTGAAATAAG
Organism: Strongylocentrotus purpuratus; assembly: GCF_000002235.5. NCBI lineage: Eukaryota > Metazoa > Echinodermata > Echinoidea > Camarodonta > Strongylocentrotidae > Strongylocentrotus > Strongylocentrotus purpuratus. Next base: position 32,078,118 of record NW_022145614.1, on the reverse strand, counting down.
CATATTTTGTTTGATGAGAGTTGTAAAATAATACATTTTTCTTTTAAATATATTTTCAAATAAATGAGAAAAAACCATGAGGTGGGAATGTCAAATTGACAGAATCCTGAGAGTTCTAGGCATCCAAAGTTGTGTTTGTACTTTGTAGATAGAATGTGTGTACCGGTACCTAAACATAACATAAGAAAATACTCTGTGTACTTTATTTTATGTTATTATATTACAGATATAAATATGGACAACTTGTTGAAATCAACAGCCATAGCTTGTTCTCAAGATGGTTTTCTGAAGTAAGTACTTCCCATTCACACCATTTACCATAACAGAATTTAAAACAAATATAAGGAGTGATAACAAACAGTGTTTAAAGGGAGTGCAGACTGACAAGACTATGTGTCTTTCCTGTGGCCTGACTCGGGGGCCAATCGGGTATAATACGACTACGGATGACGCTACCACAGCAATCACATGCGTGCAACATACGCGAAACCGAAGCGAAGGAGAACTTTGGTCTGTTTCGCAAACGCTGACCATGTAGAGAATAAGTCGCTGACTACCTTTAATCAAGTCCATTCGTTTACCAGCAGTTGACCAAAAGAAGTTGTTAACCAGTATTTGCCAAGCTACACAGCCTTTAATATTCATTTTGCATTACTGTAATTGTAGACTGGTCATTGAGGGATGTTACTTTTTGAAATTTAGGAAAGATATTTATTCGTTATTTATTTATTTTTAAATATTTACACAAGATGACAATGTCAGCCAGAGCTCTTTTTCAAATTGGTCCTGTATGTACATGGAATCATACAGAATAACAATGAAATAAGGCAAAACATAGATTATATTACAGGCATATTAGATAATAGGACATTATATGAAACATTGTTGGAAATAAATGTGAGATTTGTTATTAAATGATATTAGTTTTCATTCCATGCATGAGCTACTAGAGTATTCTTTATCTTTTCATTATTTGATCCCTCCGATTTTAACCTTACTTGTTTTATAATTTTTCTAATGGTATTGAACTCATTATTAAAACCCATGTGTTTTTAATTTCCTGACAGAGTGGTAAGCTTGTGATGAAGATGTTTTCTAAGATTCAAGAGCTCGTGTCTGATCCAGACTCACTTGTGTGCATACTCATAGATGAGGTAAGATTCAAGAGCTTGTGTCTGATCCAGACTCACTTGTGTGCATACTCATAGATGAGGTAAGATTCAGGAGCTTGTGTCTGATCCAGACTCACTTGTATGCATACTCATAGATGAGGTAAGATTCAGGAGCTTGTGTCTGATCCAGACTCACTTGTATGCATACTCATAGATGAGGTAAGATTCAGGAGCTTGTGTCTGATCCAGACTCACTTGTATGCATACTCATAGATGAGGTAAGATTCAGGAGCTTGTGTCTGATCCAGACTCGCTTGTATGCATACTCATAGATGAGGTAAGATTCAGGAGCTTGTGTCTGATCCAGACTCACTTGTATGCATACTCATAGATGAGGTAAGATTCAGGAGCTTGTGTCTGATCCAGACTCACTTGTATGCATACTCATAGATGAGGTAAGATTCAGGAGCTTGTGTCTGATCCAGACTCACTTGTATGCATACTCATAGATGAGGTAAGATTCAGGAGCTTGTGTCTGATCCAGACTCACTTGTATGCATACTCATAGATGAGGTAAGATTCAGGAGCTTGTGTCTGATCCAGACTCACTTGTATGCATACTCATAGATGAGGTGAGCTAGAGCAATGGATTCATAGCTCCCAGAACCAATATGCTTTAATACAAAGACCAAGATCTTTGGGGATTATTGATACATTATTAAACTTGTCCCATATATATATAAGTTTTGTTGGGTCTCACTTGGGCTTTAAAGGTTCCTTTCTTCCTTGCTTATATGCCCTGCTCCTTCAATAACAATGCAATACTAAAGGATTCTTACCACTAGATGTTCAGTGATAACTTAGACTTTCTCTTTTCATTAATTTAATCTTCAAAATCCATATGAATTTTAGCTTTGGAATTTCCTCTTTGAAACTGAATTATGAATATGACTTTGATTTAGAAATCAATCTGAACTTTTTGTACTGATAGGGAAATACCCTACCAAAGAATTTTTAAAGCAACTTCTGCTTCATGAGCCACAAGAAAGATACATTTAAAGTTTAATTTATTATGCTCGGTATATTTTTTTATTTTTCTATTTCAATCATTCATGGTGCTTTTCTGAAGCAATCCTTACATCTGAATGTATGCTTTACTGGCAGGTTGAAAGTCTGACATCGGCAAGGAAGAGTGCACTGGCAGGAACTGAACCATCAGACGCTATCAGGGTTGTCAATGCTCTACTAACACAGATTGATATCATCAAGAGGTAGGTTGCACGGTTTCCTGCGTTCTGATTGGATATATCCATTCGATGGATGTATAGTTGCCTAGTTTTACATACATGTAATTATGGCACTTCCGCCCGCCCGCAGGAAACTAGACATGCATTCACGAGTGCTTCGATGGAGGTATAGTTGTATAGTTGCATAGTTGTATGGATGCATAGTTTCCCGCATTCTGATTGGTTAAGACTATTCGATGGATAGTTGCATAGTTGTATGGTTGCATAGTTTCCTGCGTTCTGACTGGATAAAACTATACATCCATTTAATGGATGTATAGTTGTACGAATAATGGCCTGTACGGCCCGTCATATACGTTCACACATTTCATAGAAGATGATGAAAGCAGCGTTCATCATGTAAACTGAAAATGGCCCTGTTACACTGAGTTTCAATCCCATCAAGTAGAATTCTGCCACATCATACTTCTCAGAAGCTGTATATCTAGCCTTCGTTATCATTACATTCATGCTCTATAACAGTTTAATCATTTTTGATTGATCATCATTTATGTTATTTCTTCCAGGAACCCAAACGTATTGATCCTTGCTACATCAAACATCACAGAGGCTATAGATCTAGCATTCATAGACCGAGCTGATATCAAGCAGTACATTGGACCTCCTTCAGCACATGCTATCTTCATCATCTTCACATCCTGCCTAACTGAACTCATGAAGGTAAGAGCAATCTGTTTAGATGGCACAACAAAGCCTTATTTAGTATTCCACATTGAAGTGCAGGAATAGTGATGATCTGTAGTCCCAACGATAGTTTTCATGTGTTTGTGCCATATCAGACCATCCATTACAACTACCTTACCTACCCTGGAAAACTACTCCAAATCATCTTGATACAAAATGGACATGAGATAATTGTCTATGGGGTACTGCAATAGTAGAAATATTTGCGGTACATTAATTTTTCGCGGACTTCGAGCTAAGATAGGCAAGCGCAAATTTTATAACTCCACTAAGCACAACTTTTTTTTGGTGTTGTGAATGGGCTGAATTGCGTGCAAGAACCAGTGAATGTGTTTCCGGGGTCCCTCGGCGCGAAAAATTAATCAAGCGAAAATAACAGCGTTTACAGAAGTTGGCCCTGGATAGAGAACCATGTCTTGTGAATAAAAAGAAGTTGAGAAGAAGTTGCATACACTACAATGCTTTAAATTTAAAAACTTAACAGCTCAATGTGAGGCTAATTTTTGTCAAAGTTCAAGGTATGGTCTCTTGAATGGAAGTTCTGCGACAATGTTTTGTAAACAAAATTAAGTTGGAAACTTATTATGAAATGCTTAACAATTGCCATTAACATTTCTTACTCTGGCATTGTTTTGTTCAAGAAAAATGAGATTCTGTTGGCAGGATATTTTGTATGCTGTCAAAGTTACCATCCTTGATCAGTAAATTTGACAGGACATAGTGGCATTGCTCTCATCCATCAATGTTATTGTGATTATGTTGCCACTCTCCACCGAGGTGTAGGAAATAGGTACCTGGTAGTAAGAATCCCTCAACTTCTTGAGTGCCTTCGCATGGTAGCGCAGCTGAACCACCGGGCTAATTATGTGACTGCAGTGCCCTCAGGGAGAACAGTGTTAATACTGATGAGACTAGCCCAGGAAAACGAGACATGTTATTGTTATTAGTATTATTATTATCATTTTTGTTGTTATTTTTGTCTCGCCTGCGTAGCAATTCCATGAAACTTGTACACAAGGGTTATCAAGTATCACAAATCTTATGACACAAAGTCAAGCTCAGGATTTAAAGAAGAAAAAAAATTTAAAATCAATTTTTCATATTTTTTCAGCCATTAAAGTTATTAATCTTGGTACAAATTAGTAAATAATTCTTCCGATGATTCTTGGTCAATATTCACTTTAAAATGCTGATTATATTCAGAGGATTTCATTGAGGGAGGGGGCTGCTGATGAGCCACCCTGTCTATAAATAATGTCCCAACCTCAATTTTTCATCATTTTGAATTGCGTAATGCAGGCGAGACCGCCGAGAGCGTTTCCCTTGTTTGTTTTTTGTTGTTTTTCTTATTGTTATAATTATTGTTGTTATTATTATTATTATTATTACTTCTACATTGTAGAAAGGTGTGATCAGCCCATCACAGCACATCTTACCTCTAGATGCATTAGAAGCTATGAAGTTCAAGGAAGTAGCCGTCACCGCACCTAGTCTCTTCCTTCTAAAAATTGCCAAGTAAGTTGTCATCAATTGCACCTCCTTGAACTCTTCATGCAGAAAGATACCACATAGTAAGCTCTGTTGAGCTGCAGACTGTTTTTGACTGCACATAGAGTTCTTGTAGAGCCTTTTTACTTGCACTGTACGCTCTGCACTTGACAAGCACAAGGTACGATAATACGCCAACAGAGGACAAGAACTATACTAGAAGAAGAAGAGTTGTCTATCTCTACTTGTACTGTCTATTGTACTGTTATAAAAATTTCTCAAAAACGTACATGTGATTTTTTTTTCTGTATTCCAGAGAAGACTCCGTAGTTCTTGGCTAGAAATTGTTTATCCTTGTTTGTTGTTGGCTTGTTTTACCTCATATATGACACAGGAAATACCATTCACATTTCTGTATGTTATAACACAAAGCAAGTCATTTGTCGCGCACAGTTGCCATTCATTTATACTTTTTTTTTTATGTGGCTTCTTCTTTTTTCTTACTGTGAATTACATTTCAGTATCAGGAAAATTTAGTTTGAGTAAGTAGCATTATGTGTAGAAATAGTAATTAATGGCTGTTTTACGTCTTTCTTTTTTTCTACAGGGAGAGTGTAGGTCTGAGTGGACGAACACTTAGGAAACTTCCCTTCTTGGCACATGCTATGTTCTTGCAAGTAAGCCGGATTTCATCTCCATATTTGTATCAGGAAGTTGTTAATTTCTCATGATATGCTGCAATCACAGTTTTCAGTTTTTATATGAATGATGATTTCATCATCTAATCATCTGGGAAATGATGACCAACTAGAGGGAATATGTTTCACTCTCTGATCGTATTTTTCATTATGCTAAGGATATATTTTATGTGACCATGTTGTTGATAAATTGATACTAATGTTTTTTTTTAGTAATTATTGTTCCTTGTCTTTTTCATTTTTTTTCTTTGTAACAGACATCACACGTCTCGTTACCAGACTTCCTCACAGCCCTCCAACAGATTGTCATCAAACAATTTGAAGAGAGAGAGAGTCTCTCAAAGGATACATAGCACCTCCTAGACTCCTAAAGGTATTCATCAAGTAGTTCAAGACAGCAGGTGTCTCAAAAGATACAGAATAGCTGCTTAGAGGGTGCCATGAAGCAGTTTGGAGACAAGAGAGTCTGGCCTCTGAAATAGTGTTACCAAGCAGTCTCAAATGAGAGGATACCAGCCTATGAAAGATTGCCATCCAGCAATTTGAAAATAGAGAGAATATTTCAAAGGATTAAGACCACTGTAAGATTCTCATGAAGCAGAGTAAATACAGAGAGAGAGAGGGTCTTGAAGCATACACAGTGGTCTCTGAGAGGTCCCTATCAAGCAGATTGAAGCAAAGAAAGACCTCAAGGGCCGCTGTCCAGTGCCTCTCAGAGGCTTCGTCAAGCAGAAGGAGAGGAGCCCATTAAGGAATAGTCAATGGCCAATTTGGTTTCTTCTTTTCATCGAGCAACTTGAAAATATGGAGTCTGTTAAAAGCTTGATAGAGGCCTGTTCCCCATTTATACTTCAGATCAAACAAGGACTGCCAAAAATCCTTTCAAATTAAATTAACTCAGGAAAGCTGTCTGATGACATGTTTAGTTCATTTATACTTTCAGTTGGATTTCAATTATATTTTCAGGTACTGGAAATTGTCTGTTTTACATGCAGTTGTTTTGGATAATATGATTATACTTTTTGTTTATGTAGAAAAGAATCAATATTACAAGCATCCATGTAAATATGAATTCAAGTGCTGTTGAACACTATGGCCCAAATTCACAAAGGAGGTTTAACTTAACCCATGGTTTAAACCCTCATTTACATAACCCATGTGTCCGCTTATTTTGCTCTAATTTTAGACCATGATTTATGTAAATGAAGATTTAAACCATGGGTTAAATTCAAACCTCCTTTGTGAATTTGGGCCTATGTCTGATCTTGTCATTCCTTATCAAATATCTAGGTCAAACAAATCTCTATTTGTTTTTAAACAAATATATCTAAAGTGTTCTTCCAAAGAAAATCCTCTACTTTATAGGATTTATTAATAGTGCTTGATTTCATCTATCTCTGATTTTGTTTACATCACAAAGAGCAAGAGAGTCATATTTCAGAGGAGCGTGCTGCGTTATTTAATCATAAGTTCCTTGAAACATGAGCAACGATAAGAACATACCCAGTATAGTTTGGTTAATATAGATACAACATTGCAACCAAAGGTCGGAGGGACCAGTTTCGTTTAGCTGCGTGTATATGCATAATTGCATATGATTTGGAGATCAAGGAAAATATTACATTATTTCCTAAATGTAAGCTTATTGTGTATGTGATTGTACATAGATGGATCTATTTATGCAATTAAGCAAAACTGATTGTGGATTGCTTACATGTAGATTTTATCTTGAAAAGATACCAAAATGTAGAAATTTATTGTGTGAGTTTATTCTTTGAGTTTAAAGCATAAGATGTTCAGGTATTTCTCAGTGTGTAGATGTATATATCATATTTCAATTTGTCTGCTCTTAAAGAGAATGTTGCTTTAGGTTCCATTTATAAAGGGACAATAATTGTTGTGGATTTATCAGAATAGTGTATTGCATTCCCCCAGAAGATATGAACATTATTTGTAATTTACTAGGATATATACCGATTCATGTTTGTATTTATTGTTTGCTTTATAACAATATTTTATTATTATGATATAATGTGTCAAACTAATAACAATAATAATGATAATAATCATTATTAGTGTGTTTGTAATTACTCTATATCTATATGAACAAACATTGAATATAATGTAAACTTAGAGAAATATCTACCGGTATATGATGTGAAAGTGCTACGTTTAATATGTTTATTCTCTCTATACTTGTTGTATGTTGTATGTTTCATGTCACATGTAATTTTTATTCTATTTTTTTTCTGTGAATATAGCATGTAAACACATCAAATTTCCTTTTGAAACAAAAAAATATAAATTGAATTGAATTGAATTTAGTGTACTTAATTAATTGCTTTTATTGGTTGATGTTGTACAAAGTTTTGTAATCATTATAATTTGTATTTTAGTTGGCTGCATTTGATCTGAATTATTTATACAAGGCCATTTTCAGCATTCTAAACAAAACAAAAATTAAGATTTTTTAATAAATGTTGAATTAAACTACCAAACAATTCTCACAAACAAAATTAATTCTGTGACCGTAGCAAAATATTTCTACGACTTTCTTTTTATGGTTTCCACTCTTTCATCTAATAACACAAGTATTATTTATTCAAATTAATTGCTTGTTTGAGAATATGGATAAACTGTTATGGTTGTATGCCAGGGAGAGAGAGAAAGAAAGAAAGAGGGAAAGAGCAAGATAGACAGAAATAGGGAAGGACTTGTGAAAGAAAGAAATAAAATAAGGCAAAGATGGATCATATCTAGAAATTCTTGACACCCCGATTAATGACTTACTTGTTTGTTCACGTTTTTTTATGACCTGAACCTCCACCCTTCTTCGCCCTCCCATATAAACCATATATCAACCATATATCGACAGTTTACCACAGCATATGTTCCATAATGTATAAATCTACTTTGCGTAAAATGTATTCCTAATTTACTTCATCTCTTTGCTTCTCTCTGTGTATGTCTCTCTCACTCCCTCTTTTTCTCTGTTTCTTTCTCTCTGACCTTTTCTGTGTCTCTCGTCAATTTTGTTTCATCCTTTTTCTCCCTCTTCTCTCTCTCTTCGCTTCATCTCTCTCCATCTCCCCCTGGGGAAAAAAATGTTTTCTGACATATTGTATGTATATCAACAGTTTTATAAGTAAGCATATCATGTTCCTTACATCAAGTATTACAAGTGCATGTACATACAGAGAAACTACAAATTAATCTGTAACAGATTCAAGCAAGCCGACTTGAGTAACGCATATGTTCATGTTTCTTACATCGCTATACATACTTAATCAGTAGAAGAGGAGAAAAAACTTAAATAATAATAATAATGATGGATTCTTGTATAGCGCTGTCCGTCAGATTTTACCCTCATGGCACTCCACATTCCAGCTACCATATCTTTATTGTATAAACTAAACATCTTAGCTATTGGAGTCATTCGTCTCTCAGAACTTTAAGAGCATGTGATTAGGTTCCATAACAGCTATGAATGAGTACAATTAAAAAATTATTCATTGTACCGTGTGTTTTTTTCAGCACATATCGATATCACCAGAGTTAAATCAAGCCTTTGTTTAAAAAATGCATGTAGTGCAGAGCAAACTGCTACACCATGAGAACATCATAAAGGTTCACTTTTTCCTTTGAAATTACAAATTCAATTAAATAATATATACACATACTGGATAGTGAATTAGTGATTCATATTATTTATCCTAAAAATGAAAATCTCATTTTACAAGAGCATCACACAATGTTTTCATAGACAATTTGCATTATTCAAAATCCTTCATACTCTTAAACCATTTACCAAAAAAATCATTGAAGTGAACAAAATTGAGGTGGATTTTAGACGTTCTAGTTATGTACAATTTTTTTTCCAGGTGATTGTACACTTTAAAGTGAATCTGGTCCACTTGTGAAATTCTCAATTTTCTGGTTTGACCGTAATGCTTCATAAATTACCTACGTTTGCTTATTTTCAATAAAAGTGTTCAGATGGCAGAACTTGAGCAACTCCAGCAGTATTATGAATGCCAGCTACACAAAAAGACTGTTAGGATTCATGAAAAAATGTACAGAAAAAGAGCATTCTGAGGGTTCAGTGAAACAAAGACGTAACTCCATATTTTGTCAAAATGAGTATTTGATATCAAAATGTTCAGAAAAATGTGGGCTTTCCAGGAAACACAAAGTCTCAACGCCATCTCAACAGCCCATTGAAGTCATTGGCTAGTGAAACATAGACTTAACTTCTTAAGGCCCTAGTGCTCAGTAACACATGAACCACTTTTTCTCAAAAATGGCCAAAATGGAGTTACGTCTTTGTGACACTAACCCCTCGATTTGACATCTTCAGAACAAAGGTTCACAAGGTAAAGCATACATATTGTCCATGGAGGAAAGCATGCTACTGCGAGCACTTCAACAAATAAAACAATTATCTGTGATGTAAGCTCTTCCAAGATACTTGAGCTTGCTGTACAATACTTCTACTTGACCAGCCACTCGTATTAACCAATCAGAACCTTCCTTTCAACAACGTAGCTTCTGATTGGTTATTTACAGACTGTATGAACTTGTTGGATCTCTTATGAATTACTTAAACTTGACTACTACCGTCACTCATATTAACCAATCAGAACCTTCCTTTCAACAAGGTAGCTTCTGATTGGTTATTTACTGACTGTATGGACATATTGGATTCCTTCTGTAATCAAATGCTACAAGTCTGTGTGGACATCAATTTGTCAACTAAGTTGAAATATATGGGAAAATATCATCATGAACTTGAATAGTTTAATTTTTTGTTAATCAACTGTTGTTTACAGATATTCCATGTGACCAATTACTAGTTAGTAAACCAATTTTCTACATAATAAAAAAATTCAACTGGGGTTGCTAATTGAATGTGAATTGTTTGCTTTCTCACTAAACCATTTCTGAATTTCTGAGGTTAACTGCAGAAAACTTCACAAGTTAATTAATTGTTCAAACCATTCATATTCATACAAAGAATCCTTTGAAGAAAATTTTATTCAGTATACCTGTCTTTTCCTTTATTTTATCAATTTGTTTAATCTTGACTAATGGTATGATCATAGATGTTTATTAAAAAATCCCCTCCCCTCCAATATTAATAAAGAAATAGTGTATAAATATTCCCTATCAATGCCTGTACGGTACCACCATGATAATTCTGTGATACAATACTGGCATGAGATCAGTTTAGAATGGAGTTACTTTGATTCTTGCTCCATCATCGGTTTCCTCCTCTAAGAGCCAGCACAAGATGTAGAACAGATCCTCCATTCACCTTATAATCAGAAGCAGTCTTATCATCATTCCTGTGCAATATTCAGATAAATTAAAGAGATGCTTGTTAAATTTGAAAAGGAACTTTAGCAAAAATGAAGTGGCACAAAAAGACATGTCTGGAAAGCAAAAGGCATCATAGTTAGAGATGTTTTTTAATTAAAGTTCTTTTTTGACATGTCTGAATGAAAGTTTAGCTAATATTACGCCTCATTGAGCTGGTACATGCATTTACCAGCTTCAAATCCTAACATTGTGGTTCTATCTCTGTGTAATAAAAATATGATTTCTAACAATTATGTGGTTCTAGAGGCGTCTCTTTGTGCCACTACATTTGGCTAAGCTACCTATGATACTTGATTTAAAGATGAACATATTGTTTGTTGGTATTAAAAGATATTCTATTTGATATTTGAAAATATTAAACATGTGAAGAGCAGGGCTACACACAAAATAAAACAATTTGGGATAATTCTAGGATATTACCAAAAGATAAACAAAGGGGTTAGGCAATAAAACTGTAAATATCTTAATGGAATACTTTACAGTTTTAGGGTCATTTTGACGTTCAGATTAAATCAATCTTTTGTGCTCTATATCGTAACATCTTTAAATGACGTCAGAAAATGCATCTGATGTTACTAATGCATTTTACAGAAGAAATGCCTTCTCGTTTGAAGTTTTGCCACTTTTATGCAAAAAAGAAAGACAAAAATTTATGAAGAAATCCTGGTTGAGTGACTTCATTAAATTTATTTGGGGAGGACTGAAAAGTCACTGCATGTGTTCTGTATAAAACTGTTTCTTCAAGACATCATGATGAAATGTATCTTTCCAAGCACACAACACAAATCCAAACCATAGCAGATTTCCCCCAATTATAATCTAGCAACTACTCACAAATTGCAGGTGAAGGCTTATGCACATATCAGCTAGGTTGTAAACTCAAACTATCTTACTAACTCTTCATTTCTCTGTCACATTACATGTATGTACTACATTTCGACCTACATGTATGTGCAATAGACTTGAGCCAGACTGATTTGTGGTTGCTCCAAATTCTCACAGATCACCCCTCTTCTGAGGGATCTGCACTGGCTACCAGTACATCAAAGAATATCATTCAACATTCTGTTGATTGGCAATAAAGTGCGAATTGGCAATGTTTGTATTTTTGTTTGTGGACCACCCTGTAGAGTGTTTTAACTTGAAACTCTTAGCACACTTCAATAATTTCCATCACGTACGTCTGATTATCATCATGGGCTAGAGTTACTTGTGTCATAATCATTAAAAGAGTACAGAAATATGACTTACATTTGTTTACCACTGAAAATTAATCTCTGCTGTGCAGGGGGAATACCCTCCTTCTCTTCAACTCTTTCCTTAATCCTCTCAACCTAAATATATAACAAGACAAAAGTACTTATCCACTTAGCACATATCTTATTTGTACAACATCTTTCCATGTATGTAATAAAATAATAATTCAAATTTACTGTAAATAAAATGAAGTAAAATGAAAAATTTTCTCAGATGTTGATTTACAAACTTAAGGCTTTTAAGAACAGAACCATGTCTTCACTTTTCTTTTGTCAGAGTGCTCCCTGCAGGCTACCAATGCAAAAGCCAAGATGGTATCTTAAGAATCCTTTAATTATTTAATAGTTCAACAGATCAATGTAGATGAGTGCACACTATAATCTATAAGCATCCAGATTAACTTGGTAACATGAATAGTCAATCCAGTCTGATCTATTACAGGGTTCCATGTGGCTATACTGTATACAAAATATGAGCTTCAAATATTACTTCTACAAAGACATACCGCAATTTGAATACAATCTCAGTTAACAGTAAAACATCTTGTTGAGTAGACTAGTCAACGCATATATAATCACTCACATAGAATAGGGCATGTATAGCACCCCAGGACCAACTTGGGTTCTGTGTGAACCCTATATGAGGGGATTATGTTATCCTTTATTTTCTTCATACTCCTTAACCAGACTAACCATTCACATAATAGAATGCCAGGCAAAGTCTTTTGGGGTTGGTATTATGCATGCTAGCGATATACAAAAACTATTTTGTCAAGTGATAGGCACACTTTAAATGTTGGAGAAAGGGGCAAGTGTATAAAGCAAGCAAGTAATTGTTCTCACCTTATCCATTGGTTCAATGTCGATCTCAATCTGTAGAATAAAAAGATGAAGGACATCATAATTGGACAAGGCAGACCTTCCCACTAATAAATTGCATATTAATTATATCACATGCCTTCTCATCCAAATCATCCTACATTGTATAATGTAGCAAGTTACAGGAATGTTGTATGTGGTAATATCGATTGAAATTGTGTGAAAGTTGTTGGCTTTTATATCATTCTAAGAGTTTTTTGATCACTCATAATATATAAATGTACCAGTATAATTTTTTTACAATCTTAAAAAGTAATATATGAATGATGTTATATATGGATGACGTCATACGATGACCCACAATTGTAAAGCTGCGCATGCGCCTTGCGCAATAAACTTGCTTTGGAATCTTATACCATGAGTATCAAACGTGTGCTATTATCTGTCTTGAGTATTCATCTGTGTACCTCAAGTAAGAGTACATAACAGCTATTTTGGCGACGAGGATAAACTTTGTGTTTTATTCTACTTTTTGGTAAAGCTACTCCAATCAACGAGGGTATTGACCCATTACGATCCGAAAGAACAGCTGATACTAGCTTGCGACGCTAGTCCGTACGGCGTCGGAGCTGTTCTCGCACATAAGTTTTCGGATGGATCCGAAAAACCGATCGGATTCGCGTCGCGAACCCTAAACTCAGCGGAGCGCCGATATTCGCAACTAGATAAAGAAGGATTAGCAGTAGTTTTCGGCGTGAAGCGGTTCCACCAGTACCTATATGGTCGGAAGTTTGACATAATAACCGACCATAAGCCGCTACTTGGACTCTTCGGTGAAAAGAAAGCTATTCCGCAGATGGCTTCTCCGCGCGTCCAACGGTGGGCGATTACGTTAGCAGCATACGAATATCGCATAACGTACAAGGCGGGAGAAGAAAATGCTAACGCGGATGCACTCAGCAGACTACCTCAAGAGTCAACAATCGGGGATCCTCCCGTCCCAGGAGATATCGTTCTACTGATGGACATCCTCGAGAAAACACCTATCACGCCCTCACGCGTCCGTATAATGACCGATAAGGATCCAGTCTTATCACGCGTTCGAAATTTCGTCATGCATGGATGGGTTTCTTCGCATGAATTGAAAGACGAAGCGTTCGGTCCGTATCTGAATCGTAAAGATGAGTTGAGTGTACATGAAGGAGTACTGTTATGGGGAGCTCGCGTGGTGCTGCCCCCAAAATGCCGGGATCAGATGATGGAGGAGCTACATGATGCTCACCCCGGAATAGTCCGAATGAAAACAAGTGCGCGAGGTTGCGTATGGTGGCCGCAAATTGACAAAGATTTGGAGCGAAAAGTGAAATCTTGTGAAAAATGTCAAGCACACCAACGACAACCATCGAAAGCACCGCTACATCAATGGGAATATCCCAGCAAGCCGTGGTCGCGAATTCATGTAGATTACGCAGGCCCGGTAGAAGGTAAAATGCTTCTCGTAGTAATTGATGCGTATTCGAAGTGGATGGATGTTCACATCACTACGAAATCGACAAGCGAAGCGACAATAGAGAAATTAAGAGAAGTTTTCGCAACACATGGCCTACCCAACACGCTGGTTTCCGATAATGGGCCCTGTTTCACCAGTGATGAATTCGCCAAATTCATGAAGATGAACGCAATAAATCACATCAGAGGAGCGCCATACCACCCGGCTACAAATGGCCTCGCGGAGAGAGCCGTGCAAACTGTGAAAGGAGCCCTCCGAAAAATGAGTGGTCCCCTTCACACTAGGTTATCGCGGTTCCTGTTAAGTTACCGTACAACACCGCAAGCTACTACAAAGCAATCACCGGCAGAGTTGCTAATGAATCGTAAACTGCGTACTCGCATTACGTCAGTTCTGCCAGATGTGAACGCAACCGTAGAGAAAAAGCAGTTCGCCCAAAAGATCGCTCACACTACTCACGCCCTTCGCGAATTCAATGTAGGCGACGACGTCCTTGTGAGAAATTATGCTCGAGGCAACCAATGGTTACCCGGTAAAATAACCGACCGTACCGGTCCAGTATCATATGTGGTCAATGTCAGTGTCGACGGTGCGACACTAAAATGGAAGCGTCATGTTGACCAACTCCGAAGTCGAGTTTCCTCATCGACCGCGCGGAAACAAGACTACGCGAACGAAGGTGTTGTCCCTACACTCGATGAAGATGATGTTATCAATTCTGATAACGATAATAATGATCGCGAAGATTATCACGCAGATCAAGTAGACATCCGCGAAGCTCGCGAAGACGACTTCGACGAAAACCGCGACGTCAATCGCGATGCCGGTAGAAAGGATTACCCTAGACGAGAGCGAAGAAAACCAAATTACTATGGATTTGAATAATTTTGGACTGATGCAAACTGCTAATCAGGTTTTAATTCTAAGCAATAAAACCATATCTCACTTGTTTCATATATTTGAAATAATAGTCAATAAAAGGAATTGATGCCTTTACTCATTTGGTTAATTTTTAAGTTTATAGAAATTATTTGATATAAAGTTAATGTACAAGCAAAAGTATACTCAACTTGTTGAAAAAGTGGATTTGCAAACTGTTTATTTGTTTAATCATAGTTTGGATTACCTAACATTTCATACCTACGATATTTGTTGTTTTTACAATTACTGTTTTATAATTTTAAGAAGGGGCTTTAAAACTACGGGGGGAGAGATGTTATATATGGATGACGTCATACGATGACCCACAATTGTAAAGCTGCGCATGCGCCTTGCGCAATAAACTTGCTTTGGAATCTTATACCATGAGTATCAAACGTGTGCTATTATCTGTCTTGAGTATTCATCTGTGTACCTCAAGTAAGAGTACATAACAAATATGATTGTAGTGCTTTTGCTGATTTCACATTTAATCAAACAATAAATCTCAGTCGTTATATCAAAGACATATCTACAAAGGTTGGATTGAATTGCCCTTCAAAGTGACAATTGATGCCCCCAGAGGTGCACTTTACAACATGTAGACCTATGTGTATGTTTGATTTCCCAGTATGATTGCAGAGATTTCCAATTTAAAAAACTCACCAGAAGTTCTTAATTGTATTAGACCCCTATGTATCTTTAAAGTTTGTAAATAAATCATAAATGAACTTGGATATTGATCCATGTAGGCAAGTTTTTTTTACATCTCAGTAAGAGTGATAAATATTAAATTTCCCCATGTTAAATGGCTATTTCTGTCATTTGAGAAATTAGATAGCATAATGGCATATTTAATCTTTAAAGCTTACCTCTTTCCCAGTGAGTGTCTGTATTAATGGAAAGAAAGAGAAAGAAAAATAATGCAGTTCATTATGTAATTGATAAACAATTTTAACCTGATTTTTTTCTTCTTCTTTGTAATGTTAATGCCACCCATTTTGCGAGAGTGGCGAACTGACTTTATTGGATGACAGACAGTGCAGTAAAACTAAAAGGTCAAAGTTAAATTAAAGCCAAGGCAAGGCCAGGGTCTTGTGGTTCCATGACACATGCTCCGCCGACGATTGCTCCGCCGACATTTACTCCGCAAAACGCGACAATTGCTCCGCGACATTTGCTCCGACGTCAAATGCTCCGCCGACAGGTGCTCCGCCGACAGTTGCTCCGCCGACAGTTGCTCCGCCGACAATTGCTCCGCCGACAGATGCTCCGCCGACAATTGCTCCGCCGACAATTGCTCCTCCGACAATTGCTCCGCCGACAATTGCTCCACCGTCAATTGCTCCGCAAAACGCGACAATTGCTCCGCCGACATTTGCTCCGCCGACATTTGCTCCGCCTGAAGCGACACTTGCTCCGCCGACATTTGCTCCGCCGACATTTGCTCCGCCGTCAATTGCTCCGCCGACAATTGCTCCGCCTGAAGCGACAATTGCTCCGGTGACGTGCTCCGCCGACAATTGCTCCGACGACATTTGCTCCGCCGACAATTGCTCCGCCGACAATTGCTCCGTCGACAATTGCTCCGCCGACAATTGCTCCGCCTGAAGCGACAATTGCTCCGGTGACATTTGCTCCGCCGACAATTGCTCCGACGACATTTGCTCCGCATGAAGCGACACTTGCTCCGGTGACATTTGCTCCGCCGACATTTGCTCCGCCCAAAAAGTGTCCCATCACAAATGCTACTAGTACTACGACAAATGCTTCGCCGACAATATTTTTTTTTCACGGGTTGTTTTTGTTTCTTTCTTTTTTTCTTCATTTTTTGAATGCATTTCATGACATTATGTAAATGAAATGAAATGAATGAATGTTGATAATGTGGGAGGAAAAAGCAGTTGCCTAAAAGTCATTTCGAATATACTGAAATAACTTTCCATCTATCACTGTACGTCCCACATAATGTACACTAAACACTCATTACATGTCATGGGAAGTTTTTTTTTTAAAGTAGAGCAGCAAGCCACATTCCCCAATACGCGCATACCTCCTAGTTAATTTCAAACAGCTCATCAATATGTAAGACCTGAAATTACCTCAATGAAAGAAGACTAACAACATGAGAGGAAAGAAAAGAGCAAAAAAGACAACCGTTTTTTGCTATTCCCATAATGTTTGATTTAAAAAAATAAAAAATAAAATTATAGCTCCTTACGCAAGTTCTCCGGCGAAAGATAATTACTCCGCTCAAAATCTGTTTCATGTATTACTCATTAGCTGATCCAAAGCTCAAGGCTATCTCTCTCTCTCTCTCTCTTTCTCTCTCTCCCATGCTCCTCCTTTTCCTGTTTACACCGTTTTCTTGTCTTCTTTGCTCTTTTCTTTCCTCTCATGCTATTAGTCTTCTTTCATTTCCATCACTTCTTCTCTGCTCCCCCTCTCGAGTTCTATTTCTCTCGTGAAATTGAAACGTAAAGTAATACAATCATGTAGTACATTCTTGTTTAGAATAATATTTTCAATAATATCCAGTCCATTTTCTAAAGGTTTCTTTCCTTTAGTTAAGTGTATGTAGCTTTAATATATATATGATAGTGTGCAAAACACTCCGTTTCATTCGAGTACTTTGTTTTCACTAAATAATTTAAGGGACTCACGAAGCCACCGGAAGAAGAGCAATTGGCTTATCATGAAGAACTAACATCAAACTGCAACAAAATGATTTGTATAAATGTGAATAAGCAGAAAGGCTGCCATCTCATTTTCCCGTCTGAATGGGTTCTCTTCCTTACGTTTATAAGTGCCCTTATTTTCTAAACTTTTTTTTTATATTTGTGTGTTTATTAAATTTTCAATCATATAAAAATTACATATTTACAAGTCATTGGTAATAATTAGACAAACAAAAAAACCAATATGTATAAGAACAACTAACAATAATGAAAGGACAAGAAAGTTATAAAAAAAAAACATTATAGTAAAAAAAAATACACTGTACACATGTAAATCATAGTTTGAACTCCAGTGCATAAAGGGGAGTGAGGGGGCACAGGAATAAAAGTTAAATCAACATGAGTATCATAAGTCAAATCGCCATTTCTTAAAATGCGAAACAAGCTTGTTCCTTTTTTTTGCTGAGAAATATTCAATATCTTTTTGTTTCTTTATAAAACTCTTAAAAAGATCAACACTTGGTAAATCCCCCTTACTTATTTTCTAAACTTCCATGATGACCTATTACATTGTATAATGCTTTACCTAGTAAGATGCATTGATCGAGGTAATTTCAGGTATTACATGATGAGCTACTTGAAATTAACTAGGAGGTATGCGCGTATTGGGGAATGTCGCTTGCTGCTCTACTTTTTTTAAAAAACTTCCCACGACATGTAATGAGTGTTTAGTATACATTATATGGGACGTACAGTGATAGATGGAAAGTTATTTCAGTATATTCGAAATGACTTTTAGGTAACTCCTTTTTCCTCCCACTTCATCAACATTCATTCATTTCATTTCATCTACATTATTTCAAGAAATGCATTCAGAAAATGAAGAAGAAAAAAAGAAACAAAAAAATAGGTGTAAAGAAAATATTGTCGGCGAAGCATTTGTCGTAGTACTAGTAGCATTTGTAGTTTATGGGACACTTTTTGGGCGGAGCAAATGTCGGCGGAGCAATTGTCGCTTCAGGCGGAGCAATTGTCGGCGGAGCAATTGTCGGCGGAGCAAATGTCGGCGGAGCAAGTGTCGCTTCAGGCGGAGCAAATGTCGCTTCAGGCGGAGCAATTGTCGGCGGAGCAATTGTCGGCGGAGCAAATGTCGGCGGAACAATTGTCGCTTCAGGCGGAGCAAATGTCGGCGGAGCAATCGTCGGCGGAGCATGTGTCGGGTTACCGGTCTTGTTTATCAATAAAACCTTAATTCTATTTGTAGTTGTAACTGTAAATCTACGAGTCAAACATTTATAAAATAAAGACTCTTTATTGTTAAACTAAACATTGCAATGACACATATTGACATGATATTGATAATCATGATAACAACGACAAGCTAGTTCACAATTATCACTAGACTAGACATTATTCACGTTAATTAACAATAAATCTTCCGTCATCTTCATCAGACTTTCATGGATGATGATGGACTTCTGTCTCCTCACTCAGTCTCACAGCTACCTTTTGACTCTGGCTCCTTGCCGGGTCGGGCGCTCGTGCACCAAGACTTGTTTACAATTTTTTTTTTTTAGTGGATGGATTAGAAAATAAAATAAATAAAAACAATGAAAACTTCCACCTTACCTTCACCTTGATCAACATATTCTTAATTTGTTCTCTGACTCTGCCTCTGGAAGAATACTAGGAATGGTAACGTTTAACTGTACCGCCTACCAGATATCTAATTAGTGTAGATTTATTTTGGATTCCCGGAACACTATTTCTATGGTATGGAATGGGACAACGCAAAAGCAATAGGAAGAAGATAAAGAACTCTCCATACAGCTACTGTTCCGCTCGTTAAAACTGGCGACCAGTAAGGAGGAGGCGAGCCATCAACAATGGAGGCTGTAGTGTCTCTAAATCATACATTCGAAAAGGAAAAAAAATTGCACGTTTCGGCTGACGGCATTTCAACTGCATTATTAGAGATTCGATTTTAATGTTTTTAGAACTATCTTTTGATATTTTGACTAAATAATAACCTACACCATTATTAAGGTGAGATATTACTCTTTACTCTCATATAATTATGTCACATGCCGAGGCACCTTGTCTGTCAGTCTTATAGTTTTTGTATTGTTTTATATCGGAAGGTTTATCAGCACACAGAAAATAATGGCCAAAGTGCGTTTTCAACTTTGAAGGCTTTAACAAATATTTTATGACATTTTAACTAAATATTAACCGACCCCATTTTAAATGTGAGATTAATTAGTATTCTTTGTTCTCATAGGCTATATGTCACATGCCGAAGCAAATATTATTAGGGCTAGCTTTCCATTATCGTATCGAGGGGGGGGGGGTTTTGGGTCAAACACACCCCCCCCCCCCTCCCTTGGCAAAAGGAGGGATTATAATTTTAAAGACACCCATCTGTTTTTCAGGTGTTTACAAATGGGGAAATAGGTGTTTTTTTTTAAAGATGGTACGTTAATTTTACCTTCTTTAAACAAAAAATGAAAATGCGGCCCCGGGCCCCCCCCCCCCGCCCCCCTCTGGAAAAAAATGATAATAAAGCCCATTATTATCAGATCGAAAGAAGTTAGATTATTGTCAGATCATTATCAGTCACGACAGTCAGATCAAAATAAATTTCAAATTATACAGAACAAAATGGTGAGCCTCATCAACAGTCTAGTCCAAGAACTTAATGTTGGCTACAGCGAACTTTCTAAAAGCTGGTTTTCTTGAAATAGCTGCTTCAACTTTAATCGATCAAAACAACTGGTATTGCATCACGTGCATAAAATATATCATACTAGGTTTACCGTCGAATCATTATATTCGATCCAATTTCGATGTTGTTACTGACTTACATGATAATAAGAAATAGCCGCTTCAACTTTAATTTACCAGAACTGAATTGGAAATTCGTTTTTTTATTGCGACGCCATAAAATTCCCTATAATTATAAAGAAAATAGAAAAGTTTGCTCATTTTAAGAGGAATTTAAAGGGACACCTAACACTTGAAGAGTCAGAGAAGAGAAGCGAATGCCATATTATGATTGAAATTGTTATTCTTCTGCCGGTTCATACTTTTTCATTTTGTAATCATGTTTATGTATTATAGAAATTCTTTACATAGGCCTACTCATCATTATTTTCCTTGGCTTCCTCCTCCTCCTCCTCCGGCCTCCTCCTCCTCCTCCTCTATTTCTTCTTCTCCTTTTTCTTTTTCTTCTTGTACTTATTATCATTTCTATCATCAGTTTAATGTGATTGTTATCATTATCATATCATTATTATCTTTAATAAGTTTTTTTCTTTCTTATCTGTCTGTAAATATACTTTTCAACTTATTAATTTTGTACATGTCTGTCGGGAACCCCACTGGAAATAAGTTCTCGAGCTTACGTGGGTTATCCTATGTTCAAGCTGACTTTATTTTGATCTGTTATTCTTGTATATTGTTGGATTAAGCTTTGCGAATAAAAATTCAATCGTTGGCGAGGCTACCGGCCGCCGTCTGCGCCGCTTGCCGGTCTTACTTCAGTAGATCAAGATGGATGCCCATCGACCCAGACCCAGGCCCCCCCCCCCCCCCCCCCCCCCGCGAATTCTCGGCCGGCGCGATTTTCACATTTTCGGTAGCAAAAAAAAAGTAGACCTCACTTCCCAATTTATTTATGTAACAATAGTGTGTTAATGTGCTAAAAATTACGTAGATCTAATTTTTCTTCTCTTTATCCCCGATGTTACACATACATTTTCCGTTTTTCTTTTTGAAGACACCATTAGCGCAAATTCTATTGTTTTCGGGCTAACTTCTCCCGAATCCTTAATCCTAGATCTATATCTGCGGGTGAAGCTTTTCTTCACACACCTAATCGGAGATGAAGGTAGCCCATTTAATGTGTAAAAATTGCCAATTTGATAAGTGTATAAGGATCGCATTGTACACGTACAACCGCTATACTACACACACGCAATATATTCTTTGTGTATTGTATCCATCAGGCATGATCAGTGCAACGATGGCTGGCTACCAATTAAAATAGGCATGGTGGTCGGATATAATGAGAGTAGATGATGGAAGGGGGGGGGGGGGGTTAAGCGCAGTACTTAAGGGCAAATCAAAGAATTATACTACGACCTCACCTCATTTATGTTAGAAATTAAAACGTTATTATCTTCTTTCGAATTGCAATATATCCCCGCACCATAAGCATGTCATGCATAATTATATATATATATATATATATGCCTTTTCTCTGCGAAAGGGGGCATTGACTCTTTAAATACCAAATCACATAAACTATTCACCATTATGTCACCGTCATGTACATATTTTCTATGGATATAATTTTTCACGATCTCAACTTTTCACCACCATGCGTCATGTACATTGTCAATTATGGATAAAGTGGAATATTAACTCTTCACCACCCTACGCTAACTTTTCACCACCCTTCCGTCATGTACATTGTCTATGGATAAGCTGGAATATTAACTCTTCACCACCCTACGCTAACTTTTCACCACCCTACCGTCATGTACATTGTCTATGGATAAATGGTAATATTAACTCTTCACCACCCTACGCTAACTTTTCACCACCCTTCCGTCATGTACATTATCTATGGATAAGCTGGAATATTAACTCTTCACCACCCTACGCTAACTTTTCACCACCCTAGCGTCATGTACATTGTCTATGGATAAATGGTAATATTAACTCTTCACCACCCTACGCTATAACTTTTCACCACCCTAGCGTCATGTGCATTGTCTATGGATAAGCTGGAATATTAACTCTTCACCACCCTACGCTAACTTTTCACCACCCTAGCGCCATGTACATTGTCTATGGATAAGCTGGAATATTAACTCTTCACCACCCTACGCTAACTTTTCACCACCCTACCGTCATGTACATTGTCTATGGATTATTAACTCTTCACCACCCTACGCTAACTTTTCACCACCCTACCTCATGTGCATTGTCTATGGATAAGCTGGAATATTAACTCTTCACCACCCTACGCTAACTTTTCACCACCCTAGCGCCATGTACAGTGTCTATGGATAAGCTGGAATATTAACTCTTCACCACCCTACGCTAACTTTTCACCACCCTAGCGCCATGTACAGTGTCTATGGATAAGCTGGAATATTAACTCTTCACCACCCTACGCTAACTTTTCACCACCCTACGGTCATGTACCTTGTCTATGGATAAACTGGAATATTAACTCTTCACCACCCTACGCTAACTTTTCACCACCCTACCGTCATGTGCATTGTCTATGGATAAATGGTAATATTAACTCTTCACCACCCTACGCTAAATTTTCACCAACCTAGCGTCATGTACAGTGTCTATGGATAAACTGGAATATTAATTCTTCACCACCCTACGCTAACTTTTCACCACCCTAGCGCCATGTACATTGTCTATGGATAAGCTGGAATATTAACTCTTCACCACCCTACGCTAACTTTTCACCACCCTACCGTCATGTTGTCTATGGATTATTAACTCTTCACCACCCTACGCTAACTTTTCACCACCCTACCTCATGTGCATTGTCTATGGATAAGCTGGAATATTAACTCTTCACCACCCTACGCTAACTTTTCACCACCCTAGCGCCATGTACAGTGTCTATGGATAAGCTGGAATATTAACTCTTCACCACCCTACGCTAACTTTTCACCACCCTAGCGCCATGTACAGTGTCTATGGATAAGCTGGAATATTAACTCTTCACCACCCTACGCTAACTTTTCACCACCCTACGGTCATGTACCTTGTCTATGGATAAACTGGAATATTAACTCTTCACCACCCTACGCTAACTTTTCACCACCCTACCGTCATGTGCATTGTCTATGGATAAATGGTAATATTAACTCTTCACCACCCTACGCTAACTTTTCACCACCCTAGCGCCATGTACAGTGTCTATGGATAAACTGGAATATTTCATTTTTCACCACCCTACGCTAACTTTTCACCACCCTACCGTCATGTACATTGTCTATGGATAAGCTGGAATATTAATTCTTCACCACCCTACGCTAACTTTTCACCACCCTACCGTCATGTGTATTGTCTATGGATAAGCTGGAATATTAACTCTTCACCACCCTACGCTAACTTTTCACCACCCTTCCGTTATGTACATTGTCTATGGATAAGCTGGAATATTTACTCTTCACTACCCTACGCTAACTTTTCACCACCCTACGGTCATGTACCTTGTCTATGGATAACCTGGAATATTAATTTTTCACCACCCTACGCTAACTTTTCACCACCCTATAGCGCCATGTGCATTGACTATGGATAAACTGGAATATTAATTTTTCACCATCCAATTACAATACAGTTTATTGAAGTTAAAACGGTATTATGTCCTATGTGCAGGCCAAAAATAATGACGAGGTTAATTTCCAACGTAATTTGTATGATAATAATGATTTAGAACTTCCCTCAAACCAAAAGGTTTGAAAATGTCTTTTTGTGAGAAAATAATGATCATTAGTTGTCGAATTGAATTTAGCGAGCACGCTCGTTTAATTAGTCTGATTTTTACATAATAGACAAATGTACATTTAGTACATGTAGAGAGGCGCGGATCCAGGGGGCGTGCGGGCCTTGCCCCCCCCCCCCGAAAAAAAAGGAGAGAAAGAAAAGGAAAAGAAGGGAAAGGGAAAGAGGAGAAAAAGGGAAAAAAGAGGAAGAAGAAAAGAAAAAATGGAAGAAGGAGATCGGGGGCAAAAGGAATTGCCTCCCAGGCTGCTGCCCCCTCCCCCAATCAAAAAATAAAAGAGAAGGAAGGAAAGGGAAAGAAAAAAGGAAAAATGAGATAAAGGGAAGGAAAAAAGAGGAAGAAGAAAAGAAAAGAAGGGGGATATCAGTTGCAATTTTCCCGATGGGGGGGGGGTGGAGGCAAAAGGCCCTTGCCTCCCCCCCCCCCCCCCCCCTGTCCCCGCGTTAAAAAAAAAAGAGAAGGAAGGAAAAGGAAAGAGGAGAGCTAAAAGGGAACAAAAAAGAGGAAGAAGAAAAGAAAAGGGAGAAAAGAAGGGGAGATCAGTCAACAATGTGTGGAGCGGAGTGGGGCCAAAATGACCTTCCCCCCCCCCCCCCAGGCAAACTTTAAATAGAGAGAAGGGAAGGGAAAGGGAAAGAGGAGAGAAAGGGAAAGAGCAAAAAGAGAATGAAGAAAGGTAAGGGATATCAGTTGTAATTTTCTCGTCAACAAGGTGTAAATCGGGGGGGGGGGGACACTGGCGTACTGATAGGGGAGGGGGGGGGGCTTTGGGGAAATAAAATTCAAACGTGGTTTATTTCTAATTCCATAACGGTGGTTTACAAATAATGCTGAAATGACATAATTTTCCGAGATTTTTCATCACTTTTAAGTAAATTGTACTTTTGTATGCGTTTGTTGGAAAATGACAAATTCCTAAATTTACAGCCAGGCAAGAAAATGCTTCTTGAGATGCCTACATGTCAGGGCCCGCGGAACGGCGGGGATCGGGATCCTCGAGCCTCCCTCCCCCCCCCCCCCCCCCCCCCCCCAACTTTTTTTGAAAAAGTATATTAAAGAGAAATAGAAAGAAAGAGAGCAAGAAAGAAAAATAGTTAACTGCCAGTGACACATTATAATGATGTATCAAAATATGCTCATCTGACCATGATTAAATTAAATGCCTAAAACCACGAGGGCTCAGCCCCCTGGATTCCACCTAGGGCCCTAAGGCGGGCCCTTAGATGCTCATCTGACAGTAATTAAACGCCTAAAACCCCTGAGCTTCCGGGGACTCTGCCCCCTGACCCTAACGAAAAGCCTCAAGGCGGGCCCCTTGATACTCATCTGACCGTAATTGAGTGCCTAAAACCCTTGAGTTTCCGGGGGCTCCGCCCCCTGAACCCCACGACAATTGGTGACCTGCAAATCTCACAATTAGGTATCAAAATAATGCTCATCTGACCGTAATTAAATGCCTAAAACCCCTGAACTTCCGGGGGCAGACAAGGTATCACCATAAGTTCATCTGACTGCAGGCGCGTAGCCAGGGGGGGCGGTGGGGTGGTCCCCCAAAAAACGCGTAGCGAGGGAGCGCGGAAGGGGGGAAACTGAATTCAGACGAAGAATATTTTCGAGAGCGGTACAACGAATCGTCTTCTTTCTCTAAAAATTAAATGAAACGTCGAAGCTTCCGCGCTTCGCACGGGAGGGGGGGAACTGAATTTAGACAAGGATTAAGAGTCGAGAACGGTACAACGAATCGTCTTCTTTCTCTAATGATTTAATAAAACGTAAAAGCTTTCGCGCTTCGCGCTGGAGGAAGAAAATAAATTCAGACGAGGATTATCTTCGAGAGCGGTACAACGAATCGTCTTCTTTCTCTAATAATTTAATGAAACGTCGAAGCTTCCGCGCTTCGCGTGGAAGGAGGGGGAGGAGACTGATTTTAGACAAGGATTAAGAGTCGAGAACGGTACAACGAATCGTCTTCTTTCTCTAATGATTTAATGAAACGTAAAATCTTCCGCGCTTCGCACGGGGGGGGGGGGGGGACTGAAGTTAGACCAGGATTAACAGTCAGAACGATACAACGAATCGTCTTCTTTCTCTAATGATTTAATGAAACGTAAAAGCTTCGCGCGGGAGGGGGGGGGAACTGAATTTAGACGAAGATTAAGAGTCGATAACGGTACAACGAATCGTCTTCTTTCTCTAATAATTTTTTGAAATGTCAAGCTTCCGCGTTTCGCGGAGGAGGGAGGGGAAACTCGCCCGACCCTGCACCCACCCCCCCCCCCCGCATTACGTCACTGCTGGTCACGATAACGTACCAATATTTGGCTCGCATGATTTCAAATTTGCCCCCCCCCCCTAAGAAATCCTGGATCCGTGCCTGCATGTAATGCTCATGTACCCCTTACAGCTCTATTTATTACCAAAGCAAGTCAATCATTCATTCAATAGCGTCTGACGGTCAAGTCTTAAAAGTAAACAGGTTTCCTTGCATAATTTGAATTCTATAGGACACTGCTAACAGATAGGACATACGTGACATATTCACAATTCCTGAAAAGTTCTTCAGACTTTCATGTTGGCTGAAAAAGAGATCATGGGGTTCAAATAAAACCTTTAAGAGATTTATTATTTCCGATCGGTGGGTTTATGTATAAGCAATAATGCTTCACGAGGATGAACTGAAATAAACAGATGCGATCCCCTTCTGTCGCCTATATAAATTTTTAAAAAATATATAGGGCTTGATATGTAGACCGGTGAGATACTTTAACAATGAAACAGTCCTCTTCATTTAACAGACTATCAAACAAATTATAAAACTTGCACTCTCCAAAATATTATCGTCAAGAATTTAAAATTCTATTGTACTAGCCTGTATATCTTTTTCTAATACAACTGTAGAGAAAACATATATTGTAACATTCTGTAATAATTGTGGAATATATTTTACAAATGAACCTCAATATACCTGGCAAATGCGCAATTACACCTTGTTCCCGAAATATTTTGCGGTACCGCAAGACCTTATGCAGGTACATGCAACTGGGAAACTGTTGATTCGTCGGAAGTTTGCAACTTGAATGGATCTTATTTCAGTCGTTATGAATTCAAGAGAATCGGAAATGAACGGCGAAATTGTTGTGCTGTTTATGTAGGACCTCCACACAATTCCACATTGATTCCAAAGGGATGACAACATAATGAAGCACGAAGGCAAAGCTGGTCTCGTAAATGTTTTTAATAATATGTGGTTTTCATTGTGACTTGGTTGCCATGTCTAATGTTTTAAATATGTGCACAGCTGCATTTGAGATGTAAAATGACTGTACAACATTGAATTTATCTCCCATATAATTATACTAGAGAGAATGTGAATAACAACGAATTTGTTAACAAAACGCATTTTGCCCCCCCCCCCCCACAAAAACGCCCCCCCCCCCTCCAAAAAAAAAAAAAACAACAAAACAGTAAAGGAGTAAACATGGTTTGTATTTTTAAGCCAAAAGAACATAACAATATAAAATCCTGAATTAAATCACATATACAATTCCATTCAAAGAAAAGAAACGTTCACAGGAATTAAATTTCATAAACATTGCGCATGCCACCTATACGGTATTTATCAATGGAGGTCTTTATAATAGCGCATATCATGGACATATTGTGCGAAAATGGGAAAGCGTGTCTGTTTTTTTGTTATAGGGTGAGAAGACATGAGCCCCCGAACGCTGGCGTACTTATGGGGGGGGGTGTATTTCTTATTCGATACCAGTAATTTACAAATGTTGTTGTTATGACATGATTTTCCGGTATTTTTTCTCCATTTTTTTTTGTGTAAGTCTTACCTTTTTATGCGTTTGTTGGACGATAAGAAATTCCCAAATTACAGTCGAGCGAAAAATACGCTTATTTAGAAGCCTTTATGTCATGGTCTGCAAAGTGGCTGGGCTCGAGCCTCCCCCCCCCCCCCCCCCCACCTCACTTTTTGAAAAGTATGTTAAAGAGAAAAAGAAAGAAAGACGGAGAGAAGAAATAAGTGACCTGCCAATGTCACAAATAAGGTATAAAAAATGCTCATCTGACCGTAATTAAATGCCTTAAACCCCAGAGCTTAAGGGGGCTCCGCCCCGAACCCCACCAAGGTCTTAAGGCGGCCCCCTTGATGCTCATCTGACCGTAGTTAAATATTAATACCTCTGGGCTTCTGGGGCTCCCCCCCCCCCCCCCTGGAACACGTCAATGGCCCTAAGGCGGGCCCTGGATGCTCATCTGACCGTAATTAAATACCTAAGCCCCTGAGCTTCCGCGGGCTCTGCCCCCTGGAGCCCACCAGGGGCCCTAAGGCGGGCCCGTGGATGCTCATCTGATCGTAATTAAATACCTAAAACACCTTAGCTTCCGGGGGCTCTGCCCCCTGGACCCACTATAGGGCGGGCCCCTGGATGCTCATCTGACCGTTGTTAAATATTAAAACCTCTGGGCTTCTGGGGGCTCCCCCCCCCCTGGAACACGTCAATGGCCCTAAGGCGGGCCCTGGATGCTCATCTGACCGTAATTAAATACCTAAGCCCCTGAGCTTCCGCGGGCTCTGCCCCCTGGAGCCCACCAGGGGCCCTAAGGCGGGCCCGTGGATGCTCATCTGATCGTAATTAAATACCTAAAACACCTGAGCTTCCGGGGGCTCTGCCCCCTGGACCCACTATAGGGCGGGCCCCTGGATGCTCATCTGACCGTTGTTAAATATTAAAACCTCTGGGCTTCTGGGGGCTCCCCCCCCCCCCTGGAACACGTCAATGGCCCTAAGGCGGGCCCTGGATGCTCATCTGACCGTAATTAAATACCTAAGCCCCTGAGCTTCCGCGGGCTCTGCCCCCTGGACCCCACCAAGGGCCCTAAGGCGGCCCGTGGATGCTCATCTGATCGTAATTAAATACCTAAAACACCTGAGCTTCCGGGGGCT
The DNA here is from genome assembly GCF_000002235.5 of Strongylocentrotus purpuratus. Taxonomy (NCBI): domain Eukaryota; kingdom Metazoa; phylum Echinodermata; class Echinoidea; order Camarodonta; family Strongylocentrotidae; genus Strongylocentrotus; species Strongylocentrotus purpuratus. Next base: position 32,048,765 of record NW_022145614.1, on the reverse strand, counting down.
CTGCCCCCTGGACCCACTATAGGGCGGGCCCCTGGATGCTCATCTGACCGTTGTTAAATATTAAAACCTCTGGGCTTCTGGGGGCTCCCCCCCCCCCCCTGGAACACGTCAATGGCCCTAAGGCGGGCCCTGGATGCTCATCTGACCGTAATTAAATACCTAAGCCCCTGAGCTTCCGCGGGCTCTGCCCCCTGGAGCCCACCAGGGGCCCTAAGGCGGGCCCGTGGATGCTCATCTGATCGTAATTAAATACCTAAAACACCTGAGCTTCCGGGGGCTCTGCCCCCTGACCCACTATAGGGCGGGCCCCTGGATGCTCATCTGACCGTTGTTAAATATTAAAACCTCTGGGCTTCTGGGGGCTCCCCCCCCCCCCCCTGGAACACGTCAATGGCCCTAAGGCGGGCCCTGGATGCTCATCTGACCGTAATTAAATACCTAAGCCCCTGAGCTTCCGCGGGCTCTGCCCCCTGGACCCCACCAAGGGCCCTAAGGCGGGCCCGTGGATGCTCATCTGATCGTAATTAAATACCTAAAACACCTGAGCTTCCGGGGGCTCTGCCCCCTGGACCCACTATAGGGCGGGCCCCTGGATGCTCATCTGACCGTTGTTAAATATTAAAACCTCTGGGCTTCTGGGGGCTCCCCCCCCCCCCTGGAACACGTCAATGGCCCTAAGGCGGGCCCTGGATGCTCATCTGACCGTAATTAAATACCTAAGCCCCTGAGCTTCCGCGGGCTCTGCCCCCTGGAGCCCACCAGGGGCCCTAAGGCGGGCCCGTGGATGCTCATCTGATCGTAATTAAATACCTAAAACACCTGAGCTTCCGGGGGCTCTGCCCCCTGGACCCACTATAGGGCGGGCCCCTGGATGCTCATCTGACCGTTGTTAAATATTAAAACCTCTGGGCTTCTGGGGGCTCCCCCCCCCCCCTGGAACACGTCAATGGCCCTAAGGCGGGCCCTGGATGCTCATCTGACCGTAATTAAATACCTAAGCCCCTGAGCTTCCGCGGGCTCTGCCCCCTGGACCCCACCAAGGGCCCTAAGGCGGGCCCGTGGATGCTCATCTGATCGTAATTAAATACCTAAAACCCCTGAGCTTCCGGGGGCTCTGCCCCCTGGACCCACTATAGGGCGGGCCCCTGGATGCTCATCTGACTGTAGTTAAATATTAAAACCTCTGGGCTTCTGGGGCTCCCCACCTGGAACACGTCAATGGCCTTAAAGAGGGCCCCTGGATGCTCATCTAACCGTAATTTAATACCTAAAACCCCTGAGCTTCCGGGCTCAGCCCCTTGACCCCCCTACCGAGACTCATGCCCTGGACCCTACGCCAATTTACGCTCTACCTGATCGTTAATACTCCACTTTGAAAACGTTCCGCGGGAGATGCATGTAACATGTAAGACTGGTGGTGATGCAGATTTTTTCGTCTCCCCCCCCCCCCCCCTTGCGAACGTTTTTTCTCATTACGTCACTGCCCCTGGAAGGTGAGCCCCCTGGAATGTTTGCCACCCCAACCCCCCCCCCCCCCCCCCTCCATCCCAAACTGTTTCCGGCGCGCCTGATCTATACAGTACTAGTAATGATTCTTTATTCTAATGTTGCCATGTATTACCGTAGAGGCTATGTCTACGAGAACGAAGAAGAGAAAATAGAATTGAAAGGAAAAAAAAGTCATATATGCATTGGCATTTCCTGTAATTTCTCAATAAATATTTATTAGTTTTCGAAATATTCTGGTGTCCGCAGTCTTAATATTGTTTTTCAAACTTCAGATGTGTATCATTGTGAGAATTTCATGAGAGCTTAGTTGTCCCCGTCTTATAGAGTTACGATTGATCCAAATCAATCGTAAGTCCTCCAATCAATCGCAAGTTTGTAGTCTCCACTCACTGGGGAAAAGGGGCGGCCCGAGCGACTTCAAAAGTGAAGGGGGCGGGGCACCAAGAAAAAAGGACACTTTCTGAAGAAAAAAAGGCACCTAGGCTACAAAGGGAAATCTCAAAGAGAAAATAGACACTGTTTAGACTTCGGTATATACCCCTACATTGTGTTTACATTATCAGGGATGATTTCAATATTTGTTTCACTTTATACACCATACAAGATATTGCATAATGCATCATGCTTTGCAGTTGGGTGTGATGGTCTGAACATTTATTTGCGAGCGAGGAAAAGTGTTAAGATTTGTGAGGTCGCAGTGCGAAAAATTACATCTTATAAAGAGGAAAAAAAACCAATCCTGATAGGGTTATAAGTACATTTTCATAACGGAAGACTGAAAAGACCTTAGATAAAATAACATAAGTATATTTTGATTTGATTATATTTTCTTCTGCATTCGTGTAATCATACAGTTTTTCAATAACAATAATAATATAAAGTACAATAAGTATTTTTCTGACAATTAATCATAAATTAGCAAATACATATATATACTACGTTTCCTCAAACATTATAAAACATGATACAATTATTTGCGGAAGAGGACTGTCATTGTAAGCAGATTGCTTGATAATACGACAGCAGCCCAGACAAAAACTCATGAATATATTAACACACATATTAAGCAGATACGGATAGGTAATTGAAATACAAATTTCGATGATGGTGATATTGACAATGCAGATGAGGATGATGATGATGATGAAGACGATGATGATGATGATGATGATAATGATTCGAATGAAAGAAGAGATGACATGATAAACAATGAAGAGTTGACACAGAAATTCTACCTTGAGTATTCTGATAATAACATCGTTTTAACTTTGGCCTTAATGAGTAGAGTGAGCAGGCCCGTAGCCACGGGGGGGGGGGGGTCACGTGCCCCCCGTCAAAAAAATTGAAATTGTTTAGACCCCTCCCCAGAACGTCGATCAATTACATGTATGTGTCCCCCCCCCCCCCCCCCCCCCCCCCCCCGCCCCCTAAACATCAAACTCTGGCTACGGCCCTGAGAGGGAGCAACATGATTTAATAGATTCTGGAGAAAGTTCCATAGGTCAGGACCATGGTGTCTTATGGATTTATTTCGGGTATACTAGATGAAAATTTGAGGAATTACGAGTAGGGTAAGAGTGAATGCTTCATTCATAGTGTAAAAGTTTTGAATGAAAGAGGGAGCATATTTTTTAAATACTTAACATGATCAGTAACATTGTAGCGAATTTATGTCGAATACTGTAAGGTTTTTTCAGTTTGTAAATATTGGACTTGTGTGAGATAAATAATGGTGAACCAGTACAAAATACGAAGGGCTTTCTTTTGCAATAAATAAATAGAGTTGATTTTGATTTTGGGCGGTGGCCAATACTAAATTGCAATATGTTATATACTGTAATATCAATGAATTATAAAGCATAACAGCGGATAATATGGGATTAATTTCTTCTTTCAAAATCGTTTCAAACTTACAGTAAGTTCATTGGCTGCATATATCTCTTTCAAAAAGTGTTTGAACTAACTATAACAATCCCATTTTTGTCTTGATGTCTTGATTTGAAATGTCTTGATTTGTAACTGTCCCTTATTACCTACGCATGTTGGTAATGAGAGACCTTTGGTGATGACGTCATAAATTATTTTTATCTTATTAATCAGTTACATCATGACCACAATTTTGTTTCCCAATAAAGAGAAGAAGTTACTAAGAGAAAACAAAACTTTCTGTATGTGTAACATTTTGCATGTTTATGTAAATTATGGAAATGTGCTTAAGGTCTCCAATTCCCCACACCTACCCTAGTACTAGAGATTAAAGAGGGCACTTACCAGAATGGAAAATGGACACTTATTGCAATGGAAAATGGGAACTTGTCGAAGGAAAAGGGGCACGTGTCAAATAAAAAGGGCACTTATCAGAGTAAAAGGAACACTATTCCTATGTGAAAAGGGGCACTTTTCGGGTGCTTGAAAAAGTGGGGGGAGGGGGCACTGTGCCCCTACCCCCCCCCCCCCCCCAGGAGTGCGGCCTCTGCTGGGGAGTATTCCTACCATTATGGTCACCGTGAAGGCATAGGCATAACTAACACAAACTAACACGGTAAAGAGTTAATATTCCAGTTTATAGACTATGTACATGGCGCTATATAGGGTGGTGAAAAGTTAGCGTAGGGTGGTGAAAAATTAAGAGTGCAGTTTATCCATAGACAATGTACATGACGCTAGGGTGGTGAAAAGATAGCGTAGGGTGGTGAAGAGTTAATATTACCTTTTATCCATAGACAATGTACATGACACTAGCGTGGTGAAAAGATAGCGTAGGGTGGTGAAGAGTTAATATTCCACTTTATCCATAGACAATGTACATGACGCTAGGGTGGTGAAAAGTTAGCGTAGGGTGGTGAAGAGTTAATATTCCAGTTTATCCATAGACAATGTACATGACGCTAGAGTGGTGAAAAGTTAGCGTAGGGTGGTGAAGAATTAATATTCCAGTTTATCCATAGACACTGTACATGACGCTAGGTTGGTGAAAATTTCGCGTAGGGTGGTGAAGAATAAATATTCCACTTTATCCGTCGACAATGTACATGACGCTGATGTGGTAAAGAGTTGAGATTTTAAAAAATATATCCATAGAAAATATGTACATGACGTTGACATAATGGTGAATAGTTTCTGTGATTTGGTATTTAAAGAGTCAATGCCCCTTTTCCCAGAGAAGGCATATTTTTTTATTTATTTATTTATTTATGCATGCATGCATGTTCACAATTTCACAATTCATTGAAGTTAACATCACATGAAAATGAATATAAATAATATAACAAATCATTTCAATTTTACAATCCATTTGAATTGACTTCACATGAAAAAGAATATAACAATGATTTATCATAGACACGTTGCAACTAATATACAGTTTGAAGAAAGAACACACAAAGGTGATGAAACATAAGCAAATAGAGCTTGAATCTTGTACCACCTTTCAAGTATATAACATATGACAAATAACATTCATGCATGAATTATGGTCGGGATATATTGCAATTCAAAAGAAGATAATAACTTTTTAATTTCTAACATACATGAGGTGAGGTCTTAGTATAATTCTTTGATTTGCCCCTAAGTACTGCGCTTTACCCCCCCCCCCCCCCCCCCCCCCCCCCCCCCCCCTTCCATCATCTACTCTCATTATATCCGACCACCATGCCTATTTTAATTGGTAGCCAGCCATCGTTGCACTGATCATGCCTGACGGATACAATACACAAAGAATATATTGCGTGTGTGTAGTATAGCGGTTGTATGTGTACAATGCGATCCTTACACTTATCAAATTGGCAATTTTTACACATTACATGGGCTACCTTCATCTCCGATTAGGTGTGTGAAGAAAAGCTTCACCGATATATCTGCGAGAGATATACGAGATCGAACGCGCGCGCGGGAATTATGCGAAGAATGTTTTGACGGTGATCTTGCTTCCAACAGAGGTGATCGTCAATTCAATATCATCAGCTAAATATCTGTTTTCTGGTAGAAGCGGAATTCCCGACGTGCTGAAGTGCTTCTCTGTTAAAGAAGGAATTAGCACACTTTTAATGACCGGACTTATTTGAGCTCTCAATTCAAGGACAAAGTTGCAGAAGCTGACAAACTCAACTGTTTCTGGACTGTTCATAATCGAGCTGCTCATCACTGTGACTGTGTCTCCAAATACTCCAAAAGACTCCAGCTCCAGCCAGGCATTAACCACCAAAGAAACACATCGGCACCAATCCACTAAGGCACTAGACCTAGGTGTCATCTAAATTTCCAATTACATCTGTGTTCCACCAGCATTGTTTAGCAGACATCCATCATGCCAAGAATCGACAGTGACATCAAGCTGGACTTCAAAGATGTGCTTGTTCGCCCAAAGAGGAGCACATTGAAGAGCCGATCAGAGGTGGAGCTTCAAGATAAAGTGAAATTTTAAGCTGCCATGGCTATTGTCTGATTGTGTGCAGTAAATTGAAGTGATGTACATCATGTGGTTGTTTGGTCATTTCATTTTCACACCCCAATTTTTCACATTCTAACCAGATTCTAATTTCTACTTTTTTTAAATTCTAGCAATCTAGGTCTGTATTTGCCTCAGATTTCTAGAGCTAATCCAAATCGTTGACGTTAGGCCTAACTTTTAGTCGTTAGTAGACTATTTGTCATGTCTTTAATTGTTTAAAGGCAGGCGCGTACCTAGGATTTTTTCGAGGAGGGGGGGGGGGTTTAAAATTTGAAAATCACACCAAAAATTTCGCAACGACTCAGCCAGCTGCGGAATGGTAAGACTAGTAAGACTAAGACTAAGACTTGGTAAGAGGACATTTTTTTTTTTGTCTCAAAAATTTCATGTCTCCTGAATAAGCGGGGGGGGGGGGGGGGGGGGGGGGGTTAAGGTCAGCTTTTTGGGGGTCACCCATTACCACAATTTTTTTTAAATATTTTTTTATTATAACAAAGAAAAGGGGGGAGGGGGTTTCTCCAAAACACATAAACAAAGTTAAAGGGGGGGGGGGGGGGGGGTTAATTACTCCCTAAGTACGCGCCTGTTTGAAGGTATGTTTGGAGTGTAAATTTGTGTTAATTGTCACTTAATTTATGTAACGCAGGGTCGAGAATAACAACAATGATTTACAGTCATAAAAAACTTCTGTAGACCCATAGCCATACTAGTCCATACTCCATAGGCATTAACTCCATTCCATTTCACCAAACTTGGGTTTTGTTATAAATAAAATAGAAAATCATGTCGACTTCCTACTACTACTAATTCTTCTACATCATACATAACACATAAAACTTTGATTTGAAGAGGTGTCTTTGTCAAGAAATTTGACTGGAGGTGACACGGTTATGGGGTTCAGTCCAAAGCACAGTATTTAAATTACTTACTTACTTAGAAATCTACTTGGGTATACTTGGGTGTAGAGACTGGAAGCTTAGCTTATTGTCCCTCTTTACTGTTGCATCCCATCTCAAGTACTGTGTCCCAATTTTATCTACATAATACATTCCTTCTTTGAAGTTCTCTCCACTCACGTGTACAAATGGGAACCCAGTACTGCATGTTATCCAGCCGTGTGTCCTGACAGTTGATTTGAAACACCATATGAATAAGTTGAACAGCAATATTTGATTAATATTCTGAAGATGGTTAGGGCTATTTGATTATTATTTTTCATTAAATCCAAAGGCAAAAATAAATGTCTGGACAACCACCCCCATCATACATGTACAGGTTTACATGTATTTTTGTTTAAACTAGCATGTTCGTGCCACTAAAAATGGTGACAGGCCAAAATGCTCTATATTAATGGAATGGAGAGGGTGCACTCTGTGAAGAATAATAATTGAATCCAATGACTGCACAATGCACATGGTAATCATAACTTTCCAATTTACTGTGACTGTGAAGGCATCCAAAATCATGCTTGTCTACAAAATTTAAAGATATTTTAATTTTAGTTACCTTCAAAAAATGTTTTCTTGTAAAAGTGAAAATAATTTCATTGATCATAATCAGAATATGTAGTCTTGAATCAGAAAACCAATAGCCATGGCAGCTTTTAATTTTGTATTGTTTTTATAAAAGTGTTTAAGCAAATGAAATACTGTAAATTGAACCAGAGCTGAAAATTGAGAAGATAAAATGTTTACAATATTCTTCATCAGAAGACACGTTTATGTAGGTCTACGGTATGTAATTTGCATTTTGAGAAAATGCATGTAGAAGAGAAGCCATTAAAGATAAAGTTATACTTTACAAAATGTGTGTGTTCTGCTAGAGAAGACCTACAAAAACATTGTACACAAATAAAAAAAATCTTTTTTTTTTTTTTTTGGCCCATCGTCTTGGCAGTGAGTTGGACAGTTTTATAGTTTTCATTTTTACTTAAGTCATGCCGCAATAAAGTTCTGTAAATTACACCCAAGCCTGCCTATCTTCAATTGTAACACATTTTCTCAATGTTTCTCCTCACTTTTCTGTAAATATTTCTAGTACACGGCCATTTTAAAATTAAATTTGTTCAAGATGTTGTAAACTTTGATATCAATGCACAATGATATCCATTTGATTTGCTGTGTTGTGACATATGAGAGTATCAAATTAGACTAATGTTTTTTGTATACATTTCTGTATCATACGCATGTGGTTTATTACATACAGGTTCCATTGTGTGCACTTTCTCTTGTAATACATGTACATGTATGTGCACAATTGTGGTGAAAATATATATCCATTTGGTTCATAACTTCAGACATAATTTAACAAGAGATGCAAGTTTGTATCCACAGTATTGCTTAAAATAAAGTACATGTAGACACTCTCACACTGTGTCATGTGTGAATGCATTTATTGTTCCATAGAGTGGTGAAGTGTGTGACGTCATCAAAAAATCTAATTTTAGAATTTCTCAATTTTTTCTTTATTTTCCGAAAGAGCAAAAAAAATAATGTGCAAATGTCGAAAACCAATTGAATATGTTAAGTATTGTCTGAGATATGACCATCTGATTAAATATACTCCCCATAGGAGCTCAGTGTTATATGCTCTGGCTCCTAACCACTAGGAGCCAGAGCATATAACAGATGGCCATATCTCAGCCAATACTTAACATATTCAATTGGTTTTCGATATTTCGACATTATTTTTTATCCTCTTTCGGAAAATGAAGAAAAAATTGAGAAATTCTAAAATTAGATTTTTATGACGTCACAGCTTCTGTACTCTATAGACTTTGGTGTGACTACATGTACATGTAGGTGGTAATGTGTCTACCGGTACTTTATTTCAAGCAGTACTGTATACATGTACATGGGTTTTTAACTTTTTGCATGCTAATGTGGATGGTGTTCAGGGAGTTTTAGATACAGATGTAAACTAAAAATGTGAAGCTCTTTTTCTCTGTTAACCCGTATCAATACAGTTTCTCCTTTACTGATATTTTTGCATTATCTTTTGATCCATAATGATAGGAATTTAAACATGATGAATTAGCCCAAAGTGTGAAAATCACAGAAAAAGTTTAGTTTGTTTCATTTCCAATGCGGTATTGAGACCAATTTAATTGTAACCAATCATTGAAATCTCTAAATTGGCAAAATGGTGCAAAATATGACATCACTACCGGTATTTAGTTCGTACATGTACAAATTGGCAATAAACCTTTTGATTTTTTTCAATTGAAGGAGTGGAAAATGAAATTAATGTTGCCATTTTAAGAAGGGAAACTAATTAATGTGGAAAATAAGAATAATCTGAACTGCACATTAAAACTTGGAATTTGATTATTGTTTATTTCAATTAACATGATATTTAAAGAAGCCGTATTCCTGTTAATAAGCTGAACAAAAAGTAGATATTTTAAATAATGTGTGAAATAATGCTGATTACAACCAAATTTCTCTTTTAGATATGAGAATGTTTGATTGAAATTACATGTGAATGCATTACTGGAAATATTTTAATATATTTTTATATGTGAATAATGCTGATGAAAATTGATTTGATTATATTCTGAGCCAATACCTGCATGCAAGATAAAGAAATGCATGAAGCAGATAGTACTACGGTACCCCTAAACCTCACCATCATTACCTGGTAGAAAGTCTCGGGAAGACGATCACATCACAGACAGGTTCAGATGAGATGACCTTTAGATATATCAAGAGCTAGATTGATTGATTGATAGCATCCATTATAATGAGATGGAGAGATAGGAGGCTCATACTCTAATAGGAACACATCATTGCACATTTAATTGCTAAATGGACTCTAAATTGACAGGAACTGAGAACGACTAGATTTTGTCCTGGGTGAAAAATCCATTCTGGCTTGTTTATGCCTTGTGAAGTTAAGCAGGTGAAACCAGGCTAGAGTTCTTTCATTTTGCTGGATACAGAAATGAAGGACACAATGCACTATGTGTTGTGCTGTTGTATTTCACTCTTTCACGAAGGAAATTGCACAGAATTCTCTCTCTCTTTTTTAATTAATGTGGGGACCCTTTGTGATAGATGCATTTTGTAAATACCAGTACCTTTCAAAGTTGATGACAATTATGAACCAAAAAAATCCCCAGAAAATTTAATAGAATATTTACTTTCCTAACTTGCTGCATCCATGCACATGTACTGTAAATATATTTTCACTATACTGGCATGCATAATATGCAATGCCAGTAATAATATATGACTATAGTGTACCAGCAGGTTTTGAAATCATATTCAATTTACATTCCATGAACATTTTTAGAAAAATCATTTGCTGATCATATGAGATGTAGGATAGATCATGTGAATGTAAGCAATGGATCCCTCATAGCTTGACTGCATTACCGGTATGTCATTTTAAAAAAATATATGCATTTTGTTATCAGTATGTTGTACAATTAGATTTCAAGGTTTTCATATTTTTCTCTTTCTTTCTCTCTCTCTCTCTCTCTCTCCCTTTATCCCTCCCCCCCTCCCCTTCTTTCTATAGGTAAATTTGACGAGGAATTACACCTTCAGGAATTCCAAGAAGACGTATGAGGGCATCCCTATCATGGCAGCTAACATGGACACTGTGGGAAACTTTGAGATGGCCAAAGCTCTTGCTAGTGTGAGTTCATTTTCTCACATTCTTTCTATTCTAAGTTGACTTAATTTGACAAGATTCTTTTGTCCACTAAATAGGAAATTTTACTATTTCTTTATTTTCCTTGCTGTAATTGATTTTATTTTGCTGCATCTACTTAATTATTTCCATTAAAATTGTTTGGCAGCATATTTTCTGTTGACCCCGCCAGGGCTAGTGTTAAGTTCATTGACCTTTGGTTGCTCGGTGACAAGATTAATTGTCAGGAAGCCAACTGCACAGGAGTCTTGCTTGTTGGAGCAAGTTAACGCCAATGAGTAAAAACTTTCAATTACAACATTTTATTCTTCGTTTTGAACACCAGGGCCCATACCGTATCAATAAAACCTTACTACAGTAAGCTAGTTGTCCACTACATGTAATTCCATAGGCTGTAGTACAAAGTTGACAACTAGACTTACATGTAGCAAGGGCGGATCAACGGGGGGGGGGGGGGGGGGGGGGGGGGGGGGGGGGGGGGGGTTATGGGGTTTAAACCCCCCCCCCCCCCCCCCCCCCCCCCTTGGGCTGCCAAGTGAAAATGTGATGTGCATAGATAAACGCCATCATGTGTCCAGACCCACGGGGGTTCAAAATAGCCCCCATTCTACATGTACTGTATGTATGTAAGTATAGTGTTCGTTCCATCCCTTACCAAGTAATATTGAATTGTAATTGTTGAAAAACAGAATCTGATTTGTTGTCAGCTTTAAAGTGTAGTAGAGCTATCAGCATGATACAGTCATCATATACAGCAGGCCTTCTCAACTAGTTTGTTAGAAGCGCCAAAACGAAATGTAATTGAAGTTGAAGTGCCAACCTGTATGTTTGATGAATGTGCTGCGAGGAAATGTAGCGACCAAGCCGACAATGGACGGGTCCCAGGGGCCCACCATAGGTGGAGGATTTTAGGGCTTTTTAAAGGCCCAGATGTTGCATTTTTAACACCTTTTAATCCAAAATGTATCAATCATAATTTCATATTGATGTGAAAAAGTTAGTACAATGCCTGGGTACAATTACACAGAAAGTAAATATGTATGTAGTCATTGTGGTGCAATAAACACGGGAAATGCCAAAATAAGTGCAAATCAAACAAACAAAATGGCTTGCTTACCTCAATTTTAGTGGCTGAAGTTGCACTTTTTAGTCAGGGCTATCTGCTTGAAGTTTGGGGTGTATGATGTTGTGCAGATTCTTAAGCAATGTTCCAAATGAGCATTTGTCAGGCTACTTCGATACTTGGTCTTTAGAATGTTCATATGTGAGAAACTCTGTTCGCAGATGTATGTAGTTCCAAACATCCCCGACACTGTCAAGCCTAATGTTCTTAGCTCTCCATATCGTGCTACATTAAGTTTCATCCAGAATGTAGCTGTTGACTCATTTCCTCTCTGCTCAAAGAGTAGTCTGAGTTCATCGTCAGCCTTCATCCGTACAAACTGCATTTGCAGCTTTGCTTTTGAAAGCTGTGGAGCCACAAGGTTTGCTTGTTCCAACCACTGACCATTGGCCTCCATAGCAAATGGAATCTTGACCATCACGAGAAGCTTGTCAATGAATGCAAAGTTGGAGAAACGTTCCTTGAACTCATTTGACAGTGCCTCAATGAACGAAACAAATTGTTCCACATCAGCATCAGGTGAGTATTTCTTCAACTGAGTGAAGTGAATCATTTCACTCATGAGATCATCTTTAAAGACATCCAACTGCAACTGGAATGCCTTCACCTCTGTCTTCACGTCAGAAAGGGACATAGATTTCCCTTGCAGGAGAAGGTTAAGTTTGTTCAAGTGCTCAAACATGTCCACAAGAAAAACAATGACCGTCATTTCTTCCTTGTCATTGAGAAAGTCAAAGTATGATTGTGAAGATTCGTTGCCCAACTGTTGAAGAAACCCGCAGAGATCTTGTCGTTAGTCCCACACTCTACTCAAGACTTTACCTTTACTCAGCCAGCGGACTGCCGTGTGAAGAGGTACATCATGATAAGCAGCCTCATGTTCTTTCAAGAATGCCTTTACATCCCGGTGTTGTTTGGCTGACTTTGCCCGTAAGAAGTTAACAAGACTAATGATAGTGTTCATCGGCTTCACGAATTCACCTTTGAGTTTACTGCACAATACCGAATTATGAATGATGCAGTGAAATGTCAACAAACGCGGACAGTCTTTTTTTAGGAGAGTTGCTGCTCCATTGTGTTTGCCGACCATCGCAGGGGCACCGTCAGTCACGAGACAAGTGATTTTCTCCAAAGGTATCTCATTTGTTTGAAGGCAATTTATAATTGCTCCATGGATATCTTTCCCTGTTGTCGATCCCATCATTGGAATAAGCGCCAGTAGTTCTTCCCTAAATAAACCTGCATCTTGATCAAGATACCTAACAAACAATGACAACTGAGCCACATCTGAAATGTCCGTGGACTCATCGGTAGCAATGGAAATACATTCTGTCACCTTCAGTGCATCAATAAGTTTCTCTTTCACAGTTTCGGCCATCACCTCGGTCCTTCTGGTATTAGTGTCATTTGAAAGTGGTATTTTGCGAAAGGTCTCAACTTCGTTTGGACATAACAAGCGAGCCGTTTCAACCATGCATTCTTTCACTACTTCCGAACTGGAAAATGCCATTTTGTGTTTGTTCAGAATCCATGAAACTCGTAGTGACGCTTCCGTAGTTTTTTCTTGGAGTGTAGTTGATTTGACAATAATCCTGGTCGAGTATTCATGTGACTTGACAAGAAAAGCCAATTTCTCAACGCGTTCTTTGCTACCAAGAGGGTATTTTTGTTCAAAAGTCTGATGTGTTTTAGTATAATGCCTCCGAATGTCGTGTTTCTTTACGCTGGCTACCGTGCGGCTGCAAATCAAACACGTCGGCTTAGCGTTCGATCTTTCCGGCAGGATGAAAAAGAATTCACGCATCCATTCATCATTGAATATCCGATTCTCTTCTTCTTTTTCTTCTCAGGCGGAGCATCAAAAGAAGTAGATGCCATGATACTAAGTTCCTAGTTACCCCTGGTCTCTGATCACGCTTGATTCCTATAATTTTCACACTATATGAAACTATTATGCAAGTTGCAGTGGTAAACAATGCTTTTGGAATAACAACGCTTGCACGATGTGCGCTTCAGGCCAAATGAGGTCATGACCTAATTAATTAACGTGGTTATTGCGACATCACTCTCGCCGACCAGTTTTTCCACTTAAAATGTCGCAATGCAGTATTATTGTTTAGCTCGATTTATCCCAGAAACCCGCGCGCGGATCACCAATCTAAAAATAGATACACGGTGTTTCCTCAGATCGGCAATGATAAACATTGTAATGTAGATAAACATCTGCACAACAGAGTCCCAAACTTCAAGCAGATAGCCCTGAGTAAATGGTAAAAGCCGTTAATTTCACCTTCTTCCTGTTTGTTAAGCAGACATTTGGGGCTTAACTTCGACTGCGACTTCTTGATTTTGCTGGGTTTTTAATTTAAAAAAAAAATTGTTAATTTTTTTTTCTTTTTCTTCTTCTTCTTTTTTTCTTTTTCTTTCCGGGCAACAGCCGCGCGCCACTTCGAGTGACCGCAAGCGCCACGAGTGGCGCGCGCGCCGCCAGTTGAGAACGCCTGATATACAGGTATAATAAAATCTTGGATGTGGTCCTTAAAATATGAGACAAATTACCTTGGACTTGGCAAGTAATAGTCAAATTTCTTAAAGCACCCACAATATTCTAATTCCAATGCACAACAATAACATTGATTTACACCCTAATGAGACAGACACCAAACCGACTACAGGCCAAACCAAAAATTGAATTAATTCCAGCGACCAAAAATCAGTCAGTTTGGAGTCAGCCTGGAGTCTTTTGGGTGGCGTGACTGAGGTATTGATGTATTTACATGTTTATTTTTCTCCTTTTTATCTACAGCATGGTCTGTTTTCCTGCATCCACAAACATTATACTGTGCAAGATTGGGTTGACTTTGCTAACAACAATCCAGAGGCATTAAAGGTAACGTGATACAGAGATATATACTCTGATGGATGGTGTAAAATCTTTTCCTTCTATTGCTGGATGTATGTTAATGTTTCAAATGAAATGAATTTTATAGGGGATCAACTTTTCTTCTTACTTTATAGTTCATCCAGTTATCCCTAGATACATCATCCCTCCAATAATTCTGCTATGTTGTACTACACATTATTTGTCTACCGGGTAATTGCCTTTTGAATCCAACTTTTCTTTCTTTGTGATGTATACAAAATTAAAATAAAAAATGTATATACAGTCAAACCTGCTTTAGTGACCACCTGTCTACAAAGGCCACATTTGTTGTTTCTCTTGAAAATGGTTTCTCATTGAAATATGTACGAAAGGAACTTGTCTACAAAGACCACCTGTCTACAGAGGCCACTTTTTGTGTTTCCCTTGGGCGGTCGCTATAGACAGGTTTGACTGTATATAAACACTGGATGGGTTTAGCAAATGTAAGAATGATTCGTTTGGTACTTGGTTCTTGGTTGGGTAATCCCTTGGCAGCTTACTCAGAAAGCTATAATGGGATGGTTGGTGAGGCGAGTAACTACAAGGAGTGTCATGTATTGCTGGAATGGTGTGTGGAAAAAGCACTTGCTGATGCTAGTCTAAACACAATGGTTGTATCTGTTCTTACAACGTGAGTGCTTTTCAAATGGCTAGTGGACTAATGCATTACAGCACTTTATCATGTGCTCTGATGCATTTAAAGATCTTTTCTTCAAACACCCTGTACCAAATAACGTGTACAACATAGTCAGGCATGATGGCTCTGTGGTTTAAAGCGCCCGCCTCATGAACGGGAGGTCGTGGATTCGAACCCCGGCCGAATCATACCAAAGACTTATAACAATGGGACCTTCTGCCTTCTAGCTAGGCGCTCAGCACTCAGCATATTAGATTGGAGAAGGGTAGTTATGCAGGGCTCGCTGGAAGAGCAATTTCATAACTGAAGTGGCTACCCTGGGTAAATAAAACATTGTTATTATTATTATTAAATAAGATATCTCATTGCCACCCTGTGCATGTTTCTTGTATCTATAGCATGTAGCAGTTAGTTCTGGAACATCACAGAAGGAGGCAGACAAAGTGGCCGAGATCATCGCTGCTATACCAGCCATTCAATTCATCTGTCTTGATGTTGCTAATGGCTACTCAGAAGTCTTCGTACAAACTGTCAAAGAATTCAGACGAAACTTTCCAGAGCATACCATTTTCGTGAGTGTAAAATACTTGGTATTGACAAGATGGTTTCAAGAAGCAAAAAAACAATTTCTCTCTTGGAAGCCACTTTTTAACCTATTTATTGCACTTTAAAAGTCAAATTTGCCTTGAGTATTAAATGTCAGTTAATTACTTTCAACTCATAACAGCAAATAAAACTTACATGGAGTTGTCAAACACAGTCCAAAATAGCTATGTCAGCATTACAGAGCTCTTAGGCCTGCCAGATATGATGCCGCAAAAACGTGGCAATTATTCATGATGGCTCAAAACGTAATACATGTCACATTTCTATTATAACGAAGAGCTCAGTGAGTATGCACAGGGCCTTTATTGCACACAGTTGTCATTCATTTGCAGTGGTTTACAGTTTCGTATTGGAATGAGCCTTATATAGCATGGTTAATCGTCTGAAATATAACATCTTCTTTCTCGCAAAATTTATCAATATTGATGGAATGCTGATTTGAAAATCAGCATCATGAGTATATATATATATATATATGAATCTTACAAACACGTAAGTCAACAATGTTGTCGAAAAAGTGTTTTCTGCCTGTACAATTGAGACATGATGAACGATCGAGTTAGGTAATTTCAAAGAAGACTGAACATACAAATATTCTTTCCATTCCTACATGTATATTTCTTTCTTAAGCCTCGGTCACAAATGCCATTACGAACTGCTACGAACGCCGTACGAACGATTTTCAGACAATGGAAATTCGGGAAGACAATGGAAAAACAGAAATTTGTACGAAATTATCGTTCGTACGAACCTTTGTGACCATAGCATTACTTACTTTCTTTCTTTCTTTCTTTCTTTCCTTCTTTCTTTTTTTCATTTTCTTTTTAATGGGAACATCTCCCATTTAGAACAGCTAAAATATACTGATTTTATGTTAAAAATAAAAAAAACAAGCAATCTGTTTCCTTTTCTTTGTCAAATATATACGTATTCTTTTGGTAATGGTTTATACATATATTTGATTTGTTATGCCTCCGTTACGAAGTAGCCGGAGGCATTATGTTTTCGGGTTGTCCGTCCGTCCGTCCGTCCGTACGTCTGTACGTACGTCTGTACGTACGTCCCGTTCTCGTGATCACGTTATCTGAAGAACGGATCAATGGATTCCTACCAAACTTTGGTCATATATGTATCTAGCAAAGTCGATGAACTCATTAGATTTTGGGGTCACGAGGTCAAAGGTCAAAGGTCACAGGGCTCATTATGTATGCAAAAACAGCTCGTGATCGCGTTATCTGAAGAACCGATTGATGGATTCCTGCCAAACTTTGGTCATGTATGTATCTTGTAGAGTCGATGAACTGATTAGATTTTGGGGTCACGAGGTCAAAGGTCAAAGGTCACAGGGCTCATTATGTATGCAAAACGGCTCGTGATCGCGTTATCTGAAGAACCGATAGATGGATTCCTGCCAAACTTTGGTCATGTATGTATCTTGCAGAGCCAATGAACTGATTAGATTTTGGGGTCACGAGGTCAAAGGTCAAAGGTCACAGCGCCCATTATGTATGCAAAAACAGCTTGTGATCACGTTATCATTAGAACAGATTGATGGATTCCTGCCAAACTTAGATCATTTATGTATCTTGCAGAGCCAATGAACTGTGTAGATTCTTGGTTCATAAGGTCCAAGGTCATGGGCTCATTATGTATGCAAAAATAGCTTGTGAACGCATTCTCATTAGAACTGACAGATGGATTACTATTTAACTCTGGATATCTTGCAGAGCCAATGAGCTGAGTAGATATTAGGATCATGAGGTCAAAGTTCAAAGGGTCATATATGTATATGAGAAATTGTTTGTAATCACGATATTCTGAGAACCTGTTAATGGATTACAATTGAACTTGAATTTGAAAAATTTCTTCTGTTTTGGTTTGTAAAATTGCTCTATGACGGAGGCATCATTTTCGACTGCGCGCAGTCGAATTCCATCTAGTTCTATTCTGATTTGTTGTTCTTCTAGGCTGGTAATGTAGTAACAGGTGAGATGGTTGAAGAACTGCTCTTAGCTGGAGCTGACATCATCAAGGTGGGAATCGGACCAGGTGAGTAATCTTAAAGGCATCGTTTAACAATGTTAAATCTGAGATGCATGGCTCTACATGTTATTTGTGTCTGTGATATGGTGTATAATTGAAGCCCTAAAAATGATTCAAAATGATCAAGAAGTGCCTCAAAAAGTAAAAATCTTTGAGTGACTGGTTTTACCATACTCGTGTCCCCAATAGACTGTAGTGTTATGAAAACCGTTAGGAAAACGCAAAATTTGGTTTCGATTTACGTTTTCCAATCTTAAATATTTTGATAATCAGACAGGCGATCGGCTTGTAAAAGTCATGGGGCTCCTGACTGACCTAAAGGTTTATAATTATCATTGCAGCATTAGCTAAATCCAGGATTTTGTTTCAGAATCTGAGACAAAGTTACAGGATCCCTTTAAAGTCCCACCTAATAGTATAATGAATGTAATACCTTTACTAATTCAAATTTAATTTATAGAATCTGATGAAAATAACCGACATTATCAATAGTCCAACCGATTGTCCAGTAATTATAAGCCTCCTAAAAAAACACTGCCACAACAAAATACAACAATTTTATGTGTAAAGAAATGCAAATGGGGACAAAACAGTTGGACTACACATCAAAGGCCCCTACAGTGGACTGTCATCTTAAGTTGGCACAAGTTTTGTTGTGTGTAGTTGCATAGCTTAACAATGTTTGACAGCTGAGCAGCAGAGAGACTGCTTCACAGGAGATTACAGGGGCGGATCTAAGGGGGGGGGGGGGCGGTGGCCAAGTGAGAAGAAAAAAAGTAAAACAGTAAAACGGCGCAATTTTTTGAAAATCCTTGATCCGCCACTGGGTCAAACCTCCACCCCCTTGGCAAAAGCTAGATCTGCCCCTGGATTAGAATGAAGAGAGCAAAGAGCAAAGTCAAGTTTGATTAATAATAATACCAATTACCCTAACTTTGTTGCGCATCAACAAATAGGATTTTATTGCATGTAATGTCATAATTGAAGACTTGAAACTGTCTCTGACATGAAGAGGCAGAAATTCCATTTTAAAACAGAGCTCAGTAAATATCAGTTAAATCAATATCAATAATAATGACACTATTAAATATATGAGAGGAAATGGAGGATGGGCTGTTAGATTGGGCTCATATTAAATCATTCCCAAATGCTCTGATGCAATTAACTCACCAGTCAATGAAGACAATGCCATTCGGTCACTAAATGTATGCCATCAATATGATTTCCATCTTACCATGTATTGTAGGGACAAGCTCACGCGAGGCGCAATTATTATTCTCATCAAAAAGCTTTGTTCAGCCAATCAGTACAGAGTACCGAAGTGTGACATCATACCTGCCAAGTTGTCAAGGTTGCTAGTGCCACACAATTTTGTGCTAAACAATGGCGTGATCACACCAGCACCAAACACTGATATCGCCCTGCTCCAGCCCGTTGCTTGAATGATTTCATGATTAACCTCATGCCCAGGCTCTGTTGTTTGGAACCAGTAACCTGGATGCCGAGTGAATATGACATTCTCTAATGTGTCCCTTTATAGACAAAATGGCAATTTAAGTAAGTTAACAACCTCCTGGCTCTTAGCTGATCACTGCTACCGACTGAATAAAATTCTAAATCCATTTCTACTTTTTGGATATTCTTTTTAGAACTTCATTATGTTTTTTGTTTTTTTTTGGGGGGGGAGGTTGGTGCTCAGTACTACTGACCGTTGATATAATTGACTTGACTTGACATGTTTTGCTTGCTATGTTTGTCTAGGTTCCGTGTGTACCACCAGGAAGAAGGCCGGTGTAGGTTACCCTCAGCTGAGTGCTGTCATTGAGTGTGCAGATGCAGCTCATGGGCTCAACGGACATATCATATCAGTAAGATTCTTCATTTGGTTATTTGAAGTTTTCATTCCCACAAAAACATAATTTAAAATATGCTCTCTCCTTTGGCAGAGTTTTGTAACAATTTTCATGTAATGAAATATTTTCACTGTATCCTATCTTCTTTAGTAATTATATGTGTAATTTTGTTATGTCAGGTGTTCGCTTTCACAATGTTTAAGGTAACACATACTATTGCCTTAAAGCTTCTGAAATATCAAGCCACTGATTTCTTAGGATTTTGTTGACATTGCATAGAGCAAAGCTAGTTTGATTGTCTCAGATTCATAATTATTATTTACTGTTTCAACCCTGAATAAGATGTATATTTTAATCTTTGTAAATTTGTTCAACAGGTAGCAAATTTTGTGGGGAAATTCGGTTATTGATTTAAAATCGTTTGGTGATTGCAGTCCGTCAGACTTATGATAGATTGAGATTAGCGTTGCAAAAGTGGCACTGTGCATACCAAGGACTGAAGTGAATCTTTATGATTTGTTTTAATGGATGGATATCTCTTTCATTTTGTGATTTAATTCAGGATGGTGGATGTACATGTCCTGGTGATGTCGTCAAAGCTTTTGGTAAATATCTCTATTCAAAAATAAGTTTACAGAGTATATTTAAGTTTGAGGATGAGACAAAGTATTTTATATTTGCTTGATTTAACTGAGAGGGGAAAAAGGGAATCTATAAAAAAAACCTAGGCTTGTTGAGCGAGATTCCCAGTGTGAGTCAAGTACTAGATCATCGTCAGTATGCATCAAATCTTGTGCATGCCTGCTCCCAGCGAGACCCCAGACACACGATCAAATCTGCCCACGTCGGATCCCCGGGTCTTCCCTGCCAACGCCCATTCCGCATGCATCAGTCTTGTTAGCTGTATTGAAATGCCTTGTGCAGACAACAGTAACCATCATTATGACATTGCACAGGGCTGACACTAATAGGTACCAGGGTCGCTCACAGCATAGGTGCTCAAAAAACAGGTTCCTTTAGTACCGGTACATGTTTCAATGAAGAAACATTTTAAAGGGGAAAAAATAAAGAAAGAAAGATGTTGTATTGCCCTTTGCGACCGACCCCAAAATCTTGAAATCTATGGTCGGCTCTTTAAAAAAGTTTTTTTTTTCGTTTTTTAGAGAAAAAAGTATCAAAGCATTCAAAACTGAGAAATATCAGCCAAAAGATGGAGAAGAAGAAGTAAAAAAATTCTGACCGACCGACCCATGTTTTGGCACCTAAAGGGCAATACAACATCTTTTTTATTTTTTTTATCTTTACCGATTTTACCCCTATTTTCTTACTCAAAAGGGGGGAATTTTGTTTGATGACATTTTTTCCAGAAACTTTTTTTTTTACTCAAGGGGTGGGTGGTTGTCACTATCACCCCTGTCTTTGTAGACAAGTGGTCACTTAAGCAGGGTTGACTGTATATTTGTTTGTACACTTCTCATTCTTACTCTAACCTCTCAGGTGCTGGATCAGACTTTGTGATGCTTGGAGGAATGTTCTCAGGTCATGACCAGACAGAAGGTGAAGTGATTGAACGCAACGGCAAGAGGATGAAACTCTTCTATGGGATGAGCTCTGCTACGGCTATGAATAAACATGTCGGAGGAGTGGCTAACTACAGGTATGTCTCGGAGCAATGAACCATGAGCCATTTCCTACAGGAACAGGGTGGTAGAAATTAGAGAATTCCGTAGCTGTAAAAACCAACAACACACATTTACAACGTCATTGTAGAAGTTTAAGGGATTGTGTTTTATCAACGATAAAAACTTGTATACTTCAAATGATAATGAATATAATTGGATTATGACGACAATAATGAAGCTGTAGCTGTAGTCTGATTTGTTGATAATGCCACATAGTGTCAAGATACCATGCTGTTGAAACACTTGTGTAAGTGAGCATGTGGTTGTAACACTTACTAAACAAACTCTTGGTGGAGTTGCTGTATAAAGCATTTTTTTCCTTTAATTATCAGATATTTCATATGGAGTTAAACTAATTATCTTTCTTGTCGAGTGATGTCAAGATAGCAATTATGAAATCATAAACGAAGCATCCACTTTTATTGAAGATCTATTGAATAAACCTGTAACCAAGTACCAAATTGTATAATTTGACCATTTCCTATATTTATTGCGAACTTGTCTGTTACAGAGCTAGTGAAGGGAAGACTGTTGAGGTTCCATACAAGGGAGATGTAAACTGCACTATCTTGGATATCTTGGGAGGTTTGCGCTCTGCTTGTACATATGTCGGAGCGAGTAAGCTGAAGGAACTCAGTCGCCGTACAACGTTTATCCGAGTCACACAACAAACCAATGATATATTTGGGCATTCCTAAGAAACCTGGATGGACGCAATAGGTCCATGCTCATTGATTTCTCTACAGTGAGAAATCCATGTATGTGTAGGGTACACATTATCAACCCTTATGCCTCCGTCACACCTTTGCGTATTTGGCTTGCGTATTGCTGCTTTTTTATGGCAAGCCGTTTGAACATTTATTCCTATTTCTTGATATAAAGAAATGATTTTCTGTTGTAAAGCAATGGTAATTCTTGACATCAAGAATTGGACTCTTGATACCAAGAATTTGATTTCTTGATATCAAGAAATAGGAATAAATGCTAAAACGGCTTGCCATAAAAATGCAACAATACGCAAGCCAAATACGCAAAGGTGTGACTGAGGCATTAAGGCTTGTTCAGATATATTGCAGAAAACTGCTGCAGAAAACAGCCATGTTTTTTCAAACATGTAGAATGAATGGTGACTGCGGATATTCACTGAGTAACTTACAAGATATAGAAATGTAAAGTGACGTATTACGCTTTATTGCATTATTAAAATAACGCTGTGGTTTTGCTGCATCATATCCGAACCAGTCTAAACTTTCCCTACTTGTAAGAGTACATATATACCCTCATGCATACAAATATGAATACACATGAATATATTTTGGTTCATATCTACTTATTACCATCAACTGAAGAAGAAACAAATTAAAGGCTATTTTAATGCATTATTGCCAATGTATGAAAAGTTTATTGTCCGAAATTCGAAATGCAAACTGGTTCTCTCGTCAGAGAGGTTGCATAATACTAGTGCAGCCAAAATGTTGTCCTGTTTACCACAAATATTTAAAGTTTCCTGACTTTCTCTGTTTTTAGTTACTAATGTATTCCATTATTCTTTCTCTGGTGTAATAATACAAATCCATACTTGTGTCACTAGTTTAACTTGGTATTGGTCAAGGTATTCAGATTTAAAATGCTTGTAGAATTTGAGAACTTTTAATCCTTGTACTTATATAAGACAAGCATGTATGGGTACGCCATAGCCTAGAAAAGTATCGATAGAGAAATGCGTATTTGTAAGAAAACACTTGGGGAAATCTTATAAGACAACTGACTGTATTCATTCCTATACTGTTGTGTGTGTCGTGTCCATCATTATCTGTTATTCACAAGAGAGAACCATCTTTTGTTATTGTGTAAAGCTATGCGGTAGTGATGATGTGCTCCTGTACAGTTTAGTACAAAACAAAATTGTGGGGGCCCTATCATGTACTAGATCCCAGTTAGTGTCAAGCTCTGAATATAATCTTTGCAACCAGGTGACTTATATTGGAGGGTTCTTTCCACTTTCTTTAAAAAATTCAATTTAAAAAACTGTCATATTGTATTTGTAATACACAATTACTAGACCCACATATTTATATACCATAATGGATATATTTTAGGATGAATAAGATTTTGACAAACTCTTTCCTAGATACCCTCTCAAGCTCTGTATGTAGCTTCCATTTGTTACAAAGATGTTAGTTTTACGAAATATTCTTTGGCATGTACAAAGTCCCATTTCAGAAACATGGGCTGCATTTGTCATCCATTTTGTATATTATATTTTATTTTATTTAAGGAGTCTTTGATGATGACTTCCATTCAAAATTGAATAATCATAGACTGGGCTCGACACTAAAAGGCACTCAGGATACATGGGTGGGTGATCAAAAGCCAAGTCTGGACCTCAAACATTTTGAAATACTTTGATATAAGGCTGATGCATACAACTGTAAAATGTTGACTGTCCCCTTTTCAAAAAAGTTTGTGTGGAGCCCTGCCATAGACAAGTTTTTATGCCTTGATGAAAAAATAAGCAGCTTTGAGGCTTTGAGCAGTACTTGTAAAATGTAACCATTTGTATTTTAGTCATTACATAAAAGCTTGTTTGTATGATCAGCATGCCCTAGTTATAACTGAAAGCTGTGTTTTCATGTGGATGAGAAATAAGTTTCATGAATGTTGTTGTTCATATATATTTTAATTGATTTGGATGTGATATATATACTGCACAGTAAATGATAGGACTGGATTGGGAAATGATTGATACAAGATTAATGTCATCCCAGTTTGTTTTTAAAAAATCTTCAATTTTTGTTGAAAAATATATTACATTCAAGAAAGTATTTACATTTCCATGGTACAGTGTATTAGTTTTATTTGCATATTTCCTCCCGTCCATATTTGGTTAGACTTTGAAACCCTATTTAACTGTACTTTGATTTTCATATTTCTTTTGGGAAGTTTGCCTTTTACCTACTATTTATCATATTTATTTTATTTAATAACTTCATTTTTATTATTATTATATATTTTTATTTCATTTTTTATTATTTTTTAGGGGGAGGGGCTTCTTTGTTGTACCACGTTTGAATTTTTAACCACAGTTCTTAGCATAGTTTTTAATGTGATTTTAGATTGATTTTTTTTTTACACATAGATTAGAGTGTTTATTTTTGACTGGTTGTATTTGCAGTCAGAGAATGCAGGCTTTTGATTTTGATTCTCTTATTGATATCGATTTAAAGATTTTAAACTTCAAATGAAGAAGAAAAAAATCAGTTGATGGGCAGCTGATGTGATTTTAGCTTGTAAGTATAGATACAAAGTTTATTTTTGAGCTTTGTAGAAATATATTTGGCATTGTGTGATGAAGGTTCAGAGTTTTTATAATTCTTTTTTGTTATGATTATTTTTCTGATTCAATATCTCTTTCAATATAAATACTTCCAATTGCCTGGAAAACTAACAGTTTGATATATTTTTGCAAATCTAAATATAGCTTGATATTTAGTATAATTGCTGAAGTGGCATTGTCTATTGTCTGTGTAACAAAGCAAGTATTCGTTATTATATTATTCTTTGTGGTTTGGAAAATGTTTTCACCCCGATACAATGAAATTATTGTATACATTATACAGTTTTGTTTGCGAACTTTGTTTCACTATCCCACCAGTATTGTGCTGTGATGACGGTGAATAATAAAAATGGAAATGTAGTGAAATATTTCTTAGCCATTGAGTGACAATCATTTTGTGTTATAGTTTTTGTGTACTCTCTCTCTCTCTCTCTCTCTCTCTCTCTCTCCCTTCCCCCGTCCCCTCTCTCTCTCTCTCTCCCTCTCCCCCTCTCTCTCTCCCACCCCCTCTCTCTCTCTCTCTCTCTCCCTCCTCTCTCTCCCCCCTCTCCCTCTCTCTCTCTCCCTCTCTCTCTCTCTCTCTCTCTCTCTCTCTCTCTTTCTTTCACACCTGTACTTTGGTTAGTTTTGTATACAGATTTGTTTATCCTATTCATAGTGCTACACACAATGGACATTTAATGTCTCTGTTGTGTTGCAGATACTACGTCCTTCAGGGAATTCCCCTTCCTGCTATAATACTAGTATGATTCAGTCTCTGTGCTGTTTGTTATTTCTAATACAAATTATATGAAACGCAATTATGCATGAAACTAAATTTTTGTCTCAAAATATTATCTTAGAATATATTTCAAAATTTAAAAAATCAGATACATGTTTCGCTGGCTGTACTATAACATCAAAGTTCAACCTTTATAGCAAGTTTCTTTGAAGGAAAACAAAAGCAAATTGTGAAATTTTGAACAAAATTGCATACATTTTTTTTTGTAAATTATTTTTTAAAATTAAAATCACAAACCATGGAATTTTCAAACCGGCAATACATTTGTTGTAATTTGTAGGTTAACATTACTTTGTATTTTATTTTTGTTTAGCGGTTATAAACTTTGTATTAAGCGCTATATACATGTAATATATTATTATTATTAGCATCCCATTTTGGGTAATTCGGATAGGGAACATAATCCCATTATTTCTGGAGGTTCTTTGACAAAATATGCCACAAATAGTACAGGCTTGAGGGAAAAGGTGCTTGGCAATGAGATAGAAAGTCATGATGTATACTGTGTAGAAGAAATGGGGCAGCTGATCATACTTATTTTTCAGTCAAATGACCAATTAATGTACCAGTTTGAGTGATCTCAGTACAAGCGTAACCTTCTTATTTTGTATCACAGTATTTAACCTTTGATTTTACCTTTTACCTTAATCCAATCTATTACTAGGATTGGATTGTTATTTCAGGCCAACACTACTATCTGAAAAAATTGTTTCTATTTCTTTCTGTGTTGATTTTTGTTTAAAATCAATTTACAGTAGAATCGAGTTTTAAAGAAGGAGAGAAGAATTTTAAAAAAATCATAACTAAATAAATGAATTAATGCAGCATAATGACACGGATACTTTCTTAAAAGTCAAAACCCCATTTTGCCACTCGGTATTCAATTTCCTTGTTATTATTCATTGATTGATTCCACACTCTTCAAAAAACATTCAAAACATACGAATACAGAATGGAATGATAAGAACAAGATGGTGATACAAATTACAATGACAATTTATGAGAGCATCTTGGATAGGCAGAAAGGAGGGATTCCTTTAAAGCCTACTATATATACACACATACAGGGGAAAAAAAAGTTTTAAATCCTTGAAAATTGGGGGATTCAATTAAAAAAATAAGTTACTGGAATGTCATAAAAAGAAAATTACCTTCTTGGTTCCATGCAATTTTTCCTGGCCCGGGATTTTCAAACACCTTTTTTTCCTTCATTCCAAATGCCCCCAAGCAATGATTAAATTCAAGCCAAATATTTCAGTGATCCCTGCCTATGATTAAATTTGACCTAGTATCCACCAGGATATATTTAGCGCCGCGTTCCGCGCTTTGAATTGTGCGGACAGGGTGAAGTCAGAAGTTGAAGAAAAATCGAATTTTCAAACTCTATTCGTGCGATTTGGAGTACTTTTTGCCAGGATATTTTTTTTTTTTTAAATCCCAGCATAATTACGTCGGCTGGCTGGCAGTAGGGCGTTAGCGCGCTAGCGACTCGAAAACTACTTTTCGAATAATTCACATTCAAAGATTTGTTTTATATTTAAACTGCTTTCCGTCCCGAAAATTGGTTTAAAACTTTGAAGACTAATCAGAAATGTTATAGTAGAACACGGCCACAATTTTTTCGGAAATAAGTCAGGTTTATACAAGTTTGAGGCGATTTAGTGCTAACGCCCTTCTGCTTAACGTTTCATTTTTTACCTGAAATTCGAGCTAACGCCCCTCTTCCACTAGGATTTCTAGGAGGAGATAAATGTAAACACAAGAGGTGGGACTATGTGTGCAGTCCACATGGATATAGTTCGCCGGTGTAACAAAAAGTATAGACACTCATGACACCAGTACCTAGAGGTGTAACGTGTAATTAAGTGTTTAATAAACACAGTCATAATAATTCCCTCAACAAGATCAAGAGTCCAAGGAGTGTAACGTTTATCCACTTGTATTTCATTTCTAAACAAGATCTTCAATTGCAACAATGTTGACAACCATAATTGACACGGTACAGTTTCCTAGTACCTCAGGCAGGCGCGGATCCAGGATTTCTTAGGTCCTCGAAAAAAATTTGGGGGTTGCGCTCAAGGGGGGGGGCCAACCCCCCCAAAAAGGTAAAAATCACGTGTTTTTACATGATTTTTGTTCTCAAGAGGGGGGCGGGACTCCCCCCCCCCCTGGATCCGCCACTGACCTCAGGTATCACTTGATTGTCAAAACCAGTCGTAAGACTAGTACGGCAGTTGGGATGAGCAGACTGGTGTCGGGCTTCAGCCCCCCTCACACCAGGCCCCGGGAAATGTTTTTAAAGTTGGCAGGTGGGGCTAAAATATTTACGATCAGGTAGAGCGTATGAGCGGAGCCCCCGAAAGCTCGGGTCTTTTAGCAGGCCAGGGGCGGCGGAGCGTCATTCATAGTAGGGGGAGCACCAACGTTAAAGGGCGCTTTCCGGGAAAAGGGGGCAACTAAAAAGGGAAACCTCAAAGCGAAAATATATACATTTTCTAAGACATTGTTATATACCCCCACATTGTGATTACATTATCAGGCATGATTTCAATATTTGTTTCTCTTTATACATCATATGATATTGCTTAAGCATCATACTTTGCATACAGTTGGGTGTGTTGGTCTGAATATTCATTTGCGAACGAGCGAGGTGAGCGAGGAAAACATTTAAGAGGTCTTAAAAACTACATCTTATAAGGAAAAAACCCAATCCCGATGTGGTTATAAGCACATTCATAACGGACAACTGAACAGACCTTTGATAGTAACATAGTAATCATCTAAATGCGAGCGAGCTTTGGGGGAAATAATAATGCTCTTAGTCCCTTTAAATTAGGGGCACGTTTAATAATGAGATGAAAGGATATCGAAAGGAATAACACACTTATTAGAAAAGAAAAGGAGCACGTACGTTTCAAAGTACCTGCGAGCCGCCTATACAAATAACATTCCACCAGGGCTACAACCCGGACCCAACATGAGTATTGCATTCGATCATTAATAATACAAAAACATTTGCCTGCTATACAATCGCACCGCAGACAAATGATATTTGTCGCTGTTCATGGTTTTGTGGTTTTTCCTCTTCCTGATCTGGTCGCCGAAAAAGATATGACTGTCATGCCATGGAGTTGGTATCATGAAACCCCCCAGAGGGAAGAGACTCGACGGAAATTGCTAGCAAGGGAATATAACCAAATTACAGAAAATGACGATCTTACAGGAGTTTAAATTTGCTCGGAACTTATTAGGTAAGTTTTCGTCATAAATATTTTGAGAAAAAATTTAAGTATTCTATTCAGATCTACTTGAATCAAAATGTTTGGGTTTTGTTCACGTTCTACCCACACATATCAGCATTTAGTATACTTTGTGTGTATTAAAAACTGTTCAGACAACCTCTATTGATTCTCAACATTTCAAACACCACTGCCCAAACTCAATTCACTTAAAATCGGTACTTTAGTAATAATAATAATAATATATGAGATTTATATTTATAATTAAATGCTCAAGGCGCTTCAAAATATTTAGGGAACACATTACATCATGACAAAGAATCGTGTACATTTACATAAGAAAAAAATGCAAAAATGAAAGAATGAATGAATGTCTGTCTTCAAAACGCGAAATTGAACAAATGGGATTTAAGGTTGCTCTTAAAAGACGTTAAAGAGTCGGATTTCTGATCAGCTCATAATGTGGAAGTGAATTCAACGGGGCTGGTCCTGTGACAATAATTGATGACACATAATAGCAGTAAATTACAACCTTTTCAACTTACCGATGTAATGGTGAGTCTATACCGTCAATCTTGCCGATAGTATTGTAGCGAATTAGCCAAAATGTCTTTTCCCTATTTTTAGCACTGTAAACCCAATGGACTGGTCGAGGCTATTCAAACTCTGATAATAAAACAAAGGAGAAGATACCTCAAACCTGTCGTCTTTAATACCGCACAATATCTGTCTCTCATCCCAACACTGTGCAAACTAATAGAGAGACTTGTGAAAAACAGACTCTCGTGGTACATATTGAAAGAGGGAATATTATTACCCCTTTCCAATCGGGATTCATGAAGATATAGGTGTAAAACCGACCATTTAATCAAATTAGGAAACAGATATTCAAAAATTAATGGCTAATAAAGAATATACAGTTGTGATATTTCTTGACCTATAGAAGGCGTACGACGTAGTATGGAGACAAGGCATAGTTTAAAATGGATTCATGCATTAATCGTGTTGAGAGTGTGAAACTATTATCAGAACAGAAATAAATGTAATATAGGCATTCCACAATGAAGCGTGATAAGCCCATTAATTTTCGATTTCATGATCAATGGTCTTGGACGAATTCAGGATACTGTTTAAATATCATTGTATGCTGACGACATAATTATGTTTTTTTTTCACCGAAATTATACCCAAAAAAGTTACAAGCGGCTCTAGGCTTAATTGAAAAATAGTGTGATACATGGGGTATGCATCTTTCATATTCAAAATCAAGAGCCGTAGCATTCGGCAGAAAAGAAAAGAAAAATATCGATTAACAAATATATAGCAAAATCATTCAATTGGAAAAGGAATACAATTTCTTTGGAGTATGGTTCGACTTGAGATTGACGTGGAGTACACATATTAATTGAAATTTAAATAAGATGCAAAAAAGACATCTTATGAGGTGTATTGCTGGTACCAAATGGGGTTATAACTCGGAAATACTTCACTATGTTTATAAAGGCTTAATCCGATCTTTTTGAAAAAAATTAGACACCATACAATTCCAGGCCTATATACATTTACTAGTGGAGTTCTTTACAAGGCTTTACAAGTTGAAAGCGGGGAAATGCCATTGCACGAACTCCCACCCCCCCCCCCCCGCCCCTGGAAATTTTGAAGGTGCAAACAAAAAATGTATAGCAAATACTGCAAAGGGGCCTAATATTGCAGCGTTTAGACTAATAAACATGCGCAAATCTTCTCGCTCGGTCGCTACGCTCCCTCACATAATATGCTTCAAAATATACAAGTAAATATTGTAGAAAAACTGTATTCCGTTGGTATCACGTAAGCACAGTTATAACTTTATGTATGCCCAAGCTCCCTACTTACTAACATTTACCTACTTAACATTTACAACCCTTCGGACTGTATACTAATTACAGGCGAAGTAAAAGTGAAGCGTGAAAAAGCATATTTCTTGTTTTTATGCTATAGTTTTGCTAAGGAATGAAATTTCTGAATACCACAAAACTTCAAAAACCTGTTAGGGGCCGGGGGGGGGGGTACTCACATATTAATACATACGGGGGTGTGCCGCTCTAATGGGCCAATTTTTCACACAACAAAAATTAACAAAATATCCCTAAACATTGGTTCGTTTTTTTCTAAACTTCCAAAATGTTCGGATGACACCCAGAAAATTGTGAAAAATGGGCACTTTTTTGAGAAAAATCCCCCCAAATGGCCCTTAAATAGGGTGATGATTTCAAGGCTTGAGCGGCACACCCTCGTCCAAACCAAATATGAGAACCCCCCCCCCCTTCCGTCACCTTCGCCCCTCTCGTTCACTATGCTCCCTCGTCCCTCGCATAACGTCCCCCCGGTCATGAAAAGAAATCGCCGCTCTTGCATGCAGTTAAAAGTAACCATCTTACAAAAAAAAGTCTTTTTAACGTGTTGGCAATATTAAAGATACGCTTGGAAAATGGGCCAAGGTCCTTTTGTCAAAAGATCGCAGAACTTAGAGATTGCATGGGAATAATGACAAACTCACTGAATGCATGATGATTAAATCTTATTGCCACTATAAGATGCCATGTGTATCTACAGAAATAAAAGATTTTCTTTATCAATTATATTCTTTAGAAGTCATTAGAAAAATAGAATCACTGTTTAAGAATCTATACAGATGTTTCAAAACAACAGGAAGGGTATACGGGAGCGGTTTATACTATCAGTGGCGGATCTAGGCCCCACCCCCTCCCCTCTGGAAAAAAAAGGACGGGAAAAAAAGAAGGAAAAAAAGAAGGAAAAAAGGAAGGAAAAAAAAGGAGAAACACCCCAAACCAATTAGTGACCTACTAGTGCCACAAATAAGGTATCAAAATATGCTCATCTGACCGTAATTAAATGCCTAAAACCCGCCGGGGGTCCAGCCCCTCGACCCTACCAGAGGCCCTAAGGCGGGTCCCTGCATGCTTGTATTACTGTTATAAGATGCCTAAAACCCCTGACCTTCAGGGGGCTCCGCCCTCTGGACCCCACGCCAATTAGTGACCTGCCAGTGTCACAAATATAAGGTATAATTATGCTCATCTGACGTAATTAAATGCCTAAAGCCCTGAGCTTCTGGGGCTCTGCCCCCCGAACCCAACCAATGACCATAAGGCGGGCCCCTGGATGCTCATCTGACCGTTATCTATTGCTTAACTCCCCCTGAGCCTCCGCTCCCTGAACCCCACGCCAATTCGTGACCTGCCAGTGTCACAAAATAAGGTATAAAAAATGCTCATCTGACCGTAATTTATTGCCCAAAACCCCTGAGCTTTCGGGGGCTCCACCCCTGGACCCCATGCCAATTCATGGTCTGCCAGTGTCACTAATAAGGTATAAAATATGCTCATCTAACAGTGATTAAATACCTATACCCCCTGAGCTTCTGGTGGCTCCGACCCTAAACCCCACGACAATTCGTGACCTGTCAGTGTCACAAACAAAGTATATAACTATGCTCATCTGATGATAATTTGATGTATAAAAACCCTGAGCTTTTGAGGGCTCCGCTCCCTGGACCCAACACCAATTTGTGTCCTGCCAGTGTCACAAAAAAAATTAATAAGGTATAAAAATATGCTCATCTGACCGTAATTTTTTGCCTCAAACCCCTAAGCCTCCAGGGGCTCCGCCCCCTGGACCCCACGCAAATTCATGAACTGCCAGTGTCGCAAATAAGGTATAAAATATGCTCATCTGACGATAATTTAATGCATAAAAACCCTGAGCTTCTGGGGGCTCCGCACCCTGGACCCAACACCAATATGTATCCTGCCAGTGTCACAAATAAGGTATCAAAATATGCTCATCTGACCGTAATTTATTGTCCCAAACCCCGAGCTTCTGGGGGCTTCGCCCCCTGGACCCCACTCCAGGAGGCGGTGCCCTCAGAAGCTCAAGGTTTTTATACATCAAATTATCGTCAGATGAGCCTAATTTTATACCTTATTTGTGACACTGGCTGGACACTAATTGGCGTGAGGTCCAGGGGGCCGAGAACCCAGAAGCTCAAGGGTTTTAAGCATCAAATTACCGTCAGATTAGCATCCAGTCGTCCGCCTTATGGCCCTGGGTGGGGTCCAGGGGGCAGAGCCACCGGAAGTAAAGGGGTTTTAGGCATTTAATTACTGTCAGATGAGCATCCAGGTGCCTGGCTTTGGGCCCTAGGTGAAATCCAGGGGGCAGAGCCCACGGAAGCTCAGGGGTTTTAAGGCATATAATCACGGTCAGATGAGCGATTTAAAAAAAAAAAAAAATTGTCCCGGAAATTAGAAAATGACGTCAGATATTTTGTTCAGTGGCTTAGGAGGGGGGGGGGGGAGGAACACGTTTTTGTTTGTTGCTTTCTTTAGCACACACACCAAAACAAAACAAAATCTTCTTTTTTGCCAGGGGGGAGGGGTGGCCCCCCCCCCCCCCCCCCCCCCCCCCCCCCCTGGATCCGCCACTGACATCCACCCCATAGGGCAACCACCCTCTAGGCCGACTTCCCTCCGGGATAACTATAACCCCCGGACAACTACCCCCGACGTCAACTACTCCCTAGGACAACTACCCCCTACGGAAACCACCTTCTAGGACGACTACCCCCTGGGACAACTACCTCTCGGAGAAATACCCCCAGTAAACTACCCCTTAGAACAACTAACCCCGTGAGAGTAGGTCAGACAGGTAGATTGATGAAAACAAAGATTTGTTTGTTTTGTTTGCTTATCTAATTATTTCTTTGTAATTTATATATTTATTAATTCATTGGTATATTTTACATTCAGTTCATTACATCACCAAATTAAAAGTTTTGAAATCTCCCCCTTTTTTCCCCCCGTCAAACAGGACAGAATTATTGTAGGTGGTTTTCTACCTCAAAGAGATACAGACAAGGAGACAGTGACAAAGAGGAACCTAGTGTAGAGGACATTCAGAAGATTGTACTCAACACTGCTCTAGAGTTTGTACCTATCCATGGCTGGACAGTCCAGTCCCTCTCTGAGGCTGCTAAGCATGAAGGCTACCCTGGAGTAGCCCATGGGATGTTCCCTAGAGGTGGGGGTGATCTTATGCATCACTTTGTGAAGGAGTGTAACTCACAGTTGGCTGAGCAACTGGCTTTGGATACCAGCAAAGAAGTGGAGGAAGGAGAGAGGTAAGTTGTTTTCTCCCTGGATTCATCTTTAACTCATAATGTCTAATCCACTTTGCTCTAAAAGTCTAGAAAAACAACCCCCTAAAACAGGCAATCAATTCTTGCTAAGAATTCGTTTTATCAATCACATTGGCCTGTTTGATCATTTTTTTTAAACGTAGGTTTGGGGTTGTTATGTTTACTTTTTTTTCTTCAAGGATATGTATTCAATTAAAACTCATAACAAGATACTTGTAAGAACAAGGGGCATATTTCTTTGTCTTTTTTTATATATTTAGCTTTTGCATCGTAGTAGAAATACGAGAATGAGAATGGAAACAGAACATAATATATTATAAAATCATTATATTCAAGTAGGCATATAAAACTAATGTGATCTCAATTGACTCGATTTACCACAGGAAGAAAACATGTGCTGTTATCCGTGATGCCTTACAGACTCGTCTAAGAATGATCATCCCCTATCATGCACAGTGGCCTGAAGCTATGGTTCTTACCGCTAGACCTGAGAATGTAGCAGAACACTTCAACAATCTAGCAAACCTTATGGACACTATCTGGTACCATGCTGGAGATAAATCAGCACATGTAAATTGCACATTTATTTATATCAAGTTATTTAGTTATTTACTTTTTTAAAGTAACTATTTCCTCTTCATTAATATCTTTTTGATTTCTTTTCACTTTGCTCCCTTTGCTTCCTATCTGTTGATCTCTAGTTTTCTATTTTGATAATTTAATTATGTAGCCTGCATTCTTAGTAGAATATGTAGTTTACATAGTGCTGTACCAAGAGAGGAATTAATGTAAACTCATGACCTTTCTCTCCTGCTGATGATAAAACACTCTATACCCCACGTACCAAGATTCTTGCAACACAATTGGTCTAAATGAGGTCATATGACAAAATAGGTTGCATATCCAAAGCAGAGTCGCAGTGATAATAATCAAATAAGTACCGTTGGTGAAGGTGATGGGACAAACTATCACTTACGAGGCGATCTGAAAGTAGCTATCTTTCCGAAGCGAAGCTGAGGAAAGATAGCTACTTTCAGATCGCCGAGGAAGTGATAGTTTGCCATCGCCTGAAACCAAAAAGTGATTATTTGCTTTATATTCCACATCGGAAACATTTCACCTCTTCCGTCAATTAAGAGCAACAAGTCATCAATAACAGCTAGCAAACGGTGTACAATACGTACAGTGCATGCAGTACTTATACATTCAAGAACTTATACGTATACGCAACGTATACAAATCTTCAGTTAAAGTGCGTTGCACTGTATAAATAGTACTACTATCTTCAGTGAAAGTGAGTTGCACTGTGTAGATAGTGCTATCTACACAGTGTAACGATCTTTTCTTCTCCAATCAATGATGGGCGAACTATCTTTTATCTCGTGATTTACTTTTGACCAATCGTAGAGCAAGATTCTTAGTAATGTGGAATATAATAAAAACTATCACATAATAATGCCATAGTCTTTTTGGGGATGATGCATAAACATATAGACTATAGGAGCTAATGAGTCATGGTTAGGGGATAGAGTGTAACAGCAAACAAAACTACCTCTTATACTGTTATTCATAATTATAATTTTTATATTAATCATTAATATTTTTGATTTTTGATTTTAGTTCAACTGGTACACCAAGCGAATATCCCTAGCAGCGGTGTATAAGAGTTCAGAACTGTGCTTCATTCAGGATAAGTCTCCAGATTTTGAAGAAACCTGGACATTTTTAGACAACAGGCTTACAGACTTTACTAGATTCGCCAAGCTCAGAGGAGATGTACAATCGTTTGACACGGTGAGGTATCGCTTGGTGGCTTTTTAAGGCCCTTGTCTGCTTTTTAAAAAGTAGAATGTTTCATTTCCAAAGTGGTGTTTTATTATCCATAGGGGGATACAATACTTATCATCCAATTCGGAACTTGTTGTTACTGAAAATCGTGTTTATCCAAACACAGAAATATTATTTATATTTAATTGTTATGCCCCCGCAACGAAGTATCCGGATGCATTATGTTTTCGGGTTGTCCATCCGTCCGTACGACCGTATGCGGTACTAGTACGTCCCGTTCTCGCAATCGCGTTATCTCAAGAAACGATTGATGGATTCCCGCCAAACTTGGGCCATGTATCATGTATCTTGCAGAGCCAATGAACTTATTATATTTGGGGGGTCACGAAGTCAAAGGTCACAGGGCTCGTTAAAAATGCAACAATAGCCCGTGATTGCGTTAACTCAAGAACCGATTGATGGATTCCCGCCAAACTCGGTTCATGGATTTTGGGGTATATGTCAACGGTCAAAAGTGATGGGATCATTATGTATGCAAAAATAGCTTGTGATCGCATTATCATTAGACCGATAGACAGATTACCATCAAACTCAAGACATGTATATCTTGCAGAGCGAATGAATTGATTAGATTTTAGGGTCATGAGGTCAAAGGTCACGGGGCTCATAATTATGCACAAATAGCTTGTGAACACATTATCATTAGAACCGACAGATGGATTACTATCAAACTCAGGACATGTTTGTTTTGTGCAGAGCCATAATGTATAATTTATGAAAAATAGCTTGTAGTCACGATATTCTGAGAACCTGTAAATGGATTACAATTATAAAAAAATGCATTTTTAAAATTGCTTCTTTAATTAGTTTATAAAATCGCTCTATGGCGGAGGCATTATTTTCGACTGCGCGCAGTTGAAGATCCATCTAGGGTTTTTTTTTGTGGTAAATTATTTTGTTGGAAACAATTACATTTACACTTGAAATCCGTTTCCAATCAAGGTGTAATCAAAGTTATTTTAGACCTACTACTCAACAGGTTATATTGCTTTTATCATTTTTGTCAATATCTGAGTTTGGAAACCTTTGACATATATATATATTGTGACGTTTGTATGCATTAAAATTATGCACCAAATAAAGAACATGCACTATAAATTCATTATAGACATAATGTGATACTTATATGCATGATCAATGTGATTCATTCCAATGAAACATTTAATTATTCACTCATTTTACTGTTTATACGCATTCAGATGGAGACTGCTAGTAGTGCATTGAATGAATTCATGTCAGCAGCAATTATATATACTTCTGTAAGTATCCAATGATATAAACAGTTCATACACAAGAAATAATTGTATTTTGCAGAAGAACAAAATTATGGAAAGGTTTTTCACCCCAGTCTAGCTATGAACAAAAATTCTGTTGAGGATGACAAAGGATTAACAAATAGATCTTGATATCTGTTGGGCTTGATACACTTGATTTATTGCCTTGATTAGAAATTGTATGACCTCTTGACAAATTGAATTTCTGAAAGATTAAGAAAACTGTATATAGAGAGAATTATAACTGCAATAGTAAGATGAATTTATTCAAACATTTGGGGAAAATATCAATTTTCATTTCAAGTCACTTCATTGCAAAACGTAGTAGCACAAAAGAGCAAGCCCAAATGAGCATATAGTATAACATATTTCATATTGCTATGACTCAAAGGTGATTGTTCTTGATATAAGACCCTAGATTCTTCATGTGAATAATTTCATTTAAGACATCAAGATATGTAATTTGTTGTAACTGGGTTTTTTTTTCTTTGTAGTGGAAAGCATCAAATACTTCTGCTATAATGGACAACGAACTAAAGTGTGTTTTTGGATGGCCAGCCAACCAGCAAGCTCCTGCACCTGCCTCACAAGAAAAGGTATCAACAAGGGATTTAGATACAGTGGTCAAGGAATGCAAGCGACTCAGGAGAGAGGTTGGCAGCTTACGAGCAGAAAACACACAACTAAGGGTGAGGAACGTTTAAGATTATATTTAGACTGGAAATGCTCTTTCTCATCTCAATAAAGTGGCTTTGTCCGTTTCTTTGATATGCAATTATATATTCAAAGGTAATGTTTATCCTGCGTTACCAACCAAGCTTTATTTTACTGTAGGAATATTTATCATTCAAGTAAATGGTTTAGTCTACATTATGGGAGGTTTATTTCCTTTGGTATTTTTGTCATGAAACGCAGTTGCATTGCATAAAGCATGTATCCCCCAAAATGTATATCCATTTTAAAATACGGTGTGTAAAGTGTTTTTTAATGATTTTTCTGTTTGACCTTAGACAGAGGGCGTGAGGCAGCGAAGATTTGAGGGAGAACAACACATGCTACCTACCACCATGATCATCCTGGCAACCTTCTTCATGGGTTTCGTCGTTGGCAAATATGTCTTCTGACACGCCAAAGGTCATCATGACTGTATAAAGCTATATGGATGGTGGTGGGAAAGAGAAAAAGTGTAAAAATGTAAATAATGGTTAAGGAAGTGGATGAATACTGTTATCTTTCCGGATGGGAAGTTGATAGTTCTCAAAAAATTGCTGGATCTCTGAAGTCTTAAGAAATATCTGTTTAATTTAGCTTATAATTGATTACCATTACCTTTCATGTCTGTACCTTTCTTATTGCACTTTGTATAAATGTATCATGTATGTATTTCATCTTTTGCACAAGCTGCGCCTTGAGCATTTGACTGTCAAGTGGATTTGGCGCCTTATAAATCATATGTATTATTATTATTATTATTATTAATGTGTTTTTTATTTCCGATTGTTTATTGCTATGTAGACATATTCTTCTTATCAGAATCACATTGATCTGAAAGAGAATTTGTATAGAAATTGCTCTGACAAGATGAAAATGAATTCAAACTGGACGCGTGCTTATCATATTGGGGTGTTTCTTTTATGACATGCATAGTGTAAATAATAATATATAATAATAAAAATGTTACTTATAAAGCGGTTACCACCGAAGTCTCTAACCGCTAAAAAAAAAAAGTGGGATGCTGGGTTGATCAATTTTAACGAAGTGTATCTGACATTGCAATGTACTCAATGCTTATGAGATTTGTTATGCAGAGTATTTGCTGCAATTTGTGTTCTAATATAATTACGAATGTAGTTTTCTCATTTATATGCTAACAAATGTAAAAGTAATCATTTTTTCCTTCATGTTTGATTTATCAATTATTTGAAATACATGCACAGTGCGACATTATATAGTCAATAATATCAATATACTTCATTTATTTCTAGGGTACAAACATGTATTGTATTCTCTTGTTACGAACCATCACTATTAATAATAATTAATTTTGATAGTATTGATAGGTTTGTTCAGGATTTTTGAAATATTGATATTTGAGGATGAAGTGATTACACACTAAGAAAAAATGGTGCAAGTATATTATGCACCATTAGGGGTGCAAACTAATGCAACACTGGCAGCACCTTTAGGGGTTAAATCCTGCACCCTTTTTAAAGGTGCAATCCTGCACCCTTTAAAAGGGTGCCGGATTGAACCTTTTAGGGGACATGTAACATGTTAGTACCCTTTATGGTTCAATCCTGCACCTTTAGGGGTGCAAACCGATGCAACACTAGCAGCACCTTTATGGGTTCAATCCTGCACCCTTTAAGAGGGTGCCAGATTGCACCTTCAGTTTTAGGAGACATGTTAGTACCCTTAATGGTTCAATCCTGCTCCATAAGGGGTGCAAACCGATGCATTAGCAGCACCTTTAGGGGTTCAATCCTGCACCCTTTAAAAGGTGCAATCCTGTACCCATGCTCGAGGAATACTCGTGAAATTTGTTCGTACACAAATACATATTAAACATGCATGTTGTTTCTTGGTTAGTAATCATAATTTATAATCAATATATCTATTGCTAAAACATGAATGTATTGCAACAAGATCAGACAAAATAATCAATTGGTATAGTTAATGATTGCCGAAGGAAAATACAAATCACAAAATTGATGTGCATTGTCATAATTTCCTTAACAAATCATGATAAATGTATTTTTATGAGAACACGTGTAAAGTAATCATGAATATGCGTGCAATATGCAAACCTTTATTTTGCACCTTTTTTTGGTCGATAGGGTTCATTCTTGTGGGAAGGGTGCAAAATCTTACATTGCACCCTTTTTTTAACCCCTTTTCCTTCAATAGGGTTCATTTTTATGTAAAGGTTGCAAACTCTTATTTTGCGCCCTTTTTAGCATCCTTTTTTCTTAGAGTGTATAATACAACCTACTCGGTATGCTTCCTGCTTCAAATTTGGTTACAAAATTAACTTTTCAGTTACTTCAAAGGATTTTGTTCCATTTCTAAAATTTATCCTTTGAAATCCAAATAGAGGATTGAATAACGTCCATTTATTTTCTGTGGAAACTAAGCAAAGAAAGGAAATACTATTTTCATGGAAATTCAATTTTTTTTTAATAGCATATTCAAATTCAAATTCAAATTCAAATTTATTCATGTTTCCAACAAAACATTACAAATCAATTATAAGCATTTAAAACAAATTTAAGAAATACATGTTGGAAACAGAGGGGTCCACTAAAAAGCAATGCTTGTACAAGTGTGGACACCTCAAATGAAACTTAGGAATAATGAGTAATTAAATTATCTAATATGTAACTACAAAAGGAACTATAAAATAGGGGAAATAAAAGGGGAATGCGAACAGAGACGAGAAAGGGACAAAACAATACTTTACACGACAAAGATAGAAGAACACGGTCATAATACAAAGAGTAGACAATGAAAAAAAGAAGTGAGAGATCGAGGGTACAGAAAATAATACTAAAAGATGAGCTGCATGTGGGGTTGAGAAGAAGATAAGGAAAGAGAAAGGAAAAAGAAAAAAGAAAAAGAAAAAAAGAAGTGCGCGTTAGAAATGAAATAAGCATGAGAAGGAACAATATAATATATCAATCAGGTGGTGATTCTCCAGATGTAATAACAAGCTCTCCCCCCCCCCCCCCCCCTCCCCACCCGTTGTTACTGAGAGAGCAGTGAATTTTACATCATAGATGTCTCACTGTCTTTTGAGATAAAAATATTCAAGTCTGAGCTGAGGATCATACAAGAAAAGTACACTGACGGGACGTCTGCGTTTAATTATGTGAGAGGTGAAATCAGTTTGATTATCTTCACAGTATTTGAGATCACTGTATGGTCACACTACCATACTGCATGCACTGTACGTATCGTACGCCGTTTGCTAGCTGTTAATTGATGACGTGTTGCTCTCAAATGACGGAAGAAGTGAAATGTTTCCGATGTGGAATATAAAGCAAATAATCCTCGGCGATCTGAATGTTTACGCTTTCTTTTATGGGTGTCGATCCCGGGGGGGGGGGGGGATGGGGGGATATATCCCCCCAATATTTCAGGTGGGGGGGATGGCCTGTACAATCACCCCCCCCCCCCAATAATTCACCATCAAAACAAAAAAAAATGAAGAGAAAAATTAAGGATGAGAGCCCGATGAGAGTAGTTAATGGTTATTACTCGCAAGATGACCATCAATATACACATTTTGCTATCTCATTTTCATAATACATACATATATACGAAGCAAGTAAGCCAACCGTATATGAGACAAGAATAAATTGAATTCTCGCTCATACGGCTTCATCAGGAATTGATGAATTTATTCAATTTTTTCAATCAATAGCATCATAGAAATGCAGTGCGCCAAATGCAAAGACGCAGCGTCAAAAAGCAACGAGCTAAATGTTAGGCGCGAAGCGCAAAAATAGCAATCTGCAATGCACATCAGACAATCCTGGACAGTGTAAACATAGATGAACTCTGTAACGATTTCGTGATGAGATCGGAGACAAGGAGAAAGATTTTCGGACGTTAGTATGACTTATAAACTAGTTCTCTAGTTGTTATGTTGTTTCCGTTCACCCTTTTTAAAATTCACGTCATTGTATCTTAATTTTTGTTTTTTTCACTCATTTTATTTCCTGATATTTCCTAAAAGATTTTTCATTTTTGGAGAAAGATTATTATGTCACAACTTATTTGTAACACAAATTATATTCAGTGGGGAAACTGAATTCAGACAAGGATTAATATAGAGAACAGTACAACGAATCGTCTTCTTTCTCTAATAATTCAGTGAAAAGGGCAAAGCTGTTAGGGGGCAACTGAATTCAGACGTGGATTAAGCGTAATAATCAAATGAAACGTCAAAGTACACGATACAACGAAGCGTCTTCTTTTACGAATAATTTAATGAAACGTGAAAGCTTCCGCGCTAAGCGCGGAATGGGCGAAAATGAATACAGACAAGGATTAAGAATAATAATTTATTGAAACGTTAAAGCTTCCGCGCTTCGCGCGGTAGGGGGGAAACCGAGTTCATGAAGGACACGATACAACAAATCGTCTTCTTTCACTAAAGTGAAAGCTTCCGCGCTTCGCGCAGGAATGGGCGAAAATGAATTCAGACAAGGATTAAGAGTCGAGAATGGTACAGAGGATCGTCTTCTTTCTTTAATCATCTGATGAAACGTCAGAGCTTCCGCGCTACGCGCGGGGAAGGGGGAATTTGATCCAAACATTAAGGATTAAGAGTCGAGAATGGTACATCGAATCGTCTTCTTTATTTAATAATCTGATGAAACGTCAGAGGTTCCGCGCTACGCGCGGAGGAAGGGGAACTTGATTCAAACAAGGATTAAGAGTCGAGAACGGTCCAACGAATCGTCTTCTTTCCCTTATAATTTAGTGAAACGTCAAAGCTTCCGCGCTTCGCCGGGGGGGGGGGGACTCCCCCTCCCTGCACGCAACCCCCTA
The DNA here is from genome assembly GCF_000002235.5 of Strongylocentrotus purpuratus. Lineage (NCBI taxonomy): Eukaryota > Metazoa > Echinodermata > Echinoidea > Camarodonta > Strongylocentrotidae > Strongylocentrotus > Strongylocentrotus purpuratus. The sequence goes on along the minus strand of NW_022145614.1, from coordinate 32,006,048 downwards.
GGGACCGCGCTTCGCGTGCTCACTACCGCCCCCTAAAATGAAATCCTGGCTACGCGCTTGGGAGGGGTGCAACTTGCAACACGCTTCTACCTCCTGATTGCTTGATCCATTGCCGAAAATATTTTGGCACCTATCATCCCCCCCAACCACGGATACAAATCGACACCCTTGCTTTCTTTCTTTAGCTTCGCTTCGGAAAGATAGCTACATCCAGATCGCCTCGGAGTCCCATCACCTTCACCAACGGTAGTTATTTGCGTATTCTTTGCTACAGCAAGCTGCTTATTCTGCTTTAATATAAAGTATTATGTATTATGTATGTACATCAACATTGGATATAATGATAAGCAATGCAAGTAGATGACATGCAAGCAGAAGACAATAATGGATATGACACAAAATGTGACTTAAACATTCACACTGAATACTGGTAGTAGTCAACAGACTGTATCATAACAAATGAAAAAGATTTGTATATTATTGGTATGTACATAATATATATAATTATATGTTTTGCCATTACCGAAAAAGTTATGATTGCTCTTATCAAACTTACCAAAAATCCCCATGGTCCATTACAACTAGTATCTTCTCAATATAGTTGTACCTTATGAGCACATGGCCATGGGGGGGGGGGGGGGCTGTACAAATATATTACTTAGTTTTTTTAATTTCATTTCAATGTTCTGTGTCTAGTTCTTTGTGACTAAGTATTTGTAAGTCTTCTGTTTGTACTTTCTTCGTGTTTTTCTTTTGTCTGAACACAAATCCTATGTTGGAATAAAACTCATATATTTCATTTTCATGTTATATAACCTTATTAAAGCAGTATTTTCATGTTTTCCAAGGTAATTTAAAATTGAAATTTGAGATTTCAGGTTCAATTTCAATGTTTTTTCAGACAAAGATATGTTTGGGCATTCTTTGAAATTGTTATGACGAGGTATAACTAATACTTGAACAATCTCCAATACTCTGCATTCAGTATTCCCCACTTTTAGGGTTGTTTATCCATTACAGATGTAGCTGTACATGATGTGCATGTTACCCATTTGCTCAAAGACACATTGCCAACCCGCAAGGTATAAACCAGTTTTGGAAACGCCCCCCTCTCAAAAAATGAAATGGAAGCTCTTATTACCAATCATGTGAGAGAAAATGTTTTGACTAATACATGATGATACAAATTCTGCCGGGAAACCGCTTACTAATTGATATATTAATTTTGGTAAATTATCATATCGATCCGGCCTGGATAGATATCGCGAATACACTTCAACTTTGGCTTTTTTGCGAAATTAGGTTGAAGTATTGCCATCTAACCCTCTGAAGGCAACATTTAAACATTATCCTGCATCAAAAATGTATTGGTTTTTGATTGGTTGAGAGCTTGTCATATGACCAAAAATATTTCAACTATTTTAAGGTTGCTCTGAAAAAAATACTATTTGGGAGTAGAAGTATTTTTTGGGAGTACTTTTTGGGAGTTGACATTTTTTCGCAGTCGTTTTTGTTTTTGAATTTATTTTTTCTTCAAATCTTAATTTAATTATTTGTTTTTATTTTCAATTCTCTTTTAACAAAAGCTGTAATTTTCGACATTTAGATAACAATTTTCAAAAAATTGTATTTTTTTTCTTCTTCAAAATAAATTTTTGACGCAGGATATAAAACAAATATACCATGCCTTCTTTTCGAGGTATATGGTTAAAACTATGGGCCTCGGTGACTCCAATAGTACCATTTGCTTCGGGGCTGCAACCCTCAGCAAATATTGGACTCACCTCTTGAGTTTTAACCAGAACCTCTCAAGACAGTGTATATTTGTATACTTTATTATTCTTTGTTGTTTGGAAAATGTTTTCACCCCAATAAAATGATATTATTTATACGTGATACATGTCATGTGTTTGTGTACTTATTTACATTATCCCACCATTATTGTGCTATGTTGACAGTGTATAATAAAAATGGAAATGTAGTAAAACATCTTAGTCATTGAGTGACAATCATAATTATTGTGTTAGAGCTTTTGTGGACAGTCTCTCTCTCTCTCTCTCTCTTTTCTTTCACACCTTTTTGGGGGTAAGTTTTGTATACAGATTTGTTTATCCTATCAACAGTACAAAACACAATGGTGTTGCAGATACTACATCATTCGGGGAATTCTCCTTACTGCTATAGATAGACCAACTAGAGAAGGTCCAAAGACGTGCACTTCGTTTCATTTGTGGAAACTACCAGCGTGATGCCAGTGTAACATCCATGCGAGAACAACTTAATCTCCCAACTCTTGAAGAAAGAAGCAAACGGGCACGTTTGTCAATGTTCTACAAGATAGTAAATAATAAATTTGCGATACCAATACCGGATTACATCAAACCGAGGGAGCGAACTATAAGTCAAGGAGGAGTCAACAACAACGATACACGAGACTAGGCTCTTCAATGGACACTTACAAATTAAGTTATTTCCCCAGGACACTTAAGGACTGCTACCTCAAATCATCGTTGAACTGCCTTCTTTGGAGCAGTTCAAGGTGGCTCTTGAAACAATTTAGTTCCATTTTCAGGAACTGTATACCGCATAGAGCTGTATATAACAACTTTATGCTTTATCCCTCATCTCGATGCTGAACAGGCGTTGATGCATGAGTATTACCATATAGAAGTAGAAGGAGTAGGATTCAGCCTGTTTGCTATTGTTTGTAATAAAAATTATATGAAACATGATTAGGCATGAAACTTATAAGATTTGTCTCAGAATATTATCTTAGAATATATTTCACAATTCAAAAAACTGTTGCCAATCGAGTCTTTATCTTAAAATTCAAACAACCATCATGTAATCACATTCTCTTTTAACATGGTTGTGAGCAGATACATGTTTCCCTGCATGTACTGTACCATCAAAGTTCAACCTTTATAACAAGTTTCTTTGAAAGAAAACAAAAGAAAGTGGGTGAAATTTTGAACAAAATTGCATAAAATGTTTTGTTTAAAGATTAATGTTTATTGTTAAAATCACAAACCATGGAATTTTCAACCTGGCAATACATTTGTTGTAATTTGTAGGTTAACATTACTTTGTATTTTATTTTTGTCAAGCGCTTAGAAACTTTGTATTAAGTATGTGGTGTAGCATCTCATTTTGGGTAATTCAGGACAAGGAGCATAATCCCAATATTTCTGGAGGTTCTTTGACAAAATATGCCACAAATAGTACAAGCTTGAGGGAAAAGGTGCTTGGCAAAGATATAGAAAGTCATTAGGTATGTATATTGTGTTGAAGAAATGGGGCAGCTGTTCATACTTATTTTTCAGTCAAAGGACCACTGTACCAGTTTTGAGTGATCTCATCTTGAACAAGTTATAACCTTATCATTTTGTATCACAGTATTTAGGTAACCTTTAATTTTACTTTTTCACTCAATTCAACTACTACTAGGGTTGGATTTTTTTGATTTTTTTTTTGTATTGATGGGGAAAAAAACAAGCAAAAAACAGCAAAATCGAGATAGAAGGAGAGAAGAAGAAAAAAAGATAAATACTTAAATTAAATAATGCAGTACATATCATGGATATAATTATATAAAAACTGGTAAACCAGTTTCAACCATAAATTCAAAACTCTGTTTATAAACATGTATAGTAAGTTTACCATTCTTTCTTGCCACTTTGTTTTTAATTTTTCTATAAGTTTGAAGCCTTGAAATTTGGGGGATTCAATTAAAAATAAGTTACTGGAAAGTTATAAATAAAAAAAATCCTTTTTGCATGGGTCAATGCAATTTTTCTTGGGATTAATTTCAAACACCAAATTATTTTCATTCCTAATGCCCACAAGTAATAATTAGATTGAAGCCAATTATTGCATTGATTCCTGCTTATGATACATTTGGCCTAGTATCCACCCCAAAAGACAAGCAAACAAAACTTAAACTATATAGATCGATCTAGGCCTAAACGGCATAACCAGAAAAGGGAATGTCGTCTGCTAGCTGCAGTAAGTGGTCCTGTGAAAAATTGTTCGCTGCTACCGTATACCAGCTGCATACATGTATATTAAAAACCATAACACACAGTGCATCAGCAAAATTATTATGAAACAGTACAGCTAGCTACAGAGGGCCTAGCATTTATATCCGACAGAAATTGCTAGCAAAAGCATACATAAATTACTGAAAATGGCGACCTTACAGGGGTTTAGATTTGCTCGGAACTTGTTAGGTAAGTTTTCTTCATATAAATGGTAAGAAAATGTATTCAATTTACTTGAAATGAAACGTTTGGGCCTTGTTGTTCACGTTCTAGCAGCCTGCTGCAAGCGGTCTGAAGCTGGAGGTCTTACGAAGCCTCGTTCACTTGCGCCCCCGAACTTTCGGTCGAAAGTACTATGACACACCCGTAGAGCCAACCAGCCACCGGCTATGTACAGTGCGTCCCCACAAAAAACGAAACCGAGACATATCGATGTTCTATCATAACTTAATCACAATTATAATAAATAGATGACACATATTTGTAAAGCTTAGATCCTCTTTCATTTGATGCAGCTCATATGATGCATATTTCATGCATGAGTGATTAAAAACAATTTGAAGAGAGGGTAGGCCCTACCAAAAAGTCATTTGGCTGACGGTAGACTAGATCTATCTGAATTTCAAAGAGAAAATCACATTTCTAGAAAGTTCATTTTCTGTCCGCTCATATGACACCTCAATCAGGAACAATGAGCCAGGAATATCAAACAAAGTTCTGTTTGTTTAAATTTAAAGTAATGCTTGTATTTCCATAATTTCAGTAAACGAATTTGTATTCAATGGCTGCCTGTCTTTCGTCTTCTATGTGCATGGCTGGTCGTCAACGAAACAGAGTTAAGACTTTTTGTCAACTCTGTTTGTTGCTACGGCAGGCAAGAATATGGAATGGTTGAAAATATATATTGTACTAATCACCTGCTTATTGTAAATTATACACTCACCAAAGGCCAAGCTAGGATAAAACTATTCTTAAATCGGTTTGTTTTACACCTGGGCAGACTCACTTGTTTACTTCTCTTAAGGTTATATTTCTCTCGATATCTCTCATTTTGGTGGTAGAAGGTCATTTAGTTTGTGTTCTGGTTTCTGTATTTGGTTAAATAATTGTAAGCACATATTATTTCTACGATCAGCTAGGGAATCAATGTTCAGTACATTTGAAGCATTAGTATAAGGTAGGTTGGGGTGATTATTCTCAAGGCACCTTTTTGTATTGATTCCAATAATTAGATCGTTCTTTGTTTAGGCCCCCGCAAAAGACTTGAAATGCATATTCCAATATAGACCTTATGCAAGCTTTTTGGTACCTATACACAAATCGTCTTGAACAAGACCGGCTCTATGTAATTGGACCAAGAGAAAGAGGATTCACAAATGCTTGATGATATTTAGATCTATGATCTAACTAATATCTATCATTGTCTATAATCCTACTATTCCTAGATCAATTCTATAGAGCCCAAATTTCTTAAAAATTTTAGGAAAATAAATCTCTCATGTGAGGAGAGTAGACAAAACAGGTTGATTGATGAAAACAAAGGTTTCTTTGCTTATTTATTTATGTATTCTAAATTTATTTATTTATTCATTCATTTTTCTTTAATACTTGGTTCATTCACCACAAAATAAAAGTTATGGAAGCCTATTATTTTTTTTAAAATAATTTCATTGCACAGGACTGAACTGTAGATGGTTATCCACCTCGATGAGATACAGACAAGGAGACGGTGAAGCCCGGAGTAGCAGTGACTCATCATCTTCATCAGAGAGTGATCAGTCAGCTCATGAAGAGGAACCCAGTGTAGAGGACATCCAGAAGATTGTACTCAACACTGCTCTAGAGTTTGTACCCATCCATGGCTGGACAGTCCAGTCCCTCTCTGAGGCTGCCAAGCATGAAGGCTACCCTGGAGTAGCCCATGGGATGTTCCCTAGAGGTGGGGGTGATCTCATGCATCATTTTGTGAAGGAGTGTAACTCACAGTTAGCAGAGCAACTGGCTTTGGAAGCCAGTAAAGAAGTGGAGGAAGCAGAGAGGTATGTTGTGTTATCCCTGGACTCATCAGTAACTCAGACAAATATCTTCCTCAGATTCACTTCTTTTCTAGATGCTAATTCAGTTTGCCCTAGGCTGAAAGTCTAGAAAAAAATCCCCCCCCAAAAAAAAAAAATTAAAAAAAAATAAATAAATAATAAATAAATAAATAAATAAATAAATAAATAAATAAATTAAAAAATAGACAATCATTTCTTGCTTAGTATTTGTTTATATAAATCACATTTTTAACCGCTCCTTTTTTTTAACTTAGGTTTGATTATATCAATGCACCCCAAAATCAATTTGTTTTCATTCCTTTCAAAATTACATCATTAATAATGTCTTATCACCTACAACTCACAGGTTTTATATTTATTTTTTCTGCAACAATATGTGCTCAATAAAAAAAATCATAACAAGTTATTTGTACCAACAAGAGACATATTGCTATGTTCTTTTTTATATTTTGCTTTTGCATGGTAGAAGAAATATAAGAATTATTATAGAAACAGGACAAAGTATAAAGCAATATAATTAAGTAGGCATATCAAATATAAAAACCAATGTGATCTCAATTGACTTGATTAACCACAGGAAGAAGACAGGTGCTGTAATCCGTGATGCCTTACAGACTCGTCTAAGAATGATCATCCCGTATCATGCACAGTGGCCTGAAGCTATGTGTCTTACAGCTCGACCTGAGAATATAGCAGAACACTTCAGTAATCTAGCAAACCTCATGGATACTATCTGGTATCATGCCGGAGATAAATCAGCAGATGTAAGTTTCACATCTTCAAGTTATTTATTCATTCTCCTTTCCCCCCTCTTTTTTCTGTATTTTTTATTGTTTCCTCTTTATTAATCTTCATTTAATTTCTTCTCATTATGATCCTACATCTGTTTATTCTGCTGTTTTAATACTTTAGTTTTTCTATTTTCTCAGATTTCTAAATCCAGACATTGATTGATATAGCACCTTTCACCTTCTATTCGAGAAGACTGTAATCCATTGTAAAGTATTAAATCTATTTAAACGTCCTTAAAATCACAATGGAAGAACTAATGTTCCTGACACGAACAACAAATAGCTCTTCAGAATGTTTACTGCATTCTTAGCAGAATAGATATTCAGTGAAATGTAGACTTATCTTCCTCTGTCTCCCTCTCTAGCTGGTGAACAATATATAGACAAATCTTATATCTGCAAACACATTTTCATTGAGGATGGGGACATTCTCTACAATGTTTTATATATTCACAGTAGATTATTTGTATACTAATGTATTATCAAACAAAATTTGTCTGATTTTTTTTCTTTTCAACTAATATGCCGTTAATTTTTTTTATTATTCATTTTAGTTCAACTGGTACACCAAGCGACTATCCCTAGCAGCGGTGTATAAGAGTACAGAACTGTGCTTTATTCAGGATAAGTCACCAGATTTTGAAGAAACCTGGACATTTTTAGACAACAGGCTGACAGACTTTACTAGATTCGCAAAGTTCAGAGGAGAGGTAAAACCTTTTGACACACTGAGGTCTGCTTGGTGCCTTATTAATGGCTCATGGCTACTTTCTAATTAGTCCAAAGTTTGCAGAAAATCAGATTTGAACTATTAAAACAATGTTCACTTTTCCTTCCAATTTTGTATTTTATTATCAATAGAGGGATACAATACTTGCTATCCAATTCTGTACTTGTTGTCACTGAAAATTATATTAATCCAAACACACAAATATTATAGTTATTTTAGGAATTTGTTTGGAATTTGTTGGAAACAATTACTTTTCACTTAGCACAGATTTCCAATTAAAGTTTAAACAAAGTTATTTTGGACCTGCTATTCAACAGGTTATATTGCTTTTTTTTCTTCTCATTTTGTCATTATTTGAGTGAGGAAGCCTTTGACATGGAATATCTTGTCTAGTTCGTATGCAGTATAGGCACCAAATGAAGAACGCATTGTAAGCATGATGTGATACGTATTTGATCAATGTGATTCATTTCTATGATACATGTAATAATTCACTATTTTACTATTCTTTCCCTTCAGATGGAGACTGCGAGTAGTGCAATGAATGAATTCATGTCAGCAGCAATCACTTCTGTAAGTATCCAAGGATATACAAAGTTCATAAACAAGAAATAATTACATCTACATCACCATGCAAGCCGATACTTATAAGTAGCATCTAAGAAATAATTGTTTTTGAAGAGAAAAAATAATAGTAAGGTTTTTCATCCCATTCCATGAATTGCTGAGTTGTTAAAGATGAAGATCTTAATTTGTATGGCACGCATACACCTTGATGAGCAGTAACATGACCTCAAATTAAATATTTGAAAGATTAAGAAAACTAGTTATATAGCATTGTGAAAAGATTAGAGAGAAGAGGTTTGTATGTAATAACTGCAGTGGTGGTGCATTTCTTTCAACATTAAAAACAAATCCTGAATATCAGGCTTTTAAAAGGCATGAAGAGAGCATGCATGTTTCCTTCAACTGTTTGAGGAGATATATTGAAGTCACTTCTTACGTTTTTGGTGCAATGTTCACAATTTGATTTTACATTTATTTGCGTAGAGCTTTGCTTGAAATTAACTTCAAAGCCAAACCCTGTAGCACAAAATAGCTTGCCCAATGAGCATGATATAACACATTTCATATTGCTATGATTCAAAGGTTAATTGTTATCGATATGATGCCCCTGAAAACCTACTTGTTTATTGAGATACAAATACTATAAAATTCAGATATTGAAGTCAGACTACAATATTAGATCACCAACATGTAATGATCCCATTTCATCTGTGATTCTTATTTCAGTGGGTGTGTGTGTGTGTGTGTGCCACTAACTAGAATTGCCTTGCAACCTTTAAAACAAGATATCCTTGCCTACATGTACAGTGAACAACTTCAGAGTTAAATTCATACCCTTACCATCAACAAATGATTTGTCCCGATTTGCGTTTCTTGAGAATGTGACATATTAAAGCTTACATCTTAAGGTATTCAAAAATGGCTGTAATTCAACCAGTCCAACTTTCATTCTTGAGTTAAAAAACATAACATTTACAAGAGGAATGAATAATTTAAATGTATATTGATTTAAACTGTTCAGTATAATGAGAATTAAAAAGAATGGAAGGAGATTATACTGTGTTTCTTAATATATTTATAACACTCCTGTCCTACATCCGTTCATGCATTGCCTAATTTTGTAGATGAAACTCAAGGTTTAACATGTAAACCTTTCTCGTCTTTGCAGGCAAGGAATATTTCAGGCCTAAATTCAAGAAACTGAAGGAAACATGGAACATGAAGTCTCATCCACCATCCTGTCTGCTCAGCTGTAGAACCATGTACACCAAACAGGTTTCTTGTGTTTAACAGGTGCATTGAGTTGGATTGTGGATGATAAAGGAGACCACATGGAATGGTTCTTCCATCATTTGTTTTCTGTGTCATTGCTAAATGCAAACTGTAGAGGGCAGCAGCAATGATGATGTCATGCACTTGATCATGCTCTGTATTGGTATTAATAATATAATGCAGGATTCAACAATAACAGGCGCCAGTGACATTGGGTCGAAACCCCCCTTCCCTCGAAATTCAAAATTTTTACATAGGGCTCAGACATGTATACAGTATAACAACCTTAAAAAACTCTATCTGGGGGGTGTTTCACAAAGATCCTAAGTTGGACTTAAAAATTATGGAGAGCCATTTGTAGCCTTAAAATAAAATTTATTCATAAGCGAAAAATCAAGTATTTTAGACTTTTTATAAATTCCGGGTCAAGAACATGATTTGAATCAACATTTTATGCCTTTTAAAATAACTTTTACAAAATATTTTCATAGATGTTAACGGCTTTCAATAATTGTTAAGTCCAGCTTAGAGAAAAGTTCAACTTGGAATCTTTGTGAAACACCCCCCTGGACCCTCTTCAAATGAAGTTAGTGTGGAGCCCTGTATAATGCACCTATATTGCCTGATATGTCTACTTACCTATTATTTTTAGATGCATGAATCATGATACTCCAGCTTTTAATAGCCTCACTTCCCTAATAAGGACCTGGGGAAATCAAGTCTTCCTACTGATTCCCATTCACCTCGCATGGGTGGGGTGTGGCAAATGTAGACTACCAGTTATTTATCCATTTATTCGCTATTAACATGCCAGTATGTAAGGCAACCTGGAGGAGAGTGTTTAAATTTTGTTTAGAGCTGGGAGGGGGTGGGGGTACTCCTCTGCACAGTGTTTACCTTATCTTACATAATTGAAGAGCCATTGTAGAGAAGCACTGTCATAAAAAAAAGGATCCACTACTATTTCTTGATCTTATAATTATTATTAAAAAAACTTGGTCAATTTATGGAAATTGGTAAATACATTTTTCCATGATACATACCAAAATTGCTATTGATAATGATGAGGAATTGTATTTTTGTATGCAAAAACAGTTAGAGTTACAGTTAAACAGAATCATTGTCAACTTGCCCTATGAATGTAATTTAGTACAAGAACTGTACAGTATATTTGTCTTTCCTCTTCTTTAAAAAACAAAGTTTATGCATATAAATGCCTTTGCTATACATAGATCATATGTGTATCTGTCATTTATATACCGGTATGTACTTTTCTTACAAAATATCAGGTTGTGTTTCTAAAAACTCTATGTACCTCTCATGTTAGTAGGCTCTGAATGGTCTTAGGAACAGTTTGTACAGTAATTACCATTTTAAATCCAGACTAGACTTGAAACATCCAATTGTATAAATATTATTTCATACTTCCCCATTCAGCATCTGTAAGTTTTTCTCTCTCTCTTTTTGCTGCTCTTACCAAACAAAATTGTTATCAAAGTTCTCTCTTTAAAGGTAAGAATGAAAGTAGAATTTTCTGACAGACAACCCTTATACTTGTCTCAAGGAGCACTAGTCACAAGAGACCATTTGTCATATATTTTATTTTCAAGTCTCCCACGCAGGCTTGGTTGTTATGCAAACATTACATGTTTTTAACCAAGTCATCTAGAATGCATGAACATACTGGTTTAGTTAAACTACACAAAGTGAAAGTTAGAATATAATTGAGCTGTTTATCAATTAGGTTCTTGTCAACAAAATTATGATCAAAGTTCTGAAAGTAGAATTTTCTGACAGACAACCCATATACTTTGCTCAAGGAGCACTAGTCACAAGAGACCATTTGTCATATTTCTAATTCCATGTTTCCCACGCAGGCTTGGTTGTTCTGCAAACATAACATGTTTTTTAACCAAGTCATCTAGAAGGTATTAGTTATACTACACAAAGTGAAAGTGACAATATATTGCGCTGTTTATCAAACATGTTCTTGTCAACAATGGTCATTTCACAGTTTACTCTTCCTCATATATTTTGAGAGAGAGAGGGTGTGTAATGACAGAGATGAATTAATAGGGACTTTTAGATTTGCACGAAGACAATGTGGATTGCTATGGTCGATGTCTTTTTAATGCACTGCCTTGAATGGACGTCACACGTATCAGTCCACGCAAATCTGAAAGTCCCTAATATTGTATAGACCATAGACGTGAAAATTCATAGAAAAGTAGTACATGAGAAGGGCTCAACACTAACAGGCGCCAGAGACACATGGGCGTCCTAAATCTAAGTCAGGATCCCAAAGTTTTGACATTTGTACATAGGGCTCATGCGTACAGACTGTATAAAGTTCAATCTAGACCCCCTTCTAGAACAGTTAGTGTGGAGCCCTGCATGTAGCATGCATGGATGTATCCTTGTCATTGGCCATACTGTGTACTGAGAGTGCTCAAATACCTCAATTTTATATACACTGTAACCTGTCTATAAAGACCACCCAAGGGAGACAAGCAAAGTGGTCTTTATAGACAGGTAGGTCTTTTTGTACAGGTGCCTATAGTACATGTTTCATTGAGAAACCATTTTCAAGGGAAACAAAACGTGTGGCCTTTGTAGACAGGTGGTCACTAAAGCAGGTTTGACTACCCGTAGACTACTGAATTCCTTCATTGCCATAGGCTTAATACAGGGGCCACCAGGTTCCAGTATGCAAGGGGTTAAGATTGCGCCATTTTACCTAGACTTGTGATTGTGATCTGCTTATGTTGTTTATGTTATATATGTAAAACATGTACACTGGCATAACCCTCTTGATTGGTCATATTCCAATCCGCATGTTCAAATGTCAATGACAAATGTCCTTGTACAGACACAGCCTTAGAGTGATAAATATGATTAGAAGTACAGTGAAACCATAGAATGGCACTTATACTAGTCACTGTTATCAAGATCTTGATGTAAAGGCATGATTGATTCCTTTGACTGAAGATTTATAAACATGGGAAGAAATCTTTTACATTACTGTAGTAAAGTAAATTGAAATTTACTATGCAGATTTTCCCCAAGTTTAAGAGAATGCTGTTGGTTTTTTACCTGTTAAAGAAAGTCTAGCATTTCCATCCAAAATATTTGGAACCGGCACCAACATAAATGCCCAATGAAGTTGTTTTTTTTAAGAACAATAGTGCTCTTGAGATATATGAAATCTCTGAGAACTACGGTATCCAAGATGCAAAAGTCTGTTTTAGTAATTAGTACTCTATAAAATAATCTGTGTAACTGAAACTTTTCATCTCACTTTCCAAGCACTTGAAGTTAGATATTTGTACAATTCAATATTTTACCCCATACAATGAATCTTACTGTCAGATGATCATGGTAAGGAAATCTCGCCTGAACAATGATTTAATAGGAAGTGAAATTCTAGATTCAGTTGTAATATGTGAGAAATAAACAATAAGTGTGAAACCTTTTTTTTGAGAGTCCATTATTGTGAAGAAAAGAAAACGTTGTGATAGTTAAATAATAACTGTCAGTGTAAAGTCATTTACCAATGATTTATCTCAACCTTTTGAACACTTGAATGTGGAGTGCTCAGAATTCTCAGTTGTGATTCAGTCCTGTAGTTCTTCTTCTTCTTCCTCCTCATCCATTTAATATTGGAGATTAACAATACTGAGCTACCGTATTTGGTGTTCGTATACGATTTTAGGCCTTTGAAATGTGCATTGTATCTACTTATCATAGATATGAACATCAAGATAAAGTGTGTACACGTTGATCACATGAATGTATTTCATAAGATACATCCTTTTAAATATAGAATCTCTACTTCATGGCTCACAGCTTTTGTGAATAGGGAACAAGGTCATGTCATTCTCTTTAATAACAATAGTGACTGGTGTGTTGTTGTGTTGGGGCATTTTTTGTTGAAAGAATGGTCTTCAATGATTTTGTAAACATAGTGTACAATTAGATTTTTGCAATAAAACAAGTCTAATGAAAAAAGAGATGTGAATGGTTCAATATGTTCTGTGTACCTTTGAAATTTGTAGAAGAGAAGAGACTAAAGTGCGAGAGTGCATTACAATAGAGGAAAGGGAGAGAAGAGAAACTGATCGTGATTAAAGAGAAGGTTGAGTTCTGGGAAGAGGTGACAAATAATTTGCGAGCGTTATCATTGTATTATGCAAGTGTGGAGTACGGAAGCGTTAAAGTGCCATTCTACTTGACGACATGACAAGATATTCCATCTTGTCAAGTTGACTTAATATTCATATCATGTCGACATGTAAAAATATTTAACTTACCATGTCGACTTATCAACTTTTATTAGTCGACATGGCGAAATAAATTATGTTGCCAAGTCGACTTCACAAAAAGTTCATGTCGTCATGGCGACATAAGTTATCTTGCCAAGTTGACTTCCTATAAAGTTCATGTCGTCATGGCGACATAAATTATCTTACCAAGTCGACTTCACAAAAAGTATCTGTCGTCATGGCGAAATAAAAATATCTTGCCAAGTCGTCTTGATGAAGTACATGTTGACATGGCGAGATAAAATATGTTACTGAGTCGACTTAATAACATCACTAGACCTAGACTAGTCGACTGTGAATGAACTACACGTACGCGCGCTGCATGAAATAGTCGTCACACTACATGTCTCGCCATGACGACATATACTTTTTGGGAAGTCGACTTGGTGAGATGATTTATGTCGCTATTACGAGATGAACTATTTTGTGAAGTCGACTTGGCAAGATAATACATGTCGCCATGACGACATGTATTTTTTTTAGAAGTCGACTTGGTAAGGTAACTTATGTCGTCATGCCGACATGAACTTTTTGTGAAGTCGACTTGGCAAGATAATTTGTTTTGCCATGTCGACTAATAAAAGTTGATAAGTCGACATGTAGGTTAAATATCTTTACATGTCGACATGATATATATGAATATTAAGTCGACTTGACAAGATGAAATATCTCGTCATGTCGTCAAGTAGAATGGCACTTTAACGCTTCCGTAGTGGAGGAACATCATATACAAAAATGTTCCCTGAAAAGCATGGCTCTTCAAATGCCTTAATATTCTAAATATGTCATGTAACATCATAAAAATCAGGACAGATTTTTATGCTGCGTGTTCGTGTATAGTCCCATATACATCTTTCTGTGTACAGTGCTTGTAACTTACCAGGACTGGGCCAAATTTCTTTTCATTTTGATGATTCTGGAACCTTACAATATATACACACCAAGACTTATATGCTAGATGATCAAACTTTTCTGATCAATTCCATGTTTTTTTCACAAAGCAATCGCATGACCAGAACTCAGCTTTGGCTTTAAATACTGTGGACTCTGATAGTGTGCACGTATTGATTTCTCGATCACACGTCATAATTGTAGAAAAATTGTTTTGCTCAGATTAAAGGAAAGGCTGAAACTACACTTTGAGCTTTTTGTTAATGTAAGCAAAACAATTTTACATATTTGAATGTACATTAGACCAATTAATGAAACAAACAAACATACCAAAGGTATGAAAAATTGAAAATAATAATAATAATAATAATAATAGCCTAATAGTCCACTCCAAATTTTATTAAACCGAAACGGAAATTCTTTTTGCCCAATTGATCGTGAGCCCGGCAGCCACTGAGCAGCACCAGATCGACGTTGCTCTATCCCTTATTGTTGAACGCCAAGCATTGTAAAAAGATATTTCATGTACAAATGTGTCTGTTCTATAGGATATACATAGATGTATTTGTTTTTATTTTTTATTGCTTTACTTTCCATTGTTTTTCATTTGATTTATATTTGTTTTGAAAGTAATACCATGCTTCATTCATATCTTCATCTTCTACTCACACATCTTGGTTTTAAAATGTTTCCTATTGCTCTTTGTTTCTCCTGTGGTCAACACGTTTCTTCTGTTCATTCGTATGTATTAATCAACTGACTAGAATGAGGCATTTGTGTTGTGCTGTTTTGTGTTGTATTGTCCTGTGTTGTACCATGTTCTGTATACATCCATTTACTTTATTGATATGTTATTACTGTATCCGATGTTGAGTTTTATTTTCAATAAAAACAAAAATACAAAAATACAACCAAAAAAAAAAGGAAAAAAAAGGATGTATTAATCTGAACTTATGCAAACAGGTATTATTTGATTGGTAAATTTACAAAATGCAAACTTTTAGACAATAACTTTACATAGACATGTAGTCAACATAGAAAGCTAATATTAAAATGTTGTCACTACTTTATAAAGAATAATATTTCACTACTTTGTCAATCATCTTCCATTCTCTCTTCCCACAATAAAAACTTATAAGAAGAAAAATGAGTCAAATAATTTTTGCTTACAAAAAAAGATATTTTGCATTTATTCTGTTACAAAGTTAACATTAGATAATAATGCATCAAAAAAAATGTTGCATCTAATCTCAAATGTACACTTTTCCAATTTCTTTCATAATTCAGGCTTTAAAGTGCCAACTGATTCTGATTCTAGCACTGTCAAGATATAAAAATACATTACAAAATGTTAGAAAAGGCAGAACATAGTTTTTCAAATCAGTACAAAATAGTAATTGGTCACAAAAGCAATAAAAAAATGCTTTACTTTTCTTTTTATAATATAAAATGATCCAGTACCACAAAATGATCCACATATAAACTTACATTTCAAACACATTTCTTTTTTATTACATGTACAGGTATGCATATATATTTTTGTTTACAAAACAATATACAGCATGTATGCCTTAACATTTACATTTGTGAAGATACACTTCATTAACATGATCACACTGTACAAACACTTCAATTGTACTTATCAACACAAGACTTTAACGTCTGCTACATTTCCTCTCTACTCTGTTAGACAAGGCACCATATTCCTTGTCGACGCCTAGTTTATTGAAGAAAAATATACATAAAACGCATTGTTGCACAAATGCACAAGTCTGCAATGGAATCCTAAAAGTGTATGGTCCATCATCAAATCAAAGATTCATAGCTTTTTAAGCCATGAAGAGAAGAGAAAAGAAAAATATATTACAAAACTTTCATATTAACCGAGTCACATTTTTCTAAGGCAAATGTAGCCTTCTGCTAAATGTTCAAGAATGCCTGTGTCACTAGTCTGTGACTACTGCTTCAAATGGACATTGTACAATACTATGTCTGTGTATAATGATACAGGAAAGCATAATTGTTTTAATATACAAAATGTGATTGATTAGATGAAATTATGTACAACTTAGTTTGAAATATCATGACATGGCTAAATTAGTTATGAAAAGAAGATTCTGTTGCACTGCAGGAAGGCCACTACCTGCTCTCTACGATTATATGATTATATCATGATACAAAATTAAAGATGAAATCCTATTTCAACGTTGTTTACATCTTAGCTGGGCCAAACAATATACATGAATATTCCCATTTAATGTAAAATATAAAACAGAAAACTCTGCATAAGGGAACGCAAACAATAGTTTGATTTATGCAAAATTCTACTTACATTACTTCGTAGGATGTGTAACTGAAACATGTTTTGCATAGTTTGGTCAAAAATAATTCATTCGGCTTTAATTGAGAAAAACTTAAATTGTGCAACTTTGAGTATTAAATGCAGATTTAACATGTTATACACAACTTTTATTACTACCAGTTTCATGTAGTACAAAGCCAAGGGCTAACTGACCACAGACACACATGTATTGTTAGCATGATAACTGCATGGGTGCTTTTTCAGAGGGGTGCAATATCAGCTTTTAGACCTTGGTCGTATATCATATATGTACCGGTATGTATATCACAAAGCATTTTGATTGGTACATAGCTTTACTGAATACTATTACTGAGACTATTAATGTGTAGGCCTAATTTGGCCTGCATACTGTATATAAACATCTTTATTTTAAATCATCAATGTGAAGTATACAGAATGTACCAAATATCTGTATACATTCAACAAAAGCTGTAGGAAACAGTTGATTCTACAAACACAAGATTATAAACAATCAATCAATGCACATGGCATCTATTCATCATTTATGTTGATCTAAAAATCATTGACATACACTACACAGAACCATATCAGAAGTCTGAAAAGTTACCTTTCTGGTAATATCACACCAACATACAGCTTTTAAAAAGGAACCCAAGCTTACAGGCTCCCCCCCCCCCCCCCCCAGGTAAACATCCTTTATCACAAGAAATGTTACTCAAGGGCATATTCTGATCTAGTTCCTGATATTGGACTTGTCAAAAACATATAAACAATGTGGTTTAGTACTTGATCAAATATCACAGAGTCATCATTTCAACTGAAAACTAAATACCATCTTTGCATTGTGGTAATAACAATAGGCCACATATGTGTATGTACAGTTCCCAAGGCTAGATATTTCATTATAAAATGACATTTCAAAGTGCTCTCTATAATGTTATTTTCCAAATCCAGACTCCATTTTGGTACAATGAACAGACAGTGGTTGTGCTCACAATTCAAGGGCTATACATTAAAGGGACTAAACATCCAAAATATTTTGCTCTCAAAGTCTGGGGCTCCATGCCTGTATATTTCTATCAATTCTATGAAATATCAGCTTAGATTACAGGTAATATTTCTGTAAATACTGGTATGTATTACTAACATTCCAAATAAAGGTTGAAGTGACCCATTACTACAAACACTGAGGCTTCAATATAATTTATGCATGCTTAATTTAGGAAGTAAAATCTTTATACTTTCATGCCCATAATCACTGATATTAAATATTTTGTCTCCATATTTTCATCATCTTTTTTTCTACAGTCTTACAGTAGGTTCGGGGTGATCTTTGTTCTAACAATATATACATTATGTTACCACAGGGAACTGGCTCCCTTCAATGTTAGTATTCAACTCGAACCATAAACACAGTGCAAAATGACTGGCAATTGATATGTACCTAACTTTGATACTACATAGAATAAGGCAATGAGCCAACAAAGTGACCAGGTGACTTATTTTACCTTTAAAGTCGTGTTCCCATATGGGGATGTAAACAGCATTTAATTTTGTTTAAATATAGTAAAAAGGGAAGTGAAAATATTACAAAAAGGAAGTGAAAAATATTACAAAAAGGAAGTAAAAATCATTTAAAGGGAAGTAAAAAGAAGAAAAGAAAGTGAAAATGATTAGGGGTAAACTGCATCGATCACACAATCAGTATTCTACAAAATACAAATTGGTGGGCACATGCCCCATAAGGCCCGGTGGAGAAGTGATTTTTTAACCATACAACATTGGCTCTTGCCATGATAAATACAGGTGGTGGTTATTTTGCAACAGAAAATGTAGTTTACTCCCTTTATGTGATTAGGAAGGGCTTTAGAGGAAGTTGTGAAGTAGGTGTGGTCGCGTTATAAAGTCTAATAGGAAATCACAAGCTACGTACATGACAGGAAGTCAGATACCATGCTCTCCTCTTAACTTTCGATACCGGTAAATGTATTTTTTTTTAAATAACTTGCAGTACATTATTGAACCTTTAAAGTATCCAAATCCAATTTTTTCCCTCAATTAATTTTCATTAGTAACTAACGGAGGATCGTTGAATTCCAAAATTATCTTCTCTCAATCACTTGTTTCAAATGTCAGTCCGTTGCTGCAAAAAAAGATGAAATATTTGCAAGCAATATACAGTACATGTATTTCCTCTTTTTAAAAAAATTAGGATCAAAGGTCTTTCATCCTCCCTAAAATGAAATGTGAATCAGTATTTTCTCTCTCAATGAGCTGGTGAAGGCTCCAAGAGTATGTACCCTAGCTAGGTCACATTATCTATCTGAATCAACAACTGTGTTCTCCACATTAAACATTCTACTCTCCCGGGTTGGGAATTCCGAATCAACATAAATAGAATCTTATCAGTATTCACAATAATCAATTCAGCCATAACGCAATTAATTTATCAGGCGATGGGGCAACTTAAAAAATATTAAAAAAACAAGAGTTCCAGAGATCAAACATTTGACATATGTAATTGTGCTACATACATTCTGTAATTGTAAGAGGCAAATCCTTATAAAGCATAAAATAATGAAGGATATAACACTGCATACCTTTAGCTTTTGGCACTGAGCAAATAATAGAGAAAATGCATGTACTATGTACAAATGAACGTGCACATTTATGTGCATTGCAAGCAATATATGCAGAAAACTTTATATAAGCCTATTGACAATGCGAACACAAATACATACAGGAAATAGACCTTGTACGACATTGTCTACTTCTGTTTGCTGACATGACGTGTACAAGTTTATATGTTATTCTGCATGTATCTACTTCATATGCTTACATGTACAATGTATATATCACATGTGGAGAGGAGAAGAGAATGCTTGGGCAGCCATTCAAAACAAACAGTGCAACGGACTTGTTTCAATGGCATCAATGAGTAATATTACATATTACAGTACCTACGTATGACCATGGGCCCCATCATGATTTGACTTTTAGAAACTCATTAAAAATCAACCACATCCTCTTAGATTGATGTTTCCAAGAACTTGTACAAAGGACAATGCACTATCTGCATCATGGTCTGTGTGTAGATCTCATGCAAGCAGTTTGGGATATACATGTATGCAAGCAGTTTGAGATATCTGCAAGAGTGTCCGGGCAGTGTATCACAAAACAAAGTAAAAGCTCACCAAAATCCCATTAAAACATGCCTGTTGTAATTAACATGGGTTTTAATGGGATGTTTTTGGACTGGTTTCGTTTTAATGAAGCAATGCCAAGGGACCCGTTTCACAAAGCCTTTATCAATGACAAATGACAAAAATCAGTGAACAATCTGCTAATAACCAATCAGAAGCAAGGATTTCAGTAGCTAATAACAAAAATGTAAGTTGTCACTTACATGTGTGACAAAATTTGTGAAACACCCCCCAGATCTCTAAAAAATATACATCTTCGATTGCAGTTAATCTCCTCTTTTAAACTCAATTCATGAGAGAAATTGGTCAAGATACATGAATGATCTCTTACAAACATTGACCCAATTGTTTTCCTACAGTATGTTCTCAAAGTTAATTTGCTTTAAAATATGCAACGAGTTAGGCATCACACAATGTGTTCAGAGTGGTTTCACAATTAACACCAGCTATGAGCAATAGGGTGCAGATATCCAAAGTGGTAACTCTTTGGCTATAAGGACTTTTTTTTCATCCTGAAACATTTAAAGAAAGATTAAGAGTGCTTGACACTAACAGGCGCCAGGGACACATGGGTGCCCAAAATATAAGTCTGGAGTCTCTGGACCCCCTAAATTTCAACAACAAAAAAAATACAAAGGGCTCATGTATAGAGACAGTGACACATTAAATCTGAACTCCCTTAAAAAAAGCTTAGTATGGAGCCCCGACAAGAGGTCCTGTCATACATGTACGTTTCAATCAATGTTTAAATCAACGTTTCAATCAACGTTTCAATCAATGTTTAAATCAACGTTTCAATCAATGTTTCAATCAACGTTTCAATCAATGTTTAAATCAACGTTTCAATCAATGTTTAAATCAACGTTTCAATCAATGTTTCAATCAACGTTTCAAGCAATGTTTCAATCAACGTTTCAATCAATGTTTCAATCAACGTTTCAATCAATGTTTAAATAAACGTTTAAATCTAAGTATCAATCTACGTTTCAATCTACGTTTCAATCAACGTTTCAATCTAAGTTTTAATCTACGTTTCAATCAACTCAAGGATGGATTGTGAAGCACAATAGCACAAGTAAGACGCATGTACTGAGACGGATGAAAGGCATGGAGGTATAACATACAATCATCTTTACATGGATTGGAGGTCCATTGATTACACATCAGTGAATTAATTGAAATTATGTAAGGCACAATTATAAGTGGACATATCAAGATACTGAGATTTTTTTACAGCATTTCAGCAACAATTAATTGTTTGAACACAAAAAAAATGGAATGTAAAATTGTTACAAAGAAGAAGAAAGGGAGAGGAAACATCAAAATTAATTGTCAAGAAACAAAAGCTTGAGCTTTAGACAGCTAGACACAAAAGTTAAGTGGTATTTTTTATATGTATGAGAAGGCAAAGCCGCTAAAGAGTGAAACAATCTCAAGTTTTGTACTAAATATACCCCATACATGACCAAAATACATACTGCGAGAACGACTTTACATCTATATTCTAGTAGCTCGGCAGGCTAGAAAAACTAAGAAAACTGTACAAATCTAGACAAAATGGTATACATGTACATGTACTGCTAGTATGCAAAAAAAAGGATTATAAGATAAATTTGAAATTTCACTTTTTCAAGTATGATATAAATTTATAAACAATTGCATTACCAGTACTCTTACAATATAAAATTTGTTCAGCTTCCAAGTTGCATTAAAAAAAATGGTAAGCAAATTAAGACACCACGAACATGATCATGCAACTTGGTAAAAACTAAAAACACTAAATTGTGCTTTCCTATCCAACTGAGGTGGGCTGAATAAACATGGCATATATCTAAATGAAATAAAAGCTTCGAGTACTGTGATATAAATTCATAAAACAACGGTACTGGAACCAGGAAAAGGAGCATTCTACTAGTAATAACCTGCAAAGAATGAAACAAATTGTAGGCCTTCAAGAAACTTATTTATCTCTTGATAGATTAACATAAGAAACTATTCTCTGTCATTTTGGTCATTCTATACATTATACCAAATTATCCATGAGTATTGATCTTTAATTCTTTAAAAAACTACAAAGACTGTTAAGGCACTTATCAGGATTTTTGTTTGTTCTGGATAGTACTGGAAGCACAGAAGGAAGATTAAGGGGAGGTAATAGAGAGGTAACATTGAGCACCATTGCTAGAAGTCTGGGCAGGAATGGGGGGGGGGGGCTGCATGCTCCTAAAAGGCAACAAGGTTTATTTCAGAATTGATTTAAAGGCCTCTAATCCAACCAACTCCTGATGAGAACATCAGGATATTTTACAATATCAAAAGAAAATTCCATAGATTTGAAAAGAAATTGCATCCTAAAAAATTCCCACTTCACCTTAAGATAATGAGTATATAATCTAAATTGATTGGCTTTGTAGTCACGCTAATGATACAGGCATAACTAAAAAAGGCGGTTATAATTTCTTTAACGTTCATTACAAACTCAAAGGTTTTTCAACTTCTCTAAACTATGGATGTCTAGAGAGTCTAATGTACATTTAACTAGAAACTACATGTGTATACTGTCATCAATTAATATTGTCTATTACACATGCACAACATGTACAGTGTACATACATTACACAGTTTGCTGTTGATACAAAAATGGCATATATATAAAAGATAAATGCACTCGAGACATCTTTGGAATAATTCTGCATTTCAATTCATGATTCAAAAATATTAATTAGTAAACAAATTTGTGCTTAGTACTGATTTTCTAGGATATACTCATTGATCTTCTTAGGAAGTGGAAGATGACGAATGTGATGTCTGGGGTAGGTTTCCCGTATCACAAAGCGACAGAGGTACTGGAGTGACTTGACCTCGCTGTATCTGGATACCCACTGCGTCAGTCTGGCGGGGAAGTTCTGGATTCCAGTGGAGTCATTCATGTAACCAAAGACACCACCCTGTGACTCCTTGACTGCATTCTCTATAAGCTCAATGACAGAGGCATGACCTTCAGAATCATTCAGACTGAAGAGACCATTACGATGTTCAATCCTTGTGTGTAGGGTACGACCATTAGACTTGAAGCTCAACGTTAGAAGATACCTGTCATCTGAGCTGTCCCTGACTAGAAAACTGCCATCATCTGCATCATCCAGCTTTCCTTCCGCTTCATCTTGACTCATTGGACCCCAGTACCAAGGCTGACGAGGCAGCTTGGACAACTCTCCTGCAAGACCACCACTCTCGAAACCAAGCTCTACCCTCACATCCTCGTATATTGGTACTGTCTGGCTGCCGCTTCTCTCTTTCTGTTCTAAGTACTGCTTGTAAAATGGCAGATTCATGTCTACGCCATGTCTTGTTTTTGAACGTGCAGGGGGTCGGGGAGGTAAGTCTTGTTCTTCACCAAGTGATATGGTTGAATTCTTCATATTTTTGGACCGAACAGAGTCCGCACCCTGCAATTGCCATTGACCATTACAGTAGAGGGATGCAGGCTTAGGTGGAATGGCTGGTCGGTCTTCTTCAGATGGAACACTTTCATCATCCTTCATACATGGAACATCATTTTCTAGGCACTCATCGAGTCGTTCTTCAAATATTTCAGCATTATCGTTTACATCACACCTCGTACTATTGATACTGCGAACTTCATTATCACAATGTTTTTCACTAGGCACAGGCAATGGAAAATTGTAGCGTCCTTGTCCGACACTTTCTTGATTCTCTGTGCCACTTTCATCCGGAAGAGCTTCCGTCTTCTCATTTTTCTTGGACTTCACATCATTGATGTAGTGATGATTGGAATTGTCTACCTCTTGAAATGAATGGCTACTCGAAATACATCTGGCACCAATATATCCAGTTTCATTGCCATTCATATTTTGATTATTGATTACAATATGTCCATTTGCAGACGGTGGGTTGCACATTGGCAATGCAGAATCATCATCTGCAGTGTGATCTAAATGAACACCACTTCCGGGTTCACAATCGGGTAAAGTTGTTATTTTCTCATTCCCATTTTCACAGATTTTGCTCCTGCCGTCCGTCTTTTGACGAAAACCCCATCGACTTGTTTTCATCCCCCGAGTTTTCCGACCACTTTCATCTTTATTGGGGGGAACAATTCCCTCCGTTTTTACATTACCTGGCCCGTTTTGGGTCGGGATATTCTGGTACTCGTCGTTTGTTTTGCTAGTTTCGTTATCACAAACGTTCCCGTGTTGTAATTCTCCGTTTGATGCGGTAGTTTCGACATTGTTCCTTGAAATTCCTCGGCTTGATTTCCGCTTGAATGTGGACTTAAAGCCACTCAAACTCAATTTCTTAACGGACGACATAATTTATGAACGTTGTCATCAAATGAGCAAATAACTGATTTCCTTTCCAAATTGAGCAAACCATAACAAAAACATGGTTTGAAGTGAATTTCCTGAGCCAGAAAGAGAAAATTGGTGTAGCTATCGCGAACTCCTGCTGGATATTGTTCATTATCTGTCTCAAGATGGCGCTAGACCAACCACCAGAAGCGCCATGCGCCAGTACGAAGCCAGCCCATAAAACTGAGGCACCTCCAAATGTGACACTCTCGATTTTTCTTATTTGCTTCTCAGACGAGTTAACGTACGAAAGAGAACCGAAAAAGAACCGAAAAAGAACCTTTCTTGACACGTATTATAATTATATAGCGATTGATAAACTTACACAACTTGTCTTGTCTTCTTCTTCTTCTTCTTCTTCTTCTTCTTCTTCTTCTTCTTCTTCTTCTTCTTCTTCTTCTTCTTCTTCTTCTTCTTCTTCTTCATCTTCTTCTAATTCTTCATCTTCTTCTTCTTCTTCTTCTTCTTCTTCTTCTTCTTCTTCTTCTTCTTCTCCTTCTTCTCCTTCTTCTCCTTCTTCTTCTTCTTCTTCTTCTTCTTCTTCTTCTTCTTCTCCTTCTTCTCCTTCTTCTCCTTCTTCTCTCTTCTTCTTCTTCTTCTTCTTCTTCTTCTTCTTCTTCTTCTTCTTCTTCTTCTTCTTCTTCTTCTTCTTCTTCTTCTTCTTCTTCTTCTTCTTCTAAGTTCTTCTTCTTTTCCTTCTCGATCCTTCTTCTTCTCTTTCTTCTCCTCCATTCTCATTCTTCTTATTAAGGTACGTTGAATTCCTTCCAGCCCTGGAGAAAAGCAGGATTGTGATATTGTTAATAAATATTGAGACAAAGAAATACGAAAATACCGGGATAGATCAAAAAGAATTCAACGCTGGTGCCCGTTGATGATGAAGTTTTGAAGAAAACAATGTGAAACAATATTTGCTCGCTCTTCAAAACTTCGGGGCAAACTAGGGATGCCCGCATAGCCGGACAGCGAGGTGCCGGATCTTTTTTTAAATTAATTTATTTACAATCCTTTAAAAAAAAATATACAATGGGGAAGTATGAAGGAATAAACAATAAAAAGAAGAATATATTTATTGAACATGAAACAAAACAAATGATGAAGTGGATGCGAGGGAGAAGCAAGCCATTACTTCCCATTCAGTACAGGCATTTTATCTAGTCGAAGCCGAAGTTACATTTTCTTCTACAATGAAAGCGTTAATAGTCCATGCAGTTATTTAACGGAAATGACCTCCTTCTAATTTCAAGAGAAAATATTTCAACTGCATTTAGCCTACTTGTAAAAAGTTGAGAAATCAGAGTGGTGGAAAGTGTTTGAAAATAGGCTTAATTACTCAATATCAGTGATAATTATTTCCATAAGCAACAGAAGAACCAAACATAATAGGCCTAGATCGGCCAAATTCGGTTTCAGTTGGACATGCTCCGCTGCACAATGCTTGCCCAACAATGCAACATGCGCCATATAATTATGTTGAGTCCATCAACTTACACGATCTACTGTATATAAAACATATCGTCGACATGAATATTTTACATGCACATGGATATTCTCAGATGGAAGCAAATAGATCACATTACAAATTTATACCGATAATATTATCACATAGCTAGGTGGGGGGAAACAAATAAGGTTTATAATTAGAGAGAGAGAGGGAGAGAGAGAGAGGGAAAGAGAGAGAGAGAGAGAGAGAGAGAGAGAGAGAGAGAGGGAGGTATAGAGTCATCAGTCCTTGTGAATCGAGACCATGAAGCGGAATTTTTTTTTCTTCGTAAAAAATGTATTCCTTCTGTGTAAAAGCCTATGACATTTTCATAAAATAATTTGTCAATATAGGCCCTATTTGCAAAGAAATCAGCGTTGTTATTGCAATAAGAGAATTTTGTCAATTTGTGTTTTTGAGGAATAATTAATATCCATAATATTTTGAGTGGTCCCCAAGGGCAGGGGCGGATCCAGCAGGCGGCGCCGGGACGGGGCCCAATTCATGAGAAAAATATTTAGCAGCGACCCAGCCGACCAGCCGAATAAGCCGGGGGCCGGGGGGGGGGGGCGTCATTTCAGTTCTGCGGCACAGAGTTGGGGCTTTTTTTTCTTCAAACGTTAACCCTAACCCTAAACTTTCCCATAGGCTCAACACGCACCTAACCCCAATCTGTGCCGCAGAAGTGAAAAGACACGGGCGGGGGGGGGGGGGGGCGATATGGACCTCTATAAAAAGTTGTTCATAGTTTTTTCTTTGTACTCAACATCGACCACGAGCCCGCCCGCCCCCCCCCCCCCCCTTTATTTGTGCACACACACAATACAAAATTACTTCCAAACTTCAAGCGAATATGACTGTATACAATTGACATTGGAATGGGCTATAGCTATTATAGCTACCCCCGGGATGCATGACATTATTAGGGATTTCAATATTTGTTTTTCTCTTCTTCCTCTTTTTCTTCGGTAGGCCAGGGTATGTAACACCTCCCTGACATGTCCGAGACAGACTTGTTAGCCCTTGTTAGTCCATATAAAGACACGGAAACGAAGCACGTGGTCATGGAATAGAGCAATCTTTTAGGAATTGTTGCGCATAACTTGGCATAACCAAAAAGAATCAATTGATCCCGTGTTAATAACGCTGTCAGCATTGTAATTAGCAGTTGGAGTGTGGCGTCTGAATATCATTTGCGAGTGAGCGAGCGAAGTCTTAAGATTCGGTGAGTTAGCTAGCTATACGTCTCAATTACGTCTCATAATGATGAAGAAAAAACAAATCCTGATGGGGTCTTAAGCGCAATCTAATCACGAAAGACTGAAAAGAAATTTAATAAGTTACATAATTATATCAACAATAAATGCGAGCGAGCTTTAAATGGGGGAAATTAAAGAAAAAGTTGCACTCGTGCAGGGGCATGTGTGATGGAAAATGGGACACTACTCTGAAGGGAAAAGAAATTATATATTACAAAAGAAAAGGAGCATGTGTCAAAGTAAAAAGGGTAATTCTTCTTCTCCTTCTTCTTGGTTTCCTCCAGGATTGGAGAACTGCGGAGTGTATCCTTCGCAGAATTATAAGAGGTGAACAGTCATTCAAACGTTAGACAAACGTTATGATACGTTGGGGATACGTTATGCATTCGCTATGACAAATTCCAAAAGCGTGGTAGTTACTTGGACGATCAGAGGACGAAGAAGAAACGTACACATTGGACGTAATACCGTTGAAACCATTGAACTATTAGCTAGCATGCATGGTTTAGCGTTTCACGTGATGATGTATTACGCATGCGTATGCACTCTGGCTCGATCCAAAATGTGTTTATATAAAATATAAAAAGTATATTTTGAGGAAATAAAAAAGTTCAACTTGTATCATAATACTCTAATAAATGAGAAATTTCTATATTTTTAAATGTTAATTATACATTTTTTGTGAAGAATTACATTTTGTTCTATTAAATTACAAATCACTAAGTGTGG
The DNA here is from genome assembly GCF_000002235.5 of Strongylocentrotus purpuratus. NCBI lineage: Eukaryota > Metazoa > Echinodermata > Echinoidea > Camarodonta > Strongylocentrotidae > Strongylocentrotus > Strongylocentrotus purpuratus. The sequence continues at coordinate 31,978,008 of NW_022145614.1, read as the reverse complement.
AGTTGCTGAATTGACAACTGCGTTGTGGAAAATTGTGGTAATCTGTGGCGGAAGGGGAGAACGAATCGTTTATTTTGCTGTTTTAACGAGACAAAGGTGCCTAGGTTCGTTGCATCATCTGATGATATACATACCCGGTGTAATATCGAGGTAAGTTTGAGTTTTTGAAATGAAAAATCTACTCATAAATTTCGATTTCGAGTTGTATCGAACACAGTTCAGACTTCAGTAAGTTGGTAATCACTAAAAAAAAGTAACACACAGTAACATTAACAACATTATGTAGTGCAGGGTGTGTGAGTGGGTCGTGTGAGTGGGGCGACCTTTTGAGTGGACTGTGACTGAGTGTTCAATCGGGTCGGGCTCGGCAATAGTCTACGACTAGACCTACAAAACAAAATCGAAAAGCCCAAAAGGGTAAGCTTGAAGATGCCTTGAGAACATTTTGGTAATTCTTAAGATTCTGCCCAAATAAGTCAAACGTCAAGAAAAATCAGTACAGACTGGGTGCTGTTCTGAGAATAAGGATCGTCGGCATAAATGTGGATATCCTCGTAAACACAGACAAATTGCGTGATTAAAAATAAGGATTGTCCACATTTTCCTGGACGTTTTTTTTTTTCATCGGCGCTCTGCAGGTTTCGGGTTCCCGATCAGCATGCTGGCGATGCAAAAAACGGATTCCGCGTTATAAAATACCTCCAGTTAACTCTACTCTTATGGGTTGTCTGTCTTCCCAAGGATTTGTCGCTCATTAAATGTAAAAGTCTCTCTACAATACTACAAAGCCAATGTGAAATGCATCTAAAAAATCATTGCAGAATCCGTTTTCGGATCGGAGATAGGAAACGTCCGCGAAAATGAGGATGCATCTGTCCGCGTTTATGTAAACGATTCTCATTATGGACCAGCACTGATAAACTAGGATATCCTGTAAACGCGGACAAATCGCGTCCTAAAACATAAGGATTGTCCGCATTTTTGGGGATGATCCTTATTAATGATCGGCTACGACCAGGGTAATATGTGTAAAGCGCCATGAGAGTTAGAACCTGACGGGTGCCAGCGCTATATAAATAACCATATTATTAATATCATTTACATTTATGTATACAGTCATTATTATTATTTCATTTTTGTATTTTTTAGGTCAGATCTTGACGTGGTAGTGAGCGGAAATAAATACAAAATGACAGAGGATTTGGACGTTGAGGCCATGTTGGAGGCACCTTACATGTACAAAAAAGAGGTGAGATTCTATGTTTGATCAACTTTCCTTTTGTTACTTTTCACAGAACTTTGTAAATCAGACTTGGTTCTTTTTGAGTGGATTTGAAGCATCCAGGCTTTAGTAAGAATGTAGGAAAAAAAGTGGAGGTTTGAAGAATTAACTTCATCCCTGCAGCGAGAGTGAATTTCAATTTTAAATTTCTTATACATGACAGCATCTGAAACAATTTAGCAAACTGGATGTTTAGTAAACAGGAGGATTTAAAAAAATAATATCACTCATTTACACAATACAAAACTGCATAGCCAACAAGCAGTTTCCATTTGAAGTTAATAATAATAATAATAATAATAATAATAATAAAGCTGTGTTCCCATATATGCATTGGCTCTATATTTTATCATTTTATTGTACCCAGCAGTTGAAAGGAAAGAGTTGCTTTTGATTGAAAGATGCACCACCTTTTTTGTTTGGAGTATCTATACAAATCACCTGTGTGTTTGTTTCTGTGTAATGAATTGTTTTCTATCCGAAAAGTTAATCAAATGATCAGCATTATAATATTTCCATTCATGTAAAGTGCTCTTGAAGAATGCAAATGACGGATCTACTTCCCATCTGTCTTTTCTAGGTTTGGTTAGAATGTTCTTCTACACCTGAATCCAGATGCTCTTAGACAGCTCATGAACATCAAAGATATATTATCATCTTTAAGACCAAGAGTATAAAGATCAAGAAAAAGGCATACATTGTAAAACATGTAGAGAGTATTAAAATAGCAATAATTGTTTGAATTTACAAAAGAAGAAAGAGATGAGGGCAATTTTGTTTGTAATTGTATGAGTGCTATGCATGCATGATTTCTAAATCTATTCCCAAATTCTTTTCCACCTTGTCACAACTTAAAGTCTGTTCTTCTCCAGCATTAACAAAGAGAGTAATGACTAAAGATATACTTGAAATTAAAAGATGATGTTATGCCCACCTTTAACCTTCTAGTCCAAAATTGATCTCTCTCACTCCTATCTTTTTCATGTACTCTTCTTGATTTTTTTTTTTTTTTTTTTTTTGGAGGGGGATGGGGTGCATTAGATGTGCAAACTGTAAATTGTAAATCATCAGGTTTATCTTTCTCTGCTATGTACATTTAAGCTTGAGGAATAAAGATGTTAATTTGGGAACATTTTTGGAAGCAGATTGTATCACTTTATCCAAAAAATGTTATGTATATAATATGTACTTCCCCCCCCCCCCTAATAAATGTATCTCCACTAGTCTGTGAAGATGATTCTTATGAATATGTATGTTATTTCTAATGGGGTTATCACCATTGGCAGATAATGTATGCATTATAATGCATGTAGAAATTCCACTTCCCCTCTGTCAGAATCACAATGCACCAAATAGAAGGTCTCTGCTTTAAGTAAGGTTCATATCACTCAAAGACTACAGTGTTTCACACTTTCCCAACATTTTCATTTGTCACAGATTCCTTTTTACTGGTATTTGGACCAACTCTTTCTATTTGGATCGGTCTTTTAAAAAGTTTCATGACTGATGGTTGTTGGTCAGTGTAAGTATTGTTCTTTGCAGGGCCGAGGCAAAGCATTCCCCCGAGTTCATTTGTGTTGTCAATTTGAAAGCATTGTGTTGTACAGTGGGTTATAAGTCTGGTAAGTTCACGAGCAAGGGAACCACATGAGATGATCTCGTGTCAAATCGCTCAGAAGCAGTAGTCTCATGTGAAGTTCATTTGTAATGCATTGCTGACTTCTGAATGGTAATCAGAGAAGAAGAAAACATGATTGGCACAGTTCTGTGCTGAAATTTCATCCTCAAGAAGATTTTTTTTTTTTTTAATGTTTAGTTTGACAGCATCAAACAACTTATCACTGAGACTGCTGCTTCTAAGACATTAGCCGAGAAAAGGACAAATAGTCTAGATATGAAATGTGAACACATTTATTCATACGTCTTTGCTTTGTTCTGCTTTTCTTTCCCTTTTTTCCATCACAATCCCATTTGCCCCTCCCCTTTTTGCTCCCTCCCCAATACTCCCCATCGTGCTTGTGGTGTTACATTGATGATGTTCTCCTTTGGAATCCAGGAAGCTGCCCCTGAGAATGGTGACAAAGCTAAAGAAGTAGTAGTGCCAGAGGAGGAGGCTCCAGCACCAAAGAAAAAGTAAGTTGCACTCTACCATAGTTTATAGAGGGTCTCTAACTTATTACCTCATGAAAATGTACAATGACAATGCATCACTTATATAGGCAAGAGAAGAAGAGTTATGATAAAACTATGTCAGTCGTGATGTTGAATGTTTGTCTGTGGAAATCATCAGAGTGGATTAACAGTGTGAGAGAGCTACCAATAAAAACACATGAACATCTCATCATAAAGACTATATTTCTTTCCAGAAAAAAAACAGTAACAATTTTACACGTGTGCTCCATACACATAGGTGGCAAGTTTTTGAGGGATAGTTTGGTGAACTTGATGCGGAAAAGTCAGCCCTGCTTAAAAACCCCTCTTAAGGTAAGGTATAGTGGAAATGTGATGCAGAGAGACATTGTTAGCCATCTCCCAGATTGAATATAGATGGTTGCTTTTTTAAACGCCTTTTAAGAAGAGAACTTGAGCGAAAATATACCATTCTTTTATTTAATGCATGCCCAAATGTCAGCAAGTGTAAGAGAGCTGGGAAGGATAAGAAGTTACTTCAAGAATGTTTTCCATGGAATTCTCAGAGACGTATACCCCATCTCAATTTTCATGTTGCGTGTTACTTAAAAGAAATGCATGGAGAGGCGAACATGTCCTTTTAGTGGAGAGTGCTGGTGTACCGAGCAAACAAAACTTCTTTCATTTTGCAATTCATGTTAGGAATTTGAAATATGACACCATTCATTCATCAAAGGATTTTGGCTCTTAAGATACTTAATGCATCTATGACTTCAAAACAGTTTATACATTCTAAGTTTAATGTGAGCTGGTCTAAGTTAAGTTTATGTGAATCCTCCCTTACGTCCGTCCCCACCCCAATACAAACTAAGAAATGAGTAACAACTTGGGTCAATGTCTATTGCCGCAGATTGTATGGATAAAGTGAGAAATACCTAGCCAACTACGCCTGCAGAACACAAATGGAAAGTTGTTTTCGTCCATTGGTGGCTGGAGAAAGAAGAGCAGCGATGATCCTCACGGTGCAAGGTGTCGAGATCATCCCATTTCATTAGATTTGACACCTCCCTCTCACATTGCGCTTGTCTACTTTAGTCTCATACATATGAGAAAGAGTAGATAAGGTTACAGTATAAGGTGCAGTCTCATGGATGTTGAGACTGCAGATTATATACATGGTTTGTCTACAACGGGGACAGAGCTATGAGAGATACACTGTACATTATAGTAATTAATCATCCTGGGCTACTCTGTTTCACTGTGGCATACTTTGGGAATGATCACTTTTATAATTATCTCAATATGATGTGATGTTGGAAGTGCTAGGAGGTAAGAGAGATGAGAGCTATTATACCAAACGGTACTAGAAATATGTCATTACTGTCTCCCCTCTAACGACTGACGCATAAATGACATCTCAATATTGCAGCTAAGCATATGCTTATTAGATATCACCAGCATAGAAATGAATGTACAAATAGAAGTCAAAACACTGGACCTCTCTTGCAACGGGATTAGATAGTGCGGGTAAAAGTTTGGCTCAAGGATTATGGGAATATTCTAATACAGAGAGGCAGGAGAAATCCGTTTTTCTAAAATGATACATTAAGAGGTTATATTAATATTTTGTTTGAAAAAATATGAAGAAAAGATCAAACTTAAAATAACAAAGGAAGTCACCGCAAGAGCTAGTAATGAAATGATTGTATTGATATGAATTGTACTTTATGTAGGATCTAATGGGTACTTGTAGACTAAGATACTTTGATGTGTGTAATTAACATGTTGTCACTGTCTGTGTTGCAGGGAAGAAAGGAGAAGAAGTCGCAGCAGGAGCAAAGGCAGGAAACGAAGCCGTAGCAAGAGCAGAGAAAGACACAGGTGAGACTGCTCTCATATTATTTCTCCCAACTTTAACATCTGTAATCATGTATCCATAGTATTTAGGTCATTCTGAATTGTCAATTTAAATTTGCTTCTTAATGGTAAGCCTTTGGTGTTTGCTTGCCACATGATCTTCTATTCATCTGTGCAGAGGTGATAAACCATAGTAGATTCTAGGCTTGGGAGCGAGAGCCGAGTACCCGACTCTAACCGATTCTGAAATCCAGAACCGAGGAGTCGACTCCAATCTCTAGAGAGTCGATTACTCGAGCACGTCGGTTCCGAGAAAAGGAGACTCGGTTCCGAGAAAAGGAGACTCGGTTCCGAGAAAAGGAGACTCGGTTCCAAGATAAGAACCGAGTCTTTGGCGCTGGAGTCGACTCCACAGCACCAAAATTCAAAGAGATACTTTGCAAAAGTGAACGAAGGAACATTGCCCGAACCATAGACGTATGCCCGAACGAACTGGTGTCGATTCCACAGCACAGAGAATGAACAAAATCAGCTCTGTCAAAGCATAGACGTAATTACGTCTATGGTCAAAGCAGAATGCATGCGAGCGATGGGCGCACTAGCAGCATGCTGTTTTGATACACACATTTGTGTGTGTACCTCCTTCGTAGTACTGTGCATCAGAGTGAGATGTGTGTGCTATGTGTATAGCACTGCTGCATGTTGTCTGTAACTGCCCCCCCCCCCCCCAGCTGAACGTTTGACCTTTGGTAAATTGCGCAAGAGTCTTGGAACAATGGCCCCATTTTCTCTCCTCTTGGAGTGTGTGATCAAGGAGTTGATTCATGTTTTCTCTCGCAAACTGATTTATGTGACTTTGTGTTTGCTCTCTCTCTCTCTCTCTATCCCTAGTCTCCCCTTCCCCTAGACATCAGACGTTTAGTTTTCTTCCTCAAATAAACTAAATCACACAACTCACAATTTCCTCCTCCTTTCTCTCCCTTGAATTCTCCTCATCAAGTTTTATTCTTCTTAAAAATAAGTTTGACAGGTCTACAATTTACATGTACATTCCCCCACCCCCTATATCTTGTTTCCTTCAGTTACTTTGTTTTCCTTACAAGAATAAATGTGGCAGGTCAACATCTCCCCTTCTCCCTTTCTCTCCCCCTCTAGCATCCCCTTCTGTTATTATTTTTGTCTCAAGAATAAGTTTGCAGATCTACAACTCTCTGTCTTGTGTTCTTTTTGGGGGTATTTCAACAAATAAGAATAATTCAGGCAAGTCAAGTGTCCCCTCTCGCTGTGGCATTAGCGCAATCTCTAATAGTGGCTGAAAATGCAGACTAGTTATTCTGAAACCAAGATCTAGCGCTGTTATCTGTTGTTTAGAAAGCACGTGGTTAGTAGTAACCATGGGAATGGAGTGCCACGAGCTGGGGCTGGGGTCATTAAAGTTTTTGGGTGGCATTGGGCGGGCGGGCGGCCATGTGAGCATGAGTTATTTACACTTAGCTCTCAGATGAAGGTTGGTCCCTGGGAGGAGAGCCAGCGGACCAGGCATGTTTCGGATACATTCCATTTATTTTAGGCAGGGAATCAGAATCTTTAGTTTTACATAATAGATTGTTTACCGTAATATTGGAAATAATTGTTCTGCATTTCTTACATTTTAGCAGTGTAAGTACGAGTTGATTATTCCATCATTCTATGTTGAAGTTTAGAATTTAAATTAGACCTAACATATTTTTGTTTGTTTACATTGTTGCCAAGTTGCCATGAGTTATTAAATAATTAATTACTTTATTAGCAGTGGTCATGTTTTTTTCTCGATTTGATCGAAAGTAGTAAAATAAATCATTTCATAACTGTTTATGAAGGTCTGCACTTTGATCTTCTTTATATATTGTTTGCATGTAATTGTAGAGATATCATGAGACAAAACAGATATAAACAAAACATCAATTTACACACACAAGTCACACATACATTCATACTTTTGATACTCATTTTTAAAAGTAAAGTTTTCCAAAAAAATATCTCAGAAAATCATCTGTTGCTATCGGTGCCACTGCTGAGTGGAGCCGACATGCACAGTACATAACATACAGTGTGTAAACACCTCCCTGGTGTGTGTGTGTGTGTGTGTGTGGCCTTTACAGCATTGTGGCTTCAATTACATATACTGTATAAGTGTATATGGCAGCCAGCGGGAGTCGATTCCACTCGGAACCGAGGCCGAGAGTGGGAACCGGAGTCGGTTCTCATCAACAAGGGAACCGCCCAAGCCTAGTAGATTCACAGTAAATTCAACGTAAATTTAACTTCAATCCAATCAGATATAAAGAGTGATATATCCATTCTATGTTACTGATCCTTATTTATAAATGAATGCCATTATGGTGGATTTCCTACATGTATACTTTCAGATATTTATAAATTCTTATTTTATTATCATAATATAAAACTACAAATTTATTGGGTTAAGTAATTTTCTCGTAGATTAATACTACTAGGAAGTTGTTTGAATTATGCTTACTGTGTTGACTTTCCTCCTTGCATATAGGGATCGCAAGGACCGAGACAAAGGCCGAGACAAGGATCGTGAGAGGGGCAGGGACAGCCACAGGGATCGAGAGCGGGATAGAGGGGATAGAGATCATGACAGGGACCGAGGAGACAGGAGGGATCGGGATGGAGACAGGAAGGATCGAGATGGAGACAGAAAGGATCGTGATAGAGAGAGGGAGAGAAGACGCAGCCCAGTGAGGAGGAGGAGCCGGAGCAGGGAACGTTATGGAGGATACAGGGGAGGTGACCGAAGGGGAGGAGGAGGAGGCTATAGGGGTGGACGAGGGTATAGAGACAGGGAGGAAGATAACTACAGGTCAAAGAGGTCACGCAGCAAAGAACGCAACAAGGACAAGGAAATCAGCCCTGTGTAAGTCATTTAGTAAACAACATATAAAGAGTAGTCTAACAGATTGACAAGTCTAATTTATATATCAAAGTAAAACAGGCAACTTATGTGTCTGTTATGCTTACTATGATCATAAATACTTTCCTGTCTGGGAATTGCCTAGTTTTGTGATTGCAACTGCAAGTCTCAATTGTTGATAATCGGAAATCTATTTTGAGAGGCAAAATATCCAAAGTCGTACTGCTTTAAATACTAATAATGCTTTGTATAAATCTTGCCAGTTGCAATTACTGGCAAAAGAAAAAAAAATCACAAGCTAATACATGTACTATTTTGTTCACTGCTAGCTGAATTTATTAATCTTGTATATTTTTTTTTTCAGGCGAGAAAGAAAATCACAAGCTAATGTATGTACATTTTTGTTCACTGCCAGCTAAATTTACTAATCTTATCATTATTTTATTTCAGGCGAGATGATCCTGATGCAGACACCCGAGATGCAAGAACAGTCTTTGTGATGCAGCTCTCACAGAGAGCAAAGGAAAGGGAACTCAAAGAATTCTTCTCATCAGTTGGAAAGGTATAATATCTCACTCCTCACATATTCAATAATAGCAATATAGTGTACCCCAGAGATACTAGAACAGTCTTTGTGATGCAGCTCTCACAGAGAGCAAAAGAAAGGGAACTCAAAGAATTCTTCTCATCAGTTGGAAAGGTATAATATCTCACTCCTCACATATTCAATAATAGCAATATAGTGTACCCCAGAGATACTAGAATAGTCTTTGTGATGCAGCTCTCACAACGAGCAAAAAAGGAGAATTCTTATCAGTAGGAAAGATAAAAAATCTTACTTCTCACATTTAATTCTCAGCAGTATAGTATACTCTAGATATACTAGAACAGTCTTTGTATTGCAGCTCTGATTAAAAGAAAGAGAAAAGGACAAACATGGGTGATAATCATTAATCATGATAGTGTACATTATAAGTAGAAGACATTTATATATACATTGATGATGAACCAATTATTATTTATTTTCTTATTTCAAGGTGAGAACTGTAAAAATCATCACAGATCGTAACTCGAGGAGATCGAAAGGAGTTGGTTATGTGGAGTATGATGTTGCAGATTCAGTACCACTGGTAAGTCTCGTTGGCCTTGTACATCAAATAACTATTTTGTGTTAGAAAAGAAGTTTCATATGAATAATGAGTTTCAACATTCAAAAAGTGGAGTCTGACAATTTTGGTAATGATTCTTGTTCCCTATATATATTTCCAGATTTAATATTTATGAATGCGTATTCATATTTTATGGAAATTAAGCTATGCATTTTCAAATATAAAAAATAATGAAACCTCATGAATTTGAGATGAAGGAAACATTTATTCAATACATTTTCAAGATTCTTCACAATTCTACGGACAAATATGTAGAGTTTTCTGTAAAATGATAAAATTAGGCTATAACAACAAAAATGTGCATATTAGGAAAATACTAATTATAACATCTTGTTCCTTACGTAAATATCTACAAACATGCACATTTTCGCGTTCATCGGACTTTCTACGGCCGAGATCATAGGGGGGGGGGGGCCTCCCATGCCCCCCCAGTCAGAGAGTGCTTGAAATAGCCCAGTACAGTAAGGGTTAAATTGGTAAATTTGTGTAGCAATGAAATAATTTCTTATGATATGAATTCTTTGTTTTGTGTGACCTATGCAGGCTCTAGGATTGAACAATCAGAAGCTGTTAGGTGTGCCTATCATAGTACAGCCGTCCCATGCAGAGAAGAACCGTTCCGCTGGTCAGAATGTGACTCTACAGAAAGTCAACTCAGGTCCTATGAGGCTCTACGTAGGATCTCTACATTATAACATCACAGAAGCCATGCTTAGAGGCATCTTTGAACCATTTGGAAAGGTAAGTACCGGCAGGGATTCCAAAGAACTGAATCTTGTCCTCGTCCAATGACCAACCCTGTTGTTTTTGCCTGCCACATTGTACCAACTAAAGTTTATGAAGTCCAAATGTGTGCCAATATAGCATGCACCAGACCTGCCAAACAGTAAGATTTAGTCGTATTTAGTACGATTTTTAGAAGCAAATACGACAGTACGATTTTCCTTAATAAAATACGATTTTCAACAAAAAAAAAAAACGATTTTTTTTTTTTTTTTTTTTTTTTTTTTTTTTTTTTTTTTTTTTTTTTTTTTAAATTAATATTTTGTGTGTGCGTCCGCCATTTTCAATGGCAAAATGTCCATTCTGTCTAATAAAGTATCCTACATGCATCTCATATCGGCAATTTGGGGATGTTTACACACCAGTCGTGACGAAATAATGCATATTCAACCAATGATTAATAAAAAAAATTCTTCCTGTAGGTAGAAACTGTAAGAGGCATCGATCTGCGTAACAATCCGTGTTTATTTTATAATACAACTTTTGTCAGTAAAATACAACTTTTGACACTAAAGAATACAGTTTTTGAACTCCAGAGGTTGGCAGGTCTGATGCACTTGACCAAATTAAAGTCCAAAAGAATATCTTTAAATATATTTTTTTGTCACTAATTATAAAAATGCAATGCTCGTTTGCTGATATAGTCTGTAATAAATTAAACATCACTATAGTATACAGTATAAGCTTCTTGATTATAGAGTTATATAGCATTGCTCTTGTAACCAATATTTTCCCATGACATAGTTAAGCCAGTTCACCAACATCTTTACTGTCTTTCTCATGTGAGAGTACATTTCTCTTTTGCTCATGGTTTCATTTCCTTAACTCCTTTTTGTATCCCTTGCAGATTGACAATATTCAGTTGATGATGGATACAGATGCCAACCGATCCAAAGGATATGGATTTATTACTGTAAGTACACTCCACTCCACCATAGATGATGTCACCTATAAAATAGCATTCTTGACCCGTCAGTTATGAAGATTTCTCACGGTCGAATGACCATTCTCTCACACGTTGATTGCCCATGAAATAACATTACACACCCCCCATAAAATCATGTTTTTCCTGACTGTTTTATTTACTGATTACGAGATCAGACCTCCTTTATGTTCGCATTCATATCATGGTATAAAATATATAATTTATCATAGGTTTCATATCTACGGGAGCAATTTGCAAGGAATTCCAATATATTGCCAGAAACCCTATTATCTTGCTTCCAATAATACTTTCACTAATTTCAACTTGTGTTCTCAATGATGATAATAATAATAGTGGGTTCTTGTATAGCGCTCATGTCTGATTTGACACTCAATTCGCGATTCAAAAGTCGGGTAGTATCTTATAAAACGTTGATGTATTTTGTTTTGTATGTAGTTCCATGATGCTGAGGATGCGAAGAGAGCTTTAGATCAGCTGAATGGTTTTGAGTTAGCTGGAAGACCAATGAAAGTCAACCATGTAACAGAGAGGAATGAACAAGGTCAACAAGCTCCATCATTCCTGGATAGCGAAGAGTTAGATAAGAGAGGTATTACACTCAATACCACTGGAAGATTGCAACTCATGGCCAAACTAGCTGAAGGTAAGATCACCGGCAGACCTGGATACCAGGGTGGTCCACAAGGGGTTGAAAGAATACAAAAATAAGTTTTTCTGCGTACAACAAAAAACTTAAATTCTGTATTCTTTCATCAATATTTGGCTTCAAACACATTTATTTTGAAAATTCTTGCTTAAATATGTCTGAAATGACATCCCCTTTCACATTATACAATTTAAGTTAAATTTTGCCATCATTTTGGGGGGCTCCCAACATTTTAGAGAGGCTTTAAGCATATACAGCGACAGGTTTGAATTTTGACTGTATAGGTTGGAAAATCAGCAACCGGTTAATATGCATTCACAACCAAAATTATTCATAAAACATTAGTCATCTAATGTGTTTCAAAATATGGGTCAGATTGCACCAGAGTGCATCTAAGAGTCTCAAAGCAAGCCTGGACCCTGTCCAAAAGGGACTTCTGTTCATACTCATTTATGTTCCAATTTAACATGTTTGAATGTTTGTGGATCACCCTGTTGATGATGATGATAATGATCCACAGCACTTGTATGGTGTTATTTATCTGTTTAAAATGTTCAAAGGCGTTGATATCCCACTCATACCAACAAATGCATGTTTGAGCATTGTTTCCAACGAAATGCCAAAGAATCTGGGTCCCGCTGTAGTCTAAACGTTGTACGAGTTACCTGCGGGTTTGTGGCAAAGCATGTATTCATCTGTGTAAGATACTATATATCACTCAAGGTGCCCACAAAGTCTTGTTATTACCCTGACATTACCAGCTGCCTTCAGCTGCTAAAAGCATTCAAGGAAGAAAAAGGTCTTTAACAGTACCTGTTCACTACACCTGGGTTAAGAGTAGGTAGATTAATGTCTCGCCAAAGGACAGTATATTAGTGTATTTGTTTGTTAATGTGCAGGTACTGGTTTCCAGATCCCAGCAGCAGCAGCAGAGGCGTTACATCCATTGAGTCAGGTACCAGGACTAGGTCTACCAGGTCTACAAGGTCTCCAGATCATTCCCAATCAGCCCATCACCTTACCACCAGCTACTATGAACCTACAGGAATCATTACAAGCTGCTCAGTTACAAGCTCATCACAGTGCACAGGCTCTAGCAGCAGCTACAGCATCCGCTGCACAGGTACTAAACACATTCAGTGAAAGTATTGGACGGAGCAAATTTAAATGCAGGGTAGCCCAAAGAATGTTTCTTAATGTTTGCTGGTATTATCACATGTCAATGAATAAAATCTATATCTTTTTGTATTTTTTGATAAGCCACAAAGCTAGTTTTTCTTAGTCTAGGTTTACCTTCAAGTATGAATTCTTATTTATTTATTTAATTTATTTGTGATTTTTACTTATTTTATTTATTATTATTATTATTATTGTTTATTATTATTATTTATTTATTTATTATGTTATTTTAAAAATAAAAAAAATTGGGGGGGGGGGATGGGGGACAAGCGCTTTTGTTTGTTTTCCAGTGTGCATTTTGGAAAAAAATCTTTCCAGACAGAATTATAGGTTAGGTCCTTTGAGGTTGGAACAACATCTACTCAGTCCAGTCTGTTTATGGGTTAGGACTTTTGATAGATGATGAAAATCAGCAAAGGTCATTTTCTTTATAAATCAACTCTGTATCTTTGTGTATCTTACAGACTAACTTGGCGCTTGGAATGGGATCCATTCCAGACGTGTTATCAGGTATACCACCTCTAGGACCTGGTCTATTACCTGAACCCCCACAAGTACAACCACAGCAGGTAGCACAAGCACCTGTAGCCCAGGCCCCAGCACCAGCTGCAGCAGGACCTGGACCTACTGGAGCTGGATCTACAGCTTGCTTCATGCTCTCTAACATGTTTGATCCTCAAGCGTAAGTATAGGGGAGTTTACAGATAGCACATGGTACAAATGACCCCGAATATCCACAGATCTTTTACACATGGAGAAGTTCCACTTTGAGCATCTTAGAATAATAACTGCCAAAGTCCTAGATGTGCTTCATGAATCCTCTTGAAAAGAATACTTCCACCTGCGTATCTTAGAATGTACCGTTGGTGCATAAATGAATAATGTTACATAACTGTCATGACCGCATATCCAGTATTCATCTCTGTGGGTTTAACCTTTTTGGTACAAATGACCTTTATCTGCTCATGCTCAGACTGCAACCGTAAACTGGCTTATTGTGAGGAATTAATCCTCATATCTTGTAACGCTTAGAAATTCTTCTATATTGTTAATGAGAGATGATGTAATGAGGCATTATTTCCTCACTGCTTCTGAAGGGCAGACTAAAGAGGTTTCTCATCAGCGTATTAACGTATTAACACAGAGTTTCTTCTATCCTGGGTGCTCACAGCTTACATTGTCATTCATTAGATTGAGAACATATGAAGTAATTTCCTGGGTGCTCACAGCTAAACTTGTCATTCATTAGATTGAGAACATTTGAAGCAATCTCCTGGGTGCTCACAGCTTAACTAGTCAAGTTACTAGTCATAAGTAATTCATTAGTTGAGTTGTATATTGGGAATATGTGAAGCAATGCGTACAAATATTTGAGGACTAGTTGGGGAATAATAATACATGTTTAGAGTGAACTTATCATCAGGAAGAATGTACAGGCACTCTATCATTAACCTCAGATTTTAATTTGGTCATACTTAGAAAAAATAAAAAATAATACTGATTGTTTTGTTGGTTCATGTTCATTCATTCTGCCCACAATTTGTTCATTTATATTTTGTTTGATTTTGGTGCAATACTTCTATTGTAATTGCAATCATTTATCATATTTGCTGGTTCTATAGAAAAGAGTGAAATGCTATCCACTTGTCTTTATCCTAAACTTGAATGTTCAACTGACAATTCTGAATGTTTTGTTTACAGAGAGACAATGTTAGGTTGGGAGACGGATATCAGAGACGACGTGATTGAGGAATGTAACAAACACGGAGGAGTTCTTCACATACATGTAGATAAAGCATCACCACAAGGCAATGTCTATGTCAAGTGCCCGACTGCACAGATAGCTATGGCTGCCCTCAATAACCTTCACAACAGATGGTTTGCAGGTATGTCTCAATCCTAGACATGTCCAATGACAGACCATTGTTCTTATTGTGGGAGTTGTGAATCCTGTGAAGGTGATATAAGATGTAAAGGTCATCAGGGGGTTATAGTAAAATCAGAAACTGATGAGGTGATTGATGATGACACTGCATGCAGGTTAAGTCACAGTAGAATAATGAACAACACTTGTCAAGTTCATTGTTTGTCTTATTGTGATTCAGCCAAGTGCAGTGCATATCACTTAATAAACGAGCTAAAAACATGTATTATTTGTTTTATAGGATGGGTCTGCAATATGAGTATAAAGTTTAAAAAGTTGATGGTTGTTATCACCAAAATACACTCCCCATATGGTAAGAATTTATGCACGCACATGTGATCCATTTCGACGTGTCTCATTGGCTACATTCTTGAACCCATTTTATAGTGTTTTAATATTCAGGAAAACTTGAAATATGACTATGCACACCTTTTCTCTCATTTGACATGTCATTTCCCCCAAAAAACTTTCAATCTCATCTGATTTAATTACAGTGTATCAATGCTTAGGTATGGTTTGATTGTAGAATTGGAGACTAATACACATGTTTGTTTTGTCTGATCTTGTTACAGGTAAAATGATCACTGCAGCCTACATGCCTGTCGCTAACTACCATGCCATCTTTCCTCAAGCTGCATCAGCTACAATGCTTCTTCAGCCAAGCACACCCAGAAGAGTATAACACACTCAATACCAACGCTTTGGTTTGTGCCATTCTCATCAACATTATGTGAATCACTTCAATCAAGGGCTTTTTTATATTGTGCCGTTATGATAATAATCTGGATTTATATAGCGTGTAATATGAATACCGTTTCTTAAGCGCTTTACAGAGATTATTATCTCGGTCATCAGATTTATCCCAGGGAATATTCCTACTATATGGTTTATTAAAAGCCTGAAAGGTTGCGGTGTCAATATTTTGCTCCCATTATTACCCTATGTAAAGTCCTACTTTATAGATATGATGTATATGAGATAGGAATTCACTTTTTGATCTTATGATGAGGAATACAATGATTCAACATAATTCTTGCCTGATAGCTATCTAAACATAAGCCTGCAAAAGCCAATACCCGTTTTCTTCAACTATTTTTATTTGATATTTTTAGTGGAAGAAATCCTGTAAAACACGATACGGTTTGAAGTTTGTCGTTATTGTTGAATCAAATCCCTTGTATATCTCGCAGGGAATCACATGTGTTTGTATGTGTGTTTGCAAAATCTGATTGAATCCTTATTTCATTTATATAACCATATGTATCTGCTAAAGCAATGTATTGAACTCATATTGAAGCACTTCACTTGTAGGAAATTGTAAGCTTGTAAAGTTCCCTGTGAGGTATGAAATTACAGAATAAAAACTCTTTGTTATGATAAGAGTGAGACTTGGAGAAGTGTTTTACAGACTTGTAAATCTTGTATAAATATGCCTACCTGTAAATAGAGGTCTTTTCAACCAAAAAATCTTTCTGACGTCAATGAGCACTTTAAATTATTGTGCAGATCAGGGTCCTGTTTCATAAAACTTGTTATCAATGACAAGTTACCAATAACTGTTTAAAGCTTCTGAAATTGTGGCATTTGATTGGCTGAGCAAAAATTTGTCATATAAGTTTAGCATTTGTTATAGACAATAAGTTTTATGAAACAGGGCCCAGTTCCTTCACTTAATTCAAAATGGAGGACAAAGGCGTTTATTGTTTATTAAACATGTAAATACATTTCAAGATACTTTGATAAATGTCTTTTATTTTTCATTTCTTTGTCTAGTCATTTATTAGCCCTCCTGGATTAATCTTTTAATCCAACTTTTCTCCCACTCCAAAAGATAATTGACCAATGATGACTGGTATTGCTCTATTGTCCCTCGCTAGTTTGACTTGTATATTACATTTTACTTTCCACTCTTGCTTTTCAAAATAGAATTTACCGGTAGCTAATTAGTGGGTGCTGGTATAAAATTAGATAATCTGTTCAGTGAAAATGAACAGGTGCCAATTATTCCTGAAACTGTCATAAGTCGCAGTTTGTGGACATCCCATATAAACTCATGAAACACTTGTTTCAATGGGGTGTCCAAGAAGTTAGACTTATGATGGATTTTGAGAAACGGCTCCTAGGTATCTACCAAAAGTAATTTTGTGAGTGGCCCATCCTCACACAAGGATCATAATACTCGAATCAATCAATTGTAATCATAGACGAGGAAGCTGTGATGAGAATATGATATAGAATGTTCAATGCCTTAGGTTTCTTAATCTTTTTCAATTTCAATAGTTTTATTTCATGATTGCATTTTTACATGTAAACATTTAGGCCCGAATTCACAAAGGAGGTTTGTCGTCAAACCTTGGTTTTTGTATGTCATATGACGCGTTTTACGCGTTTTTTACAAACCTGGTTTGTAAAGAACAAAAGGAGGTTTGGCGAAACAAAAGGAGGTTTGAGCTCAAACCTTGCTTTGTGAATTCGGGCCATTGTGGTCATGTTTTATGGAATACCATGCCCAAAAAAGACTTGTGCACATTCAATTCAATGATATCACTTATAGTATTATTTTCAGAATATGTTTAGACAAACACATTTTCATTTTCTGTTTCATAAAGTGTATTTTTAAACCATGTATGTCATTGTGTTTGGTTCGGTTTGTTTCTCACTTTGTTTTTTCACACTGGACAGTATATAATATAGTTGCAAAACTGTTGTTATCAATATTTCTTAATTTTTCATTTCGGATATGTGTATTAGAAATCTTGCAACATTAAACTTTGTATTTCACCACAATGAAGAACATTTTTGAACATATTCATGTACATATGTAAACTTCATGATTCCTCACATACAGGCACCCAGTCATTTAAATGCATAAATGTTAAGTATAAAGTATAGTTGGAGAGAAAAGAATACATTAGTTTCATCTATGAACATAGATCCCAAGTATTTGTTGGTTTTTGTGCTTTTACACACAATATCAGACTTGCCAACTACAAAAATGATGTTAGTATGATTTCTAACTGCATTCCTCATATGAACTATCCTGTTAGTTATAGCTCTGGCTAAATACATCTTACCTAATTTGAATTGAATTACTTGTACACATTATACTTTTAAACTGTAAAAGAAAATCACTTCATTTTGATTCTAGTTATATAAGCACTTCTGGTCATTTATATTGAGGAAAGTTGGGTATTACAAATTTATTCAACTCATTTTGAGGGCTACTGTACAGTTATGAGTTGGTCAATTTATTTAATGGTTTGGAAATTATTTGATTCTCATTCGTATGTAGATGATACTCTATCTCTAAAATTCAAAACATTTTGGTGGGAATTATTTCTTATTGTGGTGCCAAAGAAATATTGTACATTGTATTAATAATACTCATGAACATTTTTGTCAGTTATTTTCTTAATTTTTTCCACAGTTTTTTTCTCCAATCATCGACTTTATCCGTCTTTAAAGATTAAACTTTCATAGAGAAATCAAGAATTGTGTATTTTTGTCAATTTATTTGTTTAAGGTATAGTTATGTATTGTAAAATCAGAAACCTTCAGATGCCAGAAACTTCCGCTACTGAATTCTCTCATTGCCATAGGCTTAATACAGGGACCACCTGGCTCCTGTATTAAATGGTTAAACTAATTTCTTGAGTGGTCCAGATTTGCAAAAAATGGCCTTCAGTTGAAACAACTTTGCCAGTTACTGGTTTTTCATCACTCTTTTTCATTCAAAGACTTGCGATTTTAGTTATGATTCCAAATACAGATATTTAAAAGTTGAGATTTAAAAAGTTACTGGTAAAATTTGGCTCGTGGAACAGGTATTTTTTTTCCTTCTATTTTGTAAATTTTCATTTTACTGAAAATAGGGGAGATTGCACATGTGGTGCTAATAGATTTTGAATCGTAGCCAGTGAGAGGGATGGTTTGTAGTTCAGGTTTTATGCTTGTCTTCTCCTTCTTTTGATTGATAGATTCAAAAAGATTAAAAACCATATCACAGCTCAAGAGCTCAATACGTATTAACATACTATCAATGATGGCCATTGTCAGGCGCGAATCCAGGGGGGGGGGGGCGAGCGGGCCTTGCCCCCCCCCCCCAAAAAAAAGACTGGCAAAACAACCAAAAAAAATTGTGACCAGAAAATTAACTTTTCCTTTTTGCACAAGGGGCCGGGGCTCAGTAAAAAAAAAAAAAAACTAGTGCTCACTACCCCCCCCCCCCCCCCCCCCCAATTTTCAAATTACAGCACACTAAATTTCAAATTGATTTCAAATTTGGGCCTCCACCCCCACCCCCCCCCCCCCCCCCAAGAAATCCTGGATCCGCGCCTGTCCATTGTATAACAAAATAAGCAAAGAGTTGCACAAAAATAAAGATTATTACATACCCAACCGCAAATCTAACCCAAAACCCAACCCAATATCTCTGACAAAGTAAAACCCAGCGCAACTGTAGTCAGAGGATACGTCTGAGCACCAATGAGAGAAAGAGGAAGAGAATGAGGATAAAACAGGCACCTTTTCCACCTCTCTCTCCTCTCTGTACATGAACAATCTCTCTTCACACATCTGTATCACCCTCTCTTTTTTTCAATCCACTCCTATTATTTGGCATTTTTATTCTGCTCATTTTTGTTTACATTTTCAAGTTCAACCTCCATTCCTCTGCATCATTGCATCACTTTTATCCTTTACTTCATTCTTTTATCTCTCTTTCTCTTTCCGTCTCTCCTCTACCCATCTCTTTCTTTCATCTCTCTCATATCTCTCCATTACGCTTTCCCAGTTGCCTCTCTCTCTCTCTACCATCTCCCTCATATCTCTCTTTCTCTCTCTTTCTTCCATCTCCCTCATATCTCTCTATTTCTTTTCTGTCTCTCCTCTACCTCTCTCGCTTTCTTCCTCCTCCCTCATATCTCTCTATTTCTTTTCTGTCTCTCCTCTACCTCTCTCTTTCTTCCTCCTCCCTCATATCTCTCTCCTCTATCTCTTTCATTTCCCTCTTATCTCTCTATTTCTATTTCTCTTTCCATCTCTCTCTCTATCTCATCTCCCTCTTTCTCTTTCCGCTTCTCCTCTCTCTCTCTCTCTCTCTCTCTTCCATCTCCCTCATATCTCTGGATTTCTCTTTCCATCTCTCCTTTACCTCTCTCTTTCTTCCATCTCCCTCTTATCTCTCTATTTCTATTTCTCTTTCCATCTCTCTCTCTCTATCTCATCTCCCTCTTTCTCTTTCCGCTTCTCTCCTCTCTCTCTCTCTTTCTTCCATCTCCCTCATATCTCTGGATTTCTCTTTCCATCTCTCCTCTACCTCTCTCTTTCTTCCATCTCCCTCTTATCTCTCTATTTCTCTTCTCTACTCTACTCTACATCTCACTAGCACTCTCTTTCTTCCATCATCCATTCTGAACTGTCCCCTGATCACAGTAATTTAATTGAACAAATTGATAAAAAGGGAATATCAAAATAATACATCTTATGTTACAGAGAGAAAAAAATATACCTGGTATATATTACAAAACCAAGACAATGTCCAATTGAAATCTCTTCAAAATTTAATCATTCTATCAAGATCACATCATGATTGATTTGATTCACAATTCTTTCAAATGAGAACAAAAATTGTTATGGAATGAAACTCGGGTCAACTCAGGATAAGAAAAAGGCAACGTTCTCTACCAACACAATCTGTTATAAAGGCAAAAGATGTTGGATCTCTGAAAATGAAAGTCAAAAATATATATGACCGAGTGGTAAAACACACTTGCTCACTCAAATCTCATTAGAATATTTAGAGGAGGATGAGGTGAACAATAGTTACACCACCCATTTGAAGAAAGAAAACTTCTTGTACTTAATTTGCGTTCTTCATCAATAATGGTGAGAGGTATTGTGTTCTGATACCTGATTAAGCTTTTTCTACAGAATAAAACTTCTGATAAAAGAATTATCTTTTACATTTAACTCACCAAATATTAAATGTGAGAGTTTGTGTGTATTTGAATACACTAGAAGTACACACTTTCTTCCTGCTGTAAGCTCTTCTTCAGAAAGTTGAACTAAATGAATGTATGTGGTACAGGGCTGGTAATTATTTCAACTATTAAGTACAAACAAACCACCCTTTATGATAAATTGTTGCCAAAAAAGTTTCAATGATTTTTCTTACCTTTTTTCATGAATAATTAAAATTATGATTTATCCTTGACAAATAAAGTTTATTTCTTCTCAGAACTTTATTTATCCATTACTCTTTACATTGAGCAATAAAGTTTTCAGAAGATATATATTTTCATCTATCAGGAATAAACCATATTGTCACAATCATTTCATGAAAAAGGTAAGCAAAATGATCCACCCTTATGCCAACAGTGAAGATAAATGTATATCCATGTGTCCACATCATACTGCATACAAAAATATTGACATTGTTATGATCTCTTCATTCATTTAGATAATAATCTTGAATAACGAGAAACAAACACAAGGTTGAAAAGGGAATTGATTTGTTATATTCTGTACTGGTAATTGTAAATATACATGCAGTGTAATATTTTGCTTGCAATTGTGTTCACTTAACTAGAGGGATAGAGTCGGTCATTCCAAATCAAAAACTTCTACACAGATTTGTTTGCAAAGAATCTCTGATTTTATATCAAAGATACAATTTGTAAGTTTGTCAAATCAATTCAATAATCAAATCAAAATTCTAGCACAAACTAAATTGCAGATTGTTTTAAGTACCGATATTGAATCCATTTATAAAAATTCAAAATGTGTTGTTCCAAACATTTTGGTAGATTGTTTCCTCTGGGAAAAACAGTGTATGAGAATAATATGAGAAGGAGACAATAAGAGATTGCTCTTTATCTGACATGTTACAAAATTAATCAGAAAAAGTTCAAGAGACATCCCTTCCAATGTGTAGTTTTGAATAATCAATTCAATTTTGTTTAATTTGGCGTTTCCATACAGGAAGGCGGGAAGGCTCAGTGGTAGAGCAGTGGTCTCATAACCGGGAGGTCCAGGGTTCGAAGCACAGTGCCCTTTGGTAAGGCATTAATCTTCATTACCAAGTCCCCAGGAGAAGACTTAAAGCTGTGGGTCCCCTGGCTGCTCACTTACAAGCATAGTTACACATGCTTTCTTAGCAGTCAGGTTAAACAAAAAACAAAAAAAATGTGACAAGCTAAAAGTGAATATATTCATAACAAGAGAGAATCGTGAAAGGTTCAAAAGAACAGACAAAACACTAAAATACAGGGTGACGTATACACAGAACAAATGATAAACATAGCATGCACTGGGCTAACTAACCCTTTAAATTCCCGTCTTTTTAGAGACATGTTTATTAACCGTTAAGCATCTCTCATAAAGACTTTTTTCATTGCCCTGCCTCTGGAGATGATCATTGGTGACACGTATTTGAAGGTTTCGGCCATAAAAGTGTTAACACCAATAAAAGAACAAATTGTGCAAGCTTCAGACTGAATTAAACATTCTGAAGGGAACACATACTAAACAAAGAACAATTACTTAGAAGATAAGGGTTCATGGATAAATAAACACAAGTAGAAGGACAAAATTATCATTACTACCCAATAGAAAAAAAAGAGAAAGTGGGAATTGTGAAAACAGGGTTGAGTAATTGTCCATCTGGCCCGTGCATGATGCGTACCAATATCATTGTAACATATCTATCTATGCATACAGTAAAGAACAACATTGTTATAAAGAGAAGGTCTTTTTACATATAAACACGAAAAACCCTTTCAGTTTGCCTTGGCACGTAATTGTGCCCTTTTGCCTGTAAGGGCCTGGAAACCTGACTTGATGCTAGCGACAGAACAGCGTGACTGACACCTCTCGCATTGTAAGAAGAAGAGTCGATTCTCTTTGTGTAGGAAGGTCTCTGATGATCTACACGTATGGCAGGTTACATATTCCTCTGCAAAAAGACAAGACAGATAGACGTGCATTAGTCCTTTTGTGACAGGCTTTCCACATTTTGTAGTTTGGCTCAATAACTTTTGATGCAGAGCCCTAAAAATATACCAGATGCGTGGGTCGAAAAGAAAAAAATTTCTGCACACACTGCATCCATTTTGTTGCATGATCATATTGCATTAGATGCCAGGATTTTTTTTTTTTAATTTTAAAAAGTTTTAGAATCCTTAAATTGGCAACACATTGAGAGGTTTAAACTCATCGCTTTTGTACAAAAATAGGCCACTATTTCAACTTTTTCACAAAGCTTTTACCCATATATTGTTTGCAGAGAGATTGGATTTTATTGATAAACAATTGAAATAAATATGTTTTCAGGGTGGGTTTAAACTTATCTATTGTGTCAATAAGAGATAAGATTGACCAGGATAAGAGTGAATACTTACTGATATATCTCCTCAGAACACTCTCCATTTGTTTTTGTTGGAAGCGACCTTTGATGATAAGCTGGTTGTTTCCGTCGATTGACCCGCTTGTACCCAACTCAGCTAATAGGAAGTTGAGAAGATGCTCTGTAGGTCGATGAAGCCTGGAGAACAAAATCAAAATGATTCATGATATCTTACTTATCACAACATAAAACAATATCTCTTACAACGTAATCACTTTACATTTAAACTTATCAAATTTAATACACAGGTGACCAGTAATGTGTTGTAGGATTCAACTAATTTTACTTTCTTCATCAAATAATCCTTATCAACCAACCACTTTGCAGAATTGTAATATTTCTCAGCATCATGAACATAGTAGAGAAAATGATTTTATTAGGAAGAAGATTTACAACTGATGTAAAATGCAACTTATCCATCTAAAATATACAAGGTACTGATAAATGTTAAAAAATCCTCACAAGAAAATCACATTGACATAAAATACTTGAAAAACAATTGTAGAAAAAGACATTTATACTTACATTTTACAAATTTCAGTGAAGTTGACGAAGGAGCTCTTCTTTGTTCCGACCCTGACGACCTGAGGCGGTCTCATAACAAACCTCTTCTTCTCTCCCGTTACCATGTCAGGATTCTTAGACCTCATGATGTCAAACACCCTCGTCAGTAACTAAATCAATGAAATAGAAAAACACAGAGCACAATTAAAGTTTTTATTTCATCCCTTCTTTTCCTTTACTTCATCTTACATCAAACATAATCATTTATATTCAGGAGTAATGGTTTTTCCTCCTATAATTTTGCAAGTTACATATGAACTCTCAGAGTTAAGATGATGAGCTTTAGTACGACAATACACCAGCACCAAGGTGGACTGTACTTTACTGGAACAAGAAGAACAAACATTGGCTCCTTTTGAGTTTCAGCTTTCACTCAAGTCTATCAATCAACTTGGCCAACAATTCTGGTGAAGGTTGCCGACTAAACACTAATTTAAGTGTGTGTGAAGAAAGTAATAGGCCAATTTAAAGGAATTGCATAAATGTTTCCAGAATTATCTACCTTTCTCATCACCTGTTGGAGAAACACTGGCTATAAAACAACTTTGAATAGAGTTGTATGCTCGAGTTAATTGTTTCAATGTTTCTGTATATCAACAAAATTAATTCATTAACAAATCAAAATACATACACACATGCAACTAGTAACTTTGACAAAGAATAATACAGGCCAAATGCATATGCAATATCGCAATACTTGAACAGATTATGCAAGGGCTACTCAAATAAGCACAAGCTTGATAACTAAATGCCCATCATAAACCTATAACCTTTTGATTGTTAGAATACATTTCAAGACGGTATGAAGCTTACCTCGTCATATGTATAATCACGCTCTGTTCCTACCCACGTTGTACCACTCGTGTCCTTTAATTCTGAATTATCTATCAAATCAAAAGGAAAAATCAAGATAAAATACATAGCAAAAATGTCCAGAAACATTTACATTTGTGAGAAGAAAAAAATCAGAAAATGAAAGAACATAAGACTATTTTGTAATCACATTTGACCTAACAAACTGTTTTAAAGTCTTCTTTCTAACATATTGGAATCAACATGCTACACTGGAATCATTAACACTTGTCTTGTATAAGAAATCAAACAGAGCATGAAATATATCTGTGTCTTACAAAAGTCAAGTTTCATATCAATCACAATCCCTTACATATATCAAACAGAACATCGTAATGAGTGACTGATTGAATGACTTACAATTAATCGAATTGCAAATACATGTAATATTAAGAAGGAGTGCTGTCCACATTTATTCTTGAAGAATAGATCACTATCACTGCTTGGTAAATTTTATGAATTGTAACTCAACTAATATTCTACACATTTCTCAAGCATTGTATACTGTAAATGTAATTTGTTATGTGATATTGCTATCGTTAATGATACATAGTGAAGTGAAATGATATTGAGATATTGCACCTTTGCTAAAAAGCATTGTCAAAATAAAACCATTATTGAGTTGAATCGAACTGCAATTTTCGTGGAGAATATCTCAAGAGTACAAAGGAGCTACCACGATTACTATCATCACTTGTGCATTTTGAATTTTTTGACTGGTAAAACATGGTAGATGTTTAACCAGTTGACAACAGAATCCCCTCATCCCCATAAGCTTAATACAGGGATCACTTGGTTCCCACAAGCAAAGGGTTAACTGACCTTCTTCTTTGCTAATAACAGCATCAACGGTATCTTCTCCTTCCATGTCCTCGATTCGCTTCTTCTTTTTCTTTTTCTTTTTCTTCTGTTTTGTGATATCGAGATCCTCCATGTCTGGCATCTCTTCCGTTGCCATGGGAACATCTTCTTCAGCTTGCTCCTTGCTTGCACTGTCATCCACTTCCTGAAAGATAAACAAAGACGAGTTGAGACGAGAATAAAATGGCTTTCTCTTTGGCTACACATGGATTCAATGTTCTACTTAAAAAACAGACAGAGCAAACAATGATGACATTTGTCAACAATACCAGCCGTTTTAAATGAGATCCATACATAATAAAACCCCATATGTTTTGCACAATTCAAGTCTGGGAAAGCCATAAAAAGACTCACCACAACAAAGGCAGTTTTCTTCTTCTTCTTCTTCTGCTTCATCCTTGTAAAGAGTAATGATACATGTACCTTTCTGTCCAGAATAGTTTCAAACCCTCCTCATGAATGCAGCTCGTTTTATAGACAATTGTTAAACCTTCTGGCCAAGATTGCATGATGCATTACAATCATTACAATGTATACATCCTTCAGACAGCCACATAACTGCACAGTACAGAACAGAGTCCATCGCATGATGCAAGAGTGAGGCAAGATTATAATGGACATACCAGATGCACCTCTACCACTGCAATAGGGTAAGAGAGGTTGCCGTCGCTATAAAAACCTCAAATATGATGTTGACCAAGGTGGTCCACACTATGTTTAAACATGTAACTATGACAGGCCTGAAATTTAGTTGTACAGGTTTGAATTTGGATTGCACAAGTTTGAAAAATAGCAATAGGTCAATATTCATTCCAATCCAATATTATTTATGAAATATTAGTGATAAAATTTGTTTTAAATGGTTAACCATGGTTAAAATGGTTAAAAAATATGATCAGATTGTACCAGAGGGTCCAGATTGCATCCAAGAACCTTAGTACCCTTAAGCAAGACCTAGAGCCCTCCACATCAGTTCATAGTTTCATATTTCTTCCATTTTCCAATTTTTCATGTTTGAAGTTTTGTTAGTGGACCATGGTCGGTACCACCCTGATGTTGGTTATACTTACTGGCAAGGCGGCTTCCACACCGTCCATGACAAAAGCTGTCTTCTTCTTTTTCTTCTTCTTCTTCATGGCTGTGAAATCTTCTAGATCAAGATCATCGACTGCCAAACAGTATGAGAAAGAATATAAACCAATTAAAAACATTGCTTTAGGCATAACCTCTAAAAAGAAGCTTTATTTACATCTCTTATGAAGTGTACATCTTACAGACAAGTTTAGAAATTGTAAAAGCCCCCCCCAAAAAAAAAACATGTAAGTGAAAGCTACCTCTGGTCTTTAACAATGAGCAGAGACAAATCAAAGTTCATGCAATAGCTATCTGTCCACATTCTTCATCCTTGAAAGAAAATATACAGACTATTAAAATGTTCTTGTCATTACAGTTGAAAGGCTCTGAAATATTCTACCGGTACTCATGAATAAGGAATCACACTCCGTCAAATTAATCAAAATTAGGAGGCCTGTTTTAGGCTATTCCACGGTATCTACTGTACACAAAGAGAATAGCCTTACCTTTTGGAAATATAAAGAATTAGGATGATTTTGACACCCCAATTTTGAATCAGTAATCTGTATGCTAAATTCATCTTCATTACAACTACCAGACTCTTTGTTATTCACCACTTCAGGGTATTCAAATTAATAAGACATTCAAACAAATTGACTGAAATTAAGAAACAAAAACCAAGGCAGTTACTTCACCATCAAAAGAAATGGCAACTTAAATTTGAGCATGACCAGCTGATGTGTTTATGGATTGTTCCGTTAGACCTGCTAAATGTTCTTCAGTAATTTAGTCAAATAGTCTTTAGTTGAATCATTTCTAATTTCTTTTTCTTTGGCAGTAGCTGAATAAGGGTCTGTGCATGAAGAGAATAAGAACACATTTTAACGCTTGTTCAGATGTGACATTCTTTAATGACATAAAGTGTAATGTATACTCGTCACATTTCTGTATCTCAATGAGCTCAATGAGTAAGCGAAGAACCTTTGTTGCCCGCAGTAGCCATTGACTTACTTAGTTACCATTCATTTACACGAAACACGAACCTGTGTTTTTTAGCTTCTTTTCTTTAGTGGTGGTGTCCCACAACGTATCTGAACAAGTCTTAAAGCCCATCTGCACTTGTTTACAGGAGGGATTAGACCACCCTGAAAGGTCACTGACAGGTGGTTATCTCATCAAATCAGATCTCACTTAACATAAGAAAAAGAGGATCATGGGGGACCAATGGTCACCGATTAGGCATTGTTTGCTATACAGAGGGCGCAAGTAGTGCAGTGGGCCTTTAATATTACATAGTGGTGTTTCTAACATAACGTACAATTATCTGTGGATGTCTTCTCCTTCTTTGTCGTCGTCTCTCCATCTCCTTCCGCCTCCTTCTCAGCTGGTTTGGTCCCTGAATCAACATTCTCTGTCGATGCATCAGCATCAGCTTCAGCTTCATCATTCTGTGCTTCACCACCAAGGGCAGCATCTAGGTCAAAGGGCGTCTTCTTCTTCTTCTTTTTCTTCTTCATGGATGGATCAAAGATCTGTGCAGTGTCAAATAGGTATAGTATGTATAGAAGTTGATTATAATACATCTAATCTACATAATTAAAATATCAGACGATAGCAATTAGTGAAAAAAAGTGCTCGCTCGCGCCCTAGTACACTAAACTAATCACTATTATCATACAGTCCGCATCAAGTTGGCAATCAAAAATCAGGCATTGTTACCTACACTTCATCATTCATGTATTTATGGCGGCAGAACCAACATCATCATCACAAACTCCTGTCAGATTCTTATGGTTTGGTTAAAGTTTTGACCGATTTAAAATTGCTTTGTATAAGAAAGAATAATCTGATAGCAAACTCTAACTTTTAAGTAAGGTTGTCAATGTCATGCACGGGAGTGCGGCAGGACTGGGTGATTACGTTCACATTCACAACAATTGAGATTCGTTTACATCACTCTCCATGCAGGTGAATGATTGCCAACAAAGGCATGATGGTATGATTATGAATATCATATTATCACCAGGCTTAAGGTTAAATTATTTTAAGTTGCATATTCTTATTCTTGTTTTGAGTTTTGTGAAATCATATTCCATTCATTTGGCATTTCCCTCTCTCTCTCTCTCTCTTTCCATTTCTGTAATATCCCCTAACGAAATGGACTGATTTATCAGTCTAGATATTGAAAATAAAGCTAATTTATATTGTGTTACCGGTATGATCATTTTAATGAATTATTTAATGGATATTAAAGTTTCTTACCGCTTCATTATCTTCCTCCTGGACCTGAATTTCGTCCGTCATTTTCAAGTTTCCTTCGTTTCCCTCTCTGTGCGATAGAACTTCTGTCTCAAAACAAATTGTACCTGGTACTCAGGGGGAAGAAATTAGCTCTCCCTTTTTATAGATTATGAATATCAATCTCGTATTCGGTCTCTTATTGTCCTTTTTTAACTTGACCAGCTGGTTTGCGTTAACATTAACACCGTGTACGGTATGTTAGCTGTACAAAAGCCTGAAGCTGTACAGAACTCTATGGAAAAACGTGCGTTATTACCAATGGCAATTATGCGTACATATAAAGTACATGTCTCGTACGACCGTACCGGATCGGAACGCGCGGGTATTGCATCAGAAACTGCACACATGAAAGTCCATTGAGCTGAGGAGCTTACGCACAGAAAGAAAACTATGGTAAGCGCAGTGTGAGCGCAACATTATATTACTCAGCTGCTTATATTTAAACGTCTTTGCTGCTGTAGATCTATAATGTATTTGCGATCTTTGAGGGCGATAATTTATTTTTAATTTTATAACAGGATAAAGCGTCAATATATTTGGATCAAGTGGCAAAGCTTAATTAAGATAAGCAAAATCAGTTTTCAGTACTATTATCTATCTATCTATATATATATATATATATATATTTGCGAGCGAGCAAAAAAAGTGGACGAATTTTCTTTCAGATTACTTTTTTTTTAAAGGAACCTTATCCTGCTTGAATCTATTGGCCCGAATTCGGGCCTTTGTGTTTGAGGATATTTCCAATTAAATTTCATTTTATAACATTATTGAATTTGAAACTTTTAATTATTTTTGTTCTTCTCTTTTTGTGTAAGGAGTTTAAATACTTTTTCTTTTAATTTTAAACAGATTTGATTTTCTTTTTATTTTCCCCTCCATTTTTGTTTTCCTTGCCAAATATTGCCGAATGAATTTTGACATGACTTGGGCCGGGGTGGTCATACAATTTTGAGGAGGGGGGGGGGACGCCCGGGAAAAGCGAAATCATAATCCTGTCCGACAGGATTATGGCGTTTAAAGCGCTGGCAAGAGAAGATGCTTGAGATTTAAAATCCCAAAACATATGGGCCCAAATTCACAAAGCAAGGTTTGAGCTCAGACCAAGGTGTTACGATGCACATTGCACATGCAAAGCTTTACCAATTATATGAAAATTCACGGATGGGTCCAAGGTGGGTTTGAAAGAGTAGTAAAATTTTCAAATTTTTGGGAGCAAAAAAAAAAAAGCGCCTCCCCCCCCCCCCCCCCACTGAGCGACTTTTCGGCCGGCACGATTTTCAACCCCCCCCCCCCCTTGAAAAAATCCTGCGTACGCCACTGTCTGAAATTATAAACGTTTTTCTAAAACCGGAGTGTTCTCACATACGAAATAAATGATGAATGTACGAGGAGTTCAGTTTTAGTTGTGATTCCCTGCATGATCACTTAATTAGTGAGGCTCTTAATGATTTAGAAGGGGGAAGTCATTTTTAGTTCTTTTTTATCTTAAGTAAAATACCCCACATGCCCAGACCGGGTCGATGTATTATATCTAGGCAAGCTTAGTTGAAATTGTAATTTATTATGTAAAATGTAACACTCAAGCTGTAACTTCTTTCTTCTTATCTTCTCTCTCTTCTTGTCTTCCTGTCACTATCTTTACCGTGTTATCTTTATCTTTCCTCTGTCCTCTGTTGTTGTAAATGTATGTGTTTTTTATATAAAATAAGTTTGCATCTTGTTTATGCTTAGTATTTATTTGGGGATCATTTGGCTTTCATGATTCCCTACTTCGTTTTATCTTATGTTGATAATGAACGAACATGTATATACTTTTGATGTTTTTTAAAAGAGAGTGAAATAAATAAATGAAATGAAATGAAATGTATTTTATTCGCCCATATACTTTGATGGTGGGGTATACCGGCTTCATTTTATCCCAATATGTTTATATAATTCCTCTGGTTTATTCCAAAATTGCAGAAGATTTATTTGCCGATATTCAAGTAGCATATGTTATTGTTTATTCTCCAATGCTCATTGCTTCCATTTGCCTTTTAACCTTTCTCCTTCTTTTTCTCTCCCTCTTTTGTTTCATAACTTCTTTTTTTATCTTGCCCTTTTCGTTATTCGATAATCTTCAGAAAGAAACTTTCACAAAAAAAAACAATTTGAGGGAGCTTAGCCGCCACAAATTGAAACACTTGTGAAACACTTAGGGGGAGGGGGTACAGTGAATGCCACTTTATTTATTATAAATAATGGATGGGCGTGGATCACCATGCCCAAAAAATCTTCCTTATGATTAGAACATCGTAGACATTTGCTCGAAAAATGTATCAACACATTCATCACTTTCGAAAGAGACTTTTAAAAACCCTTTCTTTTAGGGGGGAGTTTACCCCACCCATCAGTAAGAGATGTCTTTTTAAAGTTTATAGTAGATATTATTACATTTTTAGAGAAAAATCTGATCATTTTGTATCACACAAAAAGTCAATTTCAATGACGTTTGATCGTTCTATTGTTAAATTCACCATGAATCCCCCAAAAATCTTTAAACAAAATGCTCAATACATCGACAGAAATTGTAGAATTAGATAAAGGCCTATCAAATATAATATGTTTGGGGTGATTTTCTCAAAAAAAGCCCCCCCCCAAAAAAAAAAAATAAATAAAAAATAAAAAATAAAAAAATAAAAATAAAAAAAATGTTCGAAATACTCACCCCCTTAACAATAAAACAAATTTGAGGGGGGGGGGGGGTTACCTGCGTACGCGCCTGTGTTATGCAGGGCCCGCTGGAAGAGCAGTTTTATAACTGAAGTGGCTACCATGGGTAAATAAAACGTTATTACTAGTAATATTATATTATTATTATTATTATCTCGGTATTCGTCCATATCTATTGGAACCGCTTATTTGAATGCACACCATAATAATAATAATAATAATATGACAAATTTATATAGCGCTTGTGACAAAAGTTTCAAAGCGCTGTACATGTACACAAATCACATCACATCACATCACATAATTGTAGAAAATTAACAAATTGTATTTATATATAGCTCATATATAATTTGTTCACAATAAACGTTTGCTTTTTCTTTCTGGGACGCATTGTACAAACGATCTCTTTCTTTAATTTTTTTGGTGGTATATGTAATACATTTCAAGTTAACAAAGCTTAAGAAAAAGGGAAGAAAAAAAAGAAGGAAAAATTAGGTTTTATTCTATATTCTTTGTTCTCCTCTCCCCCCTCCCCCTTTTTTTTTTTCTTTCTTTTCTTTCTTTCTTTTCACTAGCTCTTTCATTTTATTTGTTATTATTGTCCGCAGTCCACCCAACCAATGCAGTCCGTCGGCCATTATTCTAGTTGTAAATGTACGCACTGAAATACGATGACAAGTCATGGGCATGTCATATATTTCACAAAAGTTATAAAGGACAAAACAAAATGTAAAGGGGTGGCCTAACTGAAAACGGGAGCGGTCTATATCGGCAGCTTATCATAAAAGATTATGACGTCATAGACGGCTCTCTAAAGATTTGCCGCAGATGGAGACGTGTCATAAATAATTTTCGTAAATTGTTAATTACGTAATGCACTGCTGCACACTGCGCATCGACACTGTTTATCTAACTTAGATCTAGAATCTACAGGACATTGTTGCCATAATTTCACATTCAGAAGCTGAAGTATCATATTTGTAGCACATCCAAAATTATTTTCTTTAGAATCACGGAATGAATGTGAGGATGACCAAGAATACCGAGATGAAACGTTTTGGTGTCATCTTGTTCGCAGTGTTGTTTGCCGGATTACTGACTGTGTCCTACGGGGAAGCTACGGGACCGGGGCAAGAAACAACTGGGCCAGTGCCCGAGACAGCGAGGGTTACACCTGGTGAACAACAAGACGCTTCTATTTCGTCTGGATATGATGGCGGTGGCGATGATTTACGGTTAGTTTGGAAATCTCCTTCTCCTTCTGTCTTTGTGACTCTGTCTCGAGTCTTAATTTGACACCACATAACAGATGATCTGATTCT
Organism: Strongylocentrotus purpuratus; assembly: GCF_000002235.5. NCBI lineage: Eukaryota > Metazoa > Echinodermata > Echinoidea > Camarodonta > Strongylocentrotidae > Strongylocentrotus > Strongylocentrotus purpuratus. The sequence goes on along the minus strand of NW_022145614.1, from coordinate 31,945,082 downwards.
GAACTGGTTGTTTGTGCTAGAAAGTAGAATAGAAACTGTTACTGAGCTGAGTGAAACCGTTGTTGAACAAGTTGAGAAGAAAAAAAATATTGACTGACATTATTTTTCAAATTTTGACTCTCAAGAGTCAAGTCTCTGGATGTATTCATCCGGTTTATATGTGAATAATGATTTTATCCAATCGCTGTTGGATCTTGAATTGCTATCCTGAATAGGGTCTATTTGAGAATAAAATTTAAAACTAAAAGGATGTCAAATCTATGACATTTCCTAGTTCTTGTCCTAGAACAAATGTTATCATTTTCAATTTAATGCTTTAATCTTTGATTGAAATTTTGGTATTTGATAAACAAAGGCTCGTATAACGTATGGCTGAGGGTCCTACATTGGTCGTCTTTAAGCAACGTGCTCGTAATTTGAAAGGTGACAAGAATATATCTTCTGTATCAAACTTGTGAGATGAATATCATAGCGGTTTGAAAATCTATAATAATAATACGCTAAGGCTCCGCGGGGGGCGCGACGTCTCCGCCGGCCTTTGTATTCTATTGTTTTTTAATGAGATCGCCGACCCAAGTTGGTGCGGCTATCTCCTCCTGAACCCTCCCCTCGGGGTACCGGTGCCCGGTGCCGTCGTCCGCGGGAGAGTCTACTCTAGCGAATTGGCTATACTCCGCCCGAGGTCCTCCTCCGTGTCGACGTCCAGGGCGAAAACAGACGCGACATGCATAATGCAGGATATGCGTGACGACAGAGGTACCTCATGGATATTCAACATGACATCCGTAGACACACGACCGATGACTATCCACTCACATTAAGTTGCGTATTAAATGCACGCTGGACAGGGTCGGGATTACCCGAGTAAAGCATCTTTCTATAGGATATCCTTTGTAGTAGCGCTGCACAAGCAACAGAGATACACACGAAGCTTCCCGTCCACGTCCAAACTTAGAGACCTATTTCCATCATTATTGCCGCGATTTTTATATAGTTTTCGTGAATGGAGGTATGAAATCAAAGCTTATTTTGTGATTATGACGGTTAATGTATACTACATTTTGATTATCACTTTCTAAAGGAAAGTTTTCACAAGAAAACCATTGGACTGACAGTTGCAGTCGCAAGCTGCCTTCAGTCCTCACACACACAGTGCAGTGTAACACCGGCACCGCGCACCGCAGGTTTCCAAGGCCTGCGGCGTCGGTGTTCGAGCTTCATGGAGTTACGCTGGAGTGTGTGCGAGTTCCATCAGCTGAGCTGAGCTCGAGTCGAAGAGATTTGACACTTTGAAATTGTTATCTGTTGGTTTGCATCACGATTTCAATATAGTTTCGTGAATAGATTTACGAAACCTGAGCTTAGAATTAGTAAAAGTATTACTAATGTCTACGTTTTTAAACGACTGTCTGATTTTCTTGTGAAAATTTTACTTTGAAAAATAATTATCGAAATTCATGGTCAGAAATAATCACAATCTAGATCTATTAATTATGTTACAGTTCTTGCATCAAAGCAATGCATGAAAACTTAGTTATTGAACTAGAAAAATGTTTTTTTTTTAAATAGGCAATTAGACCTATGAAGTATTAAGCCTGAAACCTTCGCCTACTAAACAAATCTCAACAAAGTGTAGGCCTATCCTTTTATGAATTTATGAAAAAGTAGCCCCAGAAAAAAGAGCCCCCGAAAGTTGAAAAAGTAGCCCCCGAAAATTTCCCAAAAATTTGAAATGGAGCCCCCGAAATGAAAAAACTTAATTTTTTGCCTGCGCCCCCCCCCTCTAGAATCCCGCGTATTTCCGCGGGTCCTGAGTTGAGTGTATATATAATATAGGCGTGGGGTCCACGGGTTTCAAGGGGCCATAAACCCCCAAAAGCTCGGGGGTTACGTTCTTCAAAGTTGGGGGGGGGGGGAGATCAGATCGCGGCGAGTTGAGTGTATATACAATATAGGCGTGGGGTCCACGGGTTTCAAGGGGCCATAAACCCCCAAAAGCTTGGGGGGTTTAGGCGTTTAGGGTCAGATGAGCATATTTTTAATACTTTATTTGTGACACTTGCGGGTCACTAACTGGCGTGGGGTCAATACGTAGAGTTGCGTAGTGTTGCGTACCAACTACGCTGGCCTACGTTACTATATGCTCAGGGACGGAAAGAGGTACGCAAGATGAACGAAAACAATTCAACATGTTTAATTTTTTTCGCGTACTTTCGGCGTAGAAACTTAACGCAGAAAGTACGCCTTTTTACGCAACAGTACGCTACCCTACGCCAGATCGTCAAAGCAGTAAAAGCTTTCTACACAGTAAGCAACCATAAGCAAACCTGTACGCCAGCCTACGCATAACCTACGCAGGGACTATTTTCCCATTAATATGCAGCCTAATTTCTGCGTAGTCGGTACGCCACACTACGGAACTCTACGCAGTTCCAGTGGCTTAAAGAATAACTACAGGTACAGTTGGATCGTTTTTTTTTTTTTTTTTATATATAAGGCCAAATTAAAAAAAAAACATGTTTAGCGTCCTGTTTTTTTTGAAAAATGGGAAGGAGGAGGCCCTTTTTTTTTTCTTGTTTTTTCAAAATGGCCGCTCCGTACATTTTCCCTGACACTCTGGCTATTTTTTAAGATGGCGGCCGACAATTTTTTTTTTTTCTTTTTTAAAAACAGAAATACATTTTAGCAGTGCTTTTCATGTTTTTTTTCTTTCAAAAAAAAAATAAATAAATAAAAAAAAAATAAAAAAAATAGGAGGCGGCCCCCAAAAAGGAAGCAGGCGGGGACGCTCAACATGTATATTTTTTTAATGGCCTGAATGGCAAGCAAAGTTCTAGGTGGTTTTAATTTAGACAGTCTCTATATATCTATTTACACCCCCGCCCCCCTCTAGAAACCCGCGGATTTCCGCGGGTCCTGCTAGTACTATAGTAATACCCTAAATTAAAGTCATATGATATAGAAAATATAAGTGAATTCAATTCTACTTACATACATGTACATACATTTTGAATCTCTTAATAGCCCAGTGAATGACAGAATTACAAAATATCAGTTGTGTTTTTTCCCCCTTGTTTGCTTCTTATTTAATACTGGTGGGTTTTCCTTTTCTTTGATTGCACAAGCAGGTCTAATGAAACAACTAGTACAACCCATGTACCAACCACAACAAAGAAGATAACAGAACCGGCTGATGAACAGTTACCAGAAATAGGCTCTGCTGAGGAAGAACATTCCTCTAGCTTAGCTCTCTTCTTTATCCTGGGTATCATAGGTAAGAAAATACATTCCCTCTCTGTATCTCTCTTTCTGTCTCTCTGTCTCTTTCTGTCTCTCTGTCTCTCTCTCTCTCTCTCTCTTTCTGTCTCTGTCTCTGTCTCTCTCTCTGTCTCTCTGTCTCTCTGTCTCTCTGTCTCTGTCTCTCTCTTTCTTTCTCTCCCTGCCCCACCATCTCTGTCTTTCTCCCTCTCACATACTCATTGTCAATCTGTTTTCCCCTTCCCCCCCCCCCCTTCTCTCCATCTTCCTCCAACTCTCTCTTTTTACTCTTTTTAACTCTTTTACTCTCAATATATTTTTTCTGATGTGTAGTCCTGAGGAATAGCTTCCTCCAATTATAATTTTGATACAAGTAGGAATTGCTTTCTAACATAATTGTATCATGCCTCTCCCATAAATGACATTTTCATTTACCGGTATGCTTATTTTCCTAAAAGCCAGAGCTCTAGGCTTCACACTAAACTCTTTCTTATTTTTTGGTCACAAGAGTCATCAAGGTTGACATTTTAGGGTCTCTATGCAAATTAGTTAGACCTGGAGAACCCAGATGTAATGGGTGCCTAGATAAGTGTCAAGTGGAGCTATTAAAAGAACTTTGATAGAAATGAAGTTATTTTTTTAGTAGTTATCTCTCTATCAAATACTTTTCCTGCAAATCACTTTTGATATAGATCTATATTAACACTTCAGAGATATTGCACATTATTTATTCTTTGAGTATCTTAATGCTGGATAATAAACTATTTTTTGTGTCTTAGGTGTGTGTATCCTGTTAACTCATCTTGTGATCAAACTCAAGTTCCATTATCTTCCTGAGAGCGTTGCCATAGTTTGTCTTGGTGTCCTCGTTGGTCTTGTTATCCTTGCTCTCAAACACACAAAGCTTAGCAACCATGATTTCACGGTAAGCTAATAAAATATACCATTTTGATAGAGTATTTCCCAAGTCGTAGTATTGTTATAAGATGTATTGTTCTTCTCAAAGGTGAAAACAGTTTCCATCAAACAAATCTTTAGTATTTACTGGTCATAAATTTATCAGCCTCAATTTCTTTTTGAAATAAGACTATTCCTTACTTAATAATAATTATTAAAACAAATTGATAATGACGAATTTATACTATTTGTAACTTCAAATCTTTTGCAAGTATAGAAAATGTAATAAGTTGTAATCTATTTTATTGTGTAATTTTGTAACTTTGTCTATACCTAAGTTATGTTGAAATGTTTTTAAAATCTGAGATTGTAAAACTTGCAATGTAATTTAGCTCTCGGGCTATCATTTTGCAGTGGTTTAAATAAACCATTCTACCACTGCTACTACTCTACTACGTAAAGTGAGTTGAATTATTATTTTCAACTCCAAATTTTGCCCTAATACCCATTTATCTCATGTGGTCAAGTGTGGTAAATGTAGATTAATGCCTTGCCAAAGGATGCTGGTGCCATGGCAGGGATTCACACACTTTACCCTGTGATGTACTATCTAGTGATTGATTTATAAACTACAATACTTTTTTTGGCATACATGTACAAGGTACGCTGTAACTGCCATTATGTTTGGAGATGGGAGATCAGAATAAAAACTCAATTGGCTTTAAAATCATTTTTGGATCGTATAGTGTCTGTGTGCCGTGGGCTTCAAACATTGCTTTAGCTGTAATACTATTTATAGGTGAACATTCTAGATGGCAACATGGTGTTGTGCTGGTACATGTGTGGTCTTGTTTAACATTTAAGGTGATTTGATCCATGTACCAGCAAGTATACAGATTCTGCTCTGAAATTTTTCAGGAATTAAGTCATTAAACAAACACAAAGCTTTGTATGTACATGTATCCTAGAGGAGAATTCAAAATTATTCAAGAAGTTTTAAATTGGTGTATATATATACAGGTATGTATCAGTGCAAAGAGTTGATACATGAAGATTAAATCACTGTTGATCTAGTGTTCCATTCTTGTATAGTGCATCATGATCTCTACATGTATTGTATGTACCGGTACTGTACATGTATGTGCTTCAAAGGCACTTAAGATATTATGAATCCCACTCAAGGCCTGCAAGGAATAGATCCTACCACTTACTAAATCTTCACATGAGTGCATCAAATGCTGATTGACGTCTTGCCAAAGGGCGTACTGTAAATGGTATGGAAGGGACTCAAACTTCACATGTGCCTTGTGGGCTCAGCCTTTTACCAAAGGATAATAGTAAAAATTGTCTTACTCTGATACAGTCAAAACTGCTTTAGTGACCACCTGTCTATAAAGACCACCTGTGTACAAAGTCAAAGACCACATTTTTTGTTTCCCTTGAAAATGGTTTCTTATTGAAACATGTATGAAAGGAACCTGTCTACAAAGACCACTTTTTGTGTTTCCTTTGGGCGGTTGCTATAGACAGGTTTGACTGTTTGACTAGAATGAGACTAAGTATTTAAAGGTGATTCTCTTCAAACTTCATGCAGAAATATTTTTAGTCACTCAAAATGTTCTTGACCAATCCATGAACAAGAAGTTTCTATTAGTTATATAGGGACAGTTCTCACTTACACATGTCAAACATACAGATTCTATTTAGTGAACAAAATTGATTTTCAAGTTTTAGTAAATTCATGAATGCTAAAGCAAATAATTTTCCATCTGCTATTACATGGTAATAACTTATTGTTATAATTTTGTTACCAATATTAATGATGCCTTTTCAATGGAAGTGATTGATAATTAACACAGGGTTTTTACAGGTTATATAACACAATTTCAGTACATAATAGAGGTCCTATTGGCATACAAAATGATTAAAGGGGAAGTCCACCCTGACACGAATTAAGTTGGTTGGAATGAAAGAAGAAAAATTAAATAAACAGATTAGAGAAAGTGTTAGCAAAATCTGATCAATAATAAGAAAGTTATGAATTTTGGAAGTTGCAATCGATCAAAGTACAAATTGGGAACTCTGTGACGTATTTTCAGAGTTCCTCTACTATCTGCTCTGTACTAACAATTTCATAAATTGTTATTTTCTCTAATTAAATGTTCATTCAATGTAATCATTGCAATATGTTTTCACACTACCCCTATATGTAACAAATAGTAATTCCTAATTAACAAAGGAAATAGAATTTCTCTAATTAAATGTTCAATCTTACACATACCTTCAATATAATCATTGCAATATGTTTTCACACTACCCCTATATGTAACAAATATAGTAATTCCTAATTAACAAAGGAAATAGAAATTGTTTAAATTTTCAGCATAACAGAAATGAGATGGGACCATGAAGATGCCTCAATGTTGCCAATTTTTGTTTCATTGATTACAAATTTAAAAATTCATTATTTTGTCTTACTTTACTTCTTTAATTAAAGTCAATAAATGTCAGGGTGGATTTGCCCTTGAGATAAAATTTAACCCTTAAACTTCCTGAAAAGTGAATAGATTGTTGACTTGTTTTCTATAGGTTAAACAAGTTTGATATGACTGATCATTGTTTGTTAATGACCTGTATGCCTCTTGGATGGCCTGACATGCAGCTTTATCCAAGGTCATAAAATATGTTTGTATTTAGAACGAAAGATGATTATATTTGACAAGTAAGACTATAGTCCAAATAGCTCTGCTGCTTAAAGGTACTAATTTATTTAATTTTAGAATAGTACAAGTTGCGACAGTTCTAATGTGTTAGAGTAGATATTGGTAATCCATTGCATTCAGCAGTTGCCAAACACTCCCCTAACTTCAGATAGGAAACATTAGAACACTCTTATTTGAGAAATAAGGACACAACATACTGCATTGGAAATAGACTTAAAATCAGACTTCTGCTCTACATGTATGTTAAAAGCTTACTTCCAAGCATTCTGGATCAAAATATAATGAAAAAAAATCACTAAATGGAGACACTGTTTTGCTAGGGGTTAAAACAATAAAAAACCTTGGAAATAATTTAGAAATCTTGTCTTGTGTCCGGCCATAATGAAAATTAGAATAAAATTTTAATTTGAATTCAACCACGTTTCAATGTCATGAGCAAGGAATGTCCTTCAATCACTCATGGTTGAATATTTGAATTGTAAACATTGACAGCTCTCTAGCAAACATTGTGGTGATACTGCATTGTCTCTACGCACCTTCTTGGGTGGGTGTGTGTACTGTACAGCTACATGTACATGCTAGATGACAATTAAAAGCCTGGCATTAGTCAGTAAAACGATGTATAGAGTGTTAAAGGGATAGTTGAGTTCTGTTTTCAGACCGTAAATTTCTTCAAAGTGCACGGTTATTGCTCTTATTCTTAACTATGACATTTCTAGTGCGACCTAAAATTGCTATGAAGGTAATTTTAGACCCCAAAATGTGTGAAATTTAGCCAAAACGATCATATCAATTTAGCTCCAATTTTAAAAAAATGTGGTGATCGTTAATTAATTAATTAATTAATTGATTAGTTAATAATAACAATACATGGGCCGGCTGGCTGTGGGTAATATACATGTAACCAACACAAAAAAGCCAACAAAAAGCCAACATAGGCATTGGCTGGAAATGGAATACAACGTAGGATTCACTTTTTCGTTTTTCAACAGCTAGTTTAAATTATTGAATATTTTTGGTGGTACACAAATATTAAAAACCGTTATATTTATGGATATTTCAGCCGTCTCTGAACCGATTTCAAATTTGACGCTCAGTTTTTCATTATATTTCACAAAAAAATTATTTTGTGAAGCGCCCTCTGCAACAGAACACGGCTTTTTCTTTAAGATTGTGAAAGCTTACACATTCAAATAGCTCTATTCTAACATGTAAATGTACTGAACTCAAAGTCCATGTATAAATTGTGTACTATCCCATATAAAGAGAACGTCTTTTAGTGACGTTTTAATTCATCCTATGATCAAGAGTGCTCTGAATAACTCATTATACATGAGCAGAAAGTGCAAAAAAAGAGGAAATTTTGAGTCCACTTCTGTTGTAGTACATGTACATACATTGTGCTGTTCATGAATAAGAGCGATTTAATTGAAAATGATCATTATAGAGTCTCTACAGTGTACATGTAAATTAGCCACTATTATGATTTCTGTGTCATGCCTACCGCTGTATGAATGGAACTCTAACTTTTTATTTTAAAATCTAAAGCCAGGGTAACATACTATTTTGTGGGCACATTGAGCCTACCCTTGGGTGGATATGAATTTAACATAAATGTAGATTTTATCATTATTATTATTACTATTATCATTGCTATTTGATATAAAGTTTCTACAGGTAAATAATCTTATATCTGTTTTTGTTTGTTTCTTTTTTCACACAGCAAGATGAAATCCTGGATCCTACAACATTCTTTTTGGTTCTTCTCCCTCCCATCATATTTGAATCTGGATATTCCTTACACAAGGTAACCTAGCATAGCAGCAGCAATATCCAATCATTACTCCTTACTCTTTCCATTATGGAAACCTCAATTGTGTGTAAGAGGCAGACCAGTTCTGAAGAGTGTAATCTTTAATTAATTATTATTATCATGATTCATCATTATTTGTGCTGTTGTGCTTTTGTTGCTGTTAAGACCTATTTCAACCAAGATAGACTGTTTTCCTATTATCATTTATACAGATTAAATTAAAGATGATGTCTGAATCGGTTTGTACCTGTTGCTTTGATTTGAAATTTCAGCAAAGAAATATAGTCAATTTTTCAAAGCATCAAAATGAGACAAAACAGTTGCAGATTTTTTAATGTATGTGTTTAGCTGGATGGAGTGAGTTCAGTTTTATGTTTATTTTGTATGTTTTCTAATCACTATGCAAAGTAATGCATGTCATTTTCACTTGCCAAATTATTTACTAAATTAACTTTATGTTTATTTTGTATATTTTTCTAATCGCTCAGCAAAGTAATGCATGTCATATTCCCTTGCCAGATAAGTGTCTATCTATTTTTATCTTCAGAATAATAGTTTTATATTATGTTGCTATATTCTTCAATGGATCACAGGATATTGGCAAATATGGTATATCAGACTGCAGTATAGATCTATTAAAGCTAGGCATTGTGCCTAATTTATTTTCAATAATTGGCTTGTCTTTTGCATAGCCTGCAAAGAGGAAATGGCATGTGAGTTACAGTAAAGCAAACATTTACACGCTTGCTAGGCTAGGTGTCGTGTTGGGTTTGAAATCCACACTGTATAATTAATAGTGTTTGTATAGTATTATTGAATAAGCACTCAAGCTTTCTGTTCTAAAAATAAATATCAGACCAATCAATATTTCTTTCAAAGTAAATAAGATGGGATTATTTGCGGAAATGAGAATTGCAAGAGTCTAGTTGTCACTTATAATGTTATCGATGTGTGCTTTAAAAAAAAAATTCTGAAGCTGAAATTGATCTGCACTACATGTATATCTTGTTCACATTTCCCCTATATACTGAAATGTATTTTAATCATTACTGGATATGCTTTTTAATTTGTATCCCTCTTCACATTGAAATACTCTTCACAACTGTTCTGTTTATGAGGAAATCTTATTTTAGTCCTTTTTGTATTTTACAATCATGTATGGGTTGTTTGGCCACTGGTCTACACCATACATGTGAGCATCGTGGGGAAAAGCTTTCCCGCCAAGTCCTTAGTCCTATTCAGAATTAAGTTACCTCGTATGTGGCATTATTCATATTCAATTGTGAATAATCACTGACCATGGAAACCTGCAGAGAACATCTACCCCCCCCCCCCCTGATATTTGAACTACAGTGTATATTGCTTTGAAAGTAAATTGAATAAATCCACTGCTAGAATTCATATCCAGTCAACCAAGGTCTCAACAAAATAGGTGGGCCTTCAAACATTCCTTGAACTGGTCCATAGATGTACACATTGTGGTCTTTAATTACCTCATTTGTGTTAACCTTATTCCATTTTCATTTTTCTTCTACCATTTACAAAAATTTCCCTATATTCTCTTTTCTGTCCCTCCCCTCCCCATCTCTCTCTATCTCTACCTCCCTCTCTATACTGCCTCTCTTCACCATCTCTTCTCTTTTCTCCTCTTGCTTCATTGGATCCATCCTTCCTTTCACCTTTACAGGGTAATTTCTTCCAGAACATTGGTTCTATCTTAGTGTTTGCTATCTTTGGTACCATCATCTCAACTCTCATCGTAGGAGGGGGTGTCTATCTTCTTGGGCAGGTAAGTCATCTTTAATCATAATGAGAAAAAACAGAAACTCTCCTGATATGAAACCTTCAAGAAGTGTGGACGACGGCCATTTGCACTCCAGAAATTTTCACAAATAAGCCACTGTGGAGATGCGATCTGCTCTTGGGCAGATAAAGGTCATTTGTACAAAACTATAAACATACTGTAAGTTTGAGAGGCATGCTGAAGTTTATGTAATCAATGCTTATGTACATGCAAAAACAGTATTTTTGTTATATGCAGGTGGAAGTATTTTTCTCAAGAGGGCAACAGAAGATATTCATGAAGCACGCCCATCACTGTGGCACTAATTATTGTAATGCACAAAGTGTGAATTCTCCATCTTTAAAAAATCTGTGGATAGTTTGGGGTATCTTTTACCTCCAAAATGGTCAATTGCTGATAGTTAGTGTTGTGTCAATATTGATTCACATATGAACATTTAAGGTTGTAATGTTTATGGTTTTATGGTAATCATGCACTTTTTTCAATTGGTAATACCCTGGTACTAATATTTATTTTAGTGCAATTCAATGCTAACAAAAAGGCTTGTGAAAATCTGAACTTATGAAGAATTTGACTACGAAGGGAAATTTGCTCCTTTTTAATGAAAAATTATCTAATTCAAATTTATCACTTTGTTTCAAACTTTAAGAACATGGTGGTCTTTTTTTCTCCTTTTAATAAAGCTTGTATTAACCAATATTTGGTTGGTAAACAAAATGGGGACATAATGTACAGAGATAGCCATTCATTTTTGTCATACATGTGGACCTTATTTCACCCCTTTTAGGGCTGTAGGTTGATTCTTCTTGATATTGATAGGCTCATTGATTCAAGCGAAGTTCAATATCATGACAGGCTTTAATTTAATATAGACTATCAAGACAAACATTGAATAAAGAAATGTATAGAAAAAGCAAGGAAAATGCATCTTATTTGTGCATGATGTTTTAAAATAGTTGCACAATTTGAATTGAGGAATATGGATTGTGCCAAGTCTTACAATGTGGAATGTTCTCCTGGTGTGGTAACTGGTTAGGGCAGCTTTATTGGCCTGCTAGAAGGGAAGTCTTGGGAGGAAAGAGAGGAGATCACATTATATGCAGAGAGCCAGAAGGGCGTTCAATCAAGTGCATGTTAAGGATTTAAGGTAGATTGTATGTCTTTATGGCTCTCAGGGAAATATATTCAAGGAAATACTTCTAGTAGGAAGAGAGAGGAAACCAGAAGGAAATGAGTCTAGATGTGGCTTTCAAGTACATGTATATTGTGTAACACTTTATGGACTGGTGCCCAACCCTTTCTCTCACCAAGCAGCATGTAGAACCCATTGTGAATATACATGGACTAGCTCTTGAGATCATGCATCATGTTATTCTTGTCGTAGAGCACTCTCATATCTCTGAAATGATTTCAATAAAAGTGCTATGTGACAGTGACAAAGACGCACACTAAAAACATTTTTAAAGTCAGGTACAGTGCAGCTTTGTGAGGAAAATGAGAAAAATTGATCAAGAAATTTAATAATTTGACTTATGTGAAGTCACTAATATGAATTCCTAGAAGAGAATTCAGAATTAAACTGAAATTATTCCCAATTTTAAGAGACATATGATGCACTTTTTCATTTGCTTTCAAGCCTTTCATGTATGTTGCTGTTTGGTGTCAACATGTCTGCAGCTAAGATATATAAGAACCAGGTACATTTCTCCTGTCATCTCCCATTATTGAAAAGGTCACAAAATGACAACAACAGAGCATAATCAATATCTGTATTATTAAACTATCATATCATTCTCATTCTTGACTTGTTCTATTGATTTTCCTATCAGTTGTCCATCTAAGATATAAAATATTAATATTTTAGTTTATGTTTCATAATGGTCATAATGCACATTTCATGTTTATTGATTGATTAGAATGTCAACAAGGATAGGAATGAGCAATCATGCTATATTTTATATAATAATAATAATAAACAAAACGGTGCTTATAAAGCGCTTTCCACCGAAGTCTCTAAGCGCTTTAACAAACACACATTAGGGGAAGTGTTCACAAGAAGAGGATAGTTCAAAGTTTTAAGATGCCTGTAAATATTTTTTCCTCACTGCTTGGAAAAACCATGTTAAACTGAAAGCATGTACAAAAGTATTGCAAAATATGAAGGGCTGAAGTAGGTTTGGTCACAGATTGTAACATGCTAGAGTCCACTTTAAAAAAAGAATTTGTCACTAATGGACAATCCTGCAATTAGTTTGATTAATGGATCTACATACAAACATGTACATCTTGCCCGGCCTGCCAGCATATTTGATACAGAGTCCTTATAAATTAATATGCAGGGTTGTACATGTAGACTGTGGCTGGTCAGTTTCCAAAGGTCAGATTAAGTTTTTTGTTTGTTTTAATATCACAAATGGCTAGATTACTGTGTTCTATCAGCTGACAGAGGGAAGGAAACACCATGCTTGTAATTAGGCCATTTTCGTAATGTATATTGTGAAGGACCTTGATACATATATTATTTAATTCACCTGTTACAAATAAAGGTATCTCAATAGTCAGATTTCAAATTGCATACACATTAGTTGTTGCTAGGTACGACAAACATTATGGTTTGCCTTACAAACGAAATATACAGTATGTAATTTGCATTCTACCGGTAATGAAATAACATAATTTGAAACGGGTGAATTAAATAATTTGTATTGAGGCACATAAGTATACATTCGGTTACATTACAAAAATGGCCTATCAGCATGGTTTAACGTGTATGTACCCATGTGATATGAAAATAATGAAATTATAAATTTTACACATCAAAATGGAATGAAGATTCAAAGCATACTTAAAATATCATTGGTACAGACATATATGTTTGAAGTAGTGGCATAAATTGGGTCTTTTGAAATGGTAGATCTCACTCATAATGAAAAATAGAAAAGAATACAGTGAACAGTGTAGGAGATATGATTCAAAGACTCATGGTGGCATAGAATTAAAGTGAAAACATAGCTCAAAGAGGACAACAGAAGAAGAAATCAATACAAACTGATTGGTTCTAAAACTTTCCCTGGAATTTATAAATACAAAATAAATCATTAGAAAGTGGTTTACAGTAACAGATTGAATTGCAAATCAATTCACTGCCAACTTGCACTTTTTTTTTGTCTTTTTAAACATTATGTCACATATGAAAGACAAATATTTATGTCAAAATTTGAGGCTCCTGATGCCCCGCATGGCTTTAAAAGAAAATGTTATGTTCTTAGTATTATCAAATTGTCTACACTCTCATTGAGTGATGTCAGGTAACTCTATTATTTAATCTCAATTATATTCCCTTTATTCTTTCATCATTTCTCTGCTTGCAGGCCAAGGTAGCATATGAGTTGACCTTGGTAGAAAGCTTTGCGTTTGGTTCCCTCATCTCAGCAGTGGACCCCGTAGCAACCATCGCTATCTTCTCAGCTCTAGATGTTCATCCGTTACTCAACATGTTGGTCTTTGGGGAGAGTATCCTCAACGATGCAGTCTCAATTGTACTCTCAAAGTAAGTTTCAGGCCTGATAATTACCCAATTTAAATTGGTTTCCCAATTTTTTAATATTTTTCCTGATTTTTTCCACATTTTTTTGTTTTTCCTGATTTTTTCCCCATTTTCCTCGATTTTTGTTTCTTCCCGATTGTTACACCTATTTTCCTGTTTTTTTCCTGATTTTCCAATTTTTTTTCCGAATTATCTTAGTCAAAAGGGGGGAATGTTGTTAAATGTATCCTCAATGATGCAGTCTCAATTGTACTCTTGAAGTAAGTTTAAAGCAAATCTGTACTTGTTTGTCCAGGGGTGATTAGACCTCCCTGCAAGGTCACTGACAATTAACATAAGAAAAAGGGGATCATGGGGGACCAACATGCACAGATTAGGCATTGTTTGCTATATAGAGTGTGCAAGTAGCTGTAAGTAGTGCAGTGGGCCTTTAAAGCCATTCTGTACTTGAAGCCCTAATGCGAAATCCCCTCTAGCTCCATCTCAGGTCAGCTGTAGCAGTACAGTTCCCTAACTTGCTGCTTCCCTAGCTGCGCTATTGTCCCCTGTTTGTGAAGTGGGAATTAGGTACTACTGAAATAATTGTAAATTATCCTCCAAGGATACAAAGCTTCATACACGTGTATCATTTGCTCATTGTCTGAATTCCTGAAAAGTTTCAGAGCAGAATCTGTATATTTGCTGGTACATGGATCAAATCACCTTGAATGTTAAATAAGACCATATACAGTATGTACCAGCACAATACCATGATGCCATCTAGAGTATTCTTCTAGAAATATTATTACAGCTACAGCAAAGTTTAAAGATAAAGTTGGGTTCTGGTCATGCGATTGCATTGTGAAAGAAACGGTGTGGTCATCTAGCATAGTTGATCATCTAGCATAGTATTGGTGTGTACTGCAAGGTTCTGGAATCATCAAAATGATAAGAAATTTGGCCCAGCCTTGGTAATGTTACAAGCAGTGTACGCAGAAAGATGTTTATGGGACTACACAAACATGTAGCATACAAACATGGATCTTAATTTTACCTGTCATATTTAGAATATGAAGGCATTTGAAGAGCATGCTTTTCAGGGAACATTTTTTCTCTGATGTTCTTCCACACTTGCGTAATAACAATGAAAACGCTTACAAATTATTGTCCACCTCTCCACAAAACTTAACCTTCTCTTTAAAGCCCACGTACTGCACACTATACGATCCAACAGTGATCCGATTTTGGAAGAATCTGCAATAGCATTTGATATGAACATTCAAGCATGTAAAATCTTAATGACCAAGGATCTGAATAGTCATATACATTTGTTAGTAGTACCTCCATATATGAATCCACGTCTGCCATTATACAAGGGAAATTTATCAGGAAAAAAAAAACCTTGAAAAAAAACAGGAGCAGGGATGATTCAGACTGAACGTAGCAATTTCCTCCTAGAGTGTGATATTATGATAATTTTGGTTTAGTTTCCTCCACCAAAGAGAGGAGAAGACATGGCAATAAAATGAACCAGATGGTTTAGGTTGTGGTTTTTAATCCAATATGGTGTCTACGGTGTAGAAGGTCACCCGGAAAGGAATCAATCTCTTTGTCTACCACAAAAAAAGTGGTTCAGAGTTTATTTCCATCTTTATTATTACTTTTCCTATGAACAACAAGTAACTAAGCAGCTATAATCAAAATTGAAAATGATATAGAATCATATTTTTTAATTGCTATAACATCCCAGCCTAGAAGCTTGATTATATTCAGAAAATAAAAAGGCAGTGGCACAGTGCGATACAATGTAGGTCACATAAAAATATTGAGACATAAGACATATTTATGTGATGTGTTTTTGAAGATCAAAAGTTGTGATGTAAGTATTTTTATGTTAATTGCAGAAGTAACTGAATTAAAAATATAATTTTATTGTGTTGCAATCTTCAGAATGACCATAGTGACATGTATACCATGTTATTCATGAGCAGCCTTGGAGTCAATGTGTTTCACTAACAGCTGTGTATATACATGTATGACCCAGGTCATTATTTATGTAAAAAAAAAAAATTATAATTGTTTTAAACACATTTTTGGCTTGCACCCAGTAAATAAAGATTGCTTGCTCAATCTGTAATTGAAAGCAAGTCAGAAAAAATCTTAGAACCAGCGGGATCTGAACCTGCCATCTACAGCTTGCCGGGCAGCGACTCTACCCCCTAAAAGAAATATTATAATATTGTTCATTAGTCAATATGTTTAATAACCAGCTAAAATTAGAATACTAACAAAATGGACTCACACCTTCAGGAGAAACTGGTAATTTTCACCTACAATTGCACTTTTAGGCATATTTGCAATACTTAATATTTATCTTTTACATGTTCACTATAGATTCTACCGGTATATCAATGTTTTTAATTCCCATTAATGTTTTCCTCTTGTTTTTTCCCAGTACCGTGATAGCCCTTGACTCTCCCGAGATGGCTGATGTATCAGCCCTCCATGCCCTTGGTTATGCCGTGGGTTCATTCTGTGTCATGTTATTTGGTTCATCTCTACTAGGCATCGCCCTTGGTCTCATCAGTGCTCTCATATCCTTTCGTAAACTGGTCTTTGGTAGATGTACACGTTCTATCCTTGCTCTGAAACCTCTCT
Organism: Strongylocentrotus purpuratus; assembly: GCF_000002235.5. NCBI lineage: Eukaryota > Metazoa > Echinodermata > Echinoidea > Camarodonta > Strongylocentrotidae > Strongylocentrotus > Strongylocentrotus purpuratus. The sequence continues at coordinate 31,928,403 of NW_022145614.1, read as the reverse complement.
CAATTCCGTTATTAAAGGGAATTTCAACCTTGATAGCAAACTACTCAAGATGAAAGCAGATGAATCTAGGGCCTATGAAAAAGGCATGTTGCACCAAAATCAAAAAGTATTTAAATGGGCTACATATTAGCCTTCTTGGAACGGTTAAATATTAGTGTCAAGAATGAGACAATACACTGTACATTGTAGCTATTCTCATTTCATCATATTACTTCTATGATGTAGCAATGGCTTGATAGATATGTTGCAGCAAAAGGGATGATACAAATAACTTCTAGCTGAATTGACTTCAACTTCTTTATTTCATTTGAAAACAAGCCCTTTTTTAAAATCTAAATTGGAAGAAATCTCACAAAGCTCACTCTGTATAGATGTAACAGGAAGGTTATCTGGTATATATTTTGTTTAGATTTCCTTAACTCCTTACCCTTACTTATTGAAGCATGTTGATCTGAGGAACACGCCATCACTTGAGTTTGGTCTCATGCTCATCTTTGCTTATCTACCCTACGCCCTTGCAGAGGGAATCAAGCTATCAGGTACGGAGAGACACTCTTATATTGCAGTTCACGGTTTGCTAAAGGTCTAAACAGATCAGCTAAAAGATACACAATTACTGTAAACAAGAATAAGAAAAGAAAAGGAGAGAAGAGCTGAGGTGTGGAAAAGAAAAAGATATCTGCAGATATCTTTACATTTATGAATCGTAGAATCGATCAGAATATTTAATGTCTACCCATCAATTTAGGGCATACATTTATGAATCAACAAAACAATTACTCAATTAAAGTATGACTTAGTTTACATTTGAAAACAGACATTGTAACAGCATGAGTTATGCTATGCTATGTAAGAATAACCATCAGGATTTATGTGTTATCATATGATAGCTATTATAACACCCCAACCTATTTGTAAGCACTTCTTTCTGTATTATTTTTCAAGGAAATAACTCATGATAGACTAAAAATAAAACCATGTCCCTGTTTGGCTTATGTTGAATAGGAAGCTTGCATATTTACTTTCATATCAGTTCAATTTTATTGTCTAGTGCATGTTTTTGTGAAAGGAAATCAATTTTGTTCACACGAAATGTACATGTGTAAATAGTGTGTCTGCAGTCAATCAAGTAATTTTTCTTTTTTTAGTTTTTTAATGAAGAACAGCTTACTGTGAGATGAGGTGATAATATGTCATTGAAATATGATATATCAGAAAATAATATATCATATATATAGAGAGAGAAAATAATATATTACATATGATTTGAATGTAATGCTATGCCTCAGTATTTGAATATTAAGTATATTATGGAGCCCCAGCTTCTCTTCTGCAGTTGTTGCACTGCTATTAACATGGCATGTATTGTGATGGTAATGATAAATTGATGTCGTAACTCAACTGTAAATTAATTATATCAGGTTACAGAAATGCAGTCAATTTGGCAGAATTTGTTGTTGTTTATTAGTAGCTATTGGGTCTCAATTGTGTTAGAAATAAATTTTTGCCATTATATAGTAATTCAAAATTACTGATCATTTTACTTAAACATGTAGACATTACAACCACTACTGCTACTACTACTACTACTACTACTACTACTACTACTACTACTACTACTAATTCTACTTGTACTACTACTACAACTATTACTACTACTCCTACTCCTACTACTGCCACTACTACTGCCACTTCTACTACTACTACCACTACTACTACTACTACTACTACTACTACTACTACTACTACTACTACTACTACTACTTGTATTTCTACTACTACTACTACTACTACATACATGCCAACTGTTCAGATTAAAGAGGAACATTCCTCTTTTTGGGAGAAGATAATTATCATTTTAATGCAGGTGTTCCTCTTCCTGTACAAATTTGTCTGTAGTATTGAATAGGAGAGTTAGGATTGTTCCTCTTTTTTTTTAAAATAGCATAATTTGTACAGATTTCTGATTTTCAAATGTTGGCATGTATGCTACTACTACTACTAATAATAATGATAATAATACTACTACTACTACTACTAATACTAGTACTACTAATACTAGTACTACTAATACTAATACTACTACTTGTATTACTACTACTACTACTACTACTACCTCTGCTACTAAAACTACTACTACTACTACTACCTCTGCTACTTAAACTACTACTACTGCTACTAAAGCTACTACTACTACTACTACTACTACTTCTACTACTACTACTACTACTACTGCTACTACTACTACTACTAATACCACTACTATGACTACCACCACCACCACACTATTCAACATCTACTCTGCTAGTGTGACTGATCAAGTACTGATAGATAAATAATAAAAAGAGTGTTTTCTTCATTCCTGACAGGCATTATGGCTATCCTATTCTGTGGTATTGTGATGTCTCATTACACTCATTACAACCTATCACCAGTAACTCAAATCAATATGCAACACTCCTTCAGAACCATGGCTTTCTTAGCAGGTAAGTTACTCAAATATTTTATTACTAGAATATCTTTCTAAAATATTTTACATGAGGTACATTAGTCTCTCCCCACCTCCACAAAGAAAAGGTAAAATAAGAACAAATGTACTGCTTACAAACCCCAAAAATTGTCCATGTAAATTTTATGTTAAAGTAATATCAAGAAAAGCAGATGAAAGCAAATCTCTTTTTTTTTGTGGAGAGAATCCATCTAAAATTAATTTGAAATACTAAATTGGAATGCATAATGATCCTCATTTTTTTTTAATGGTGTTTGTATAAGAAAAACAATATAAATAAAATGTTTAAAAGCCTTGCGCTTTAAAAAGTACTGAGCCAGAATATATTACTATTTTATGAGGACTACTTATTAATTTGGGTTTTAAATACCAAATGAAAGTGAACAACTGATATTAATCACCTAAAAAGTTTGTCATCTAATTCCTAAGCAGTCACTGGCAATTGATAACAGTATTCTTCACTTACTGAACTGATTCTCTTGCCTCATTGTTTTCTATCCCCACAGAAACGTGTGTATTCATGTACCTGGGGTTGGCCATTCCTAGCTTCAATCACAGATTTGAACCAGCCTTAGTTCTGTGGAGCATAGTGAGTTCTCGGTTTGTTTATTATAATATTGTATTTAGTAATCCATCCATTTGTTTCAACAATCATATGTACCATATGTAAATATGTTATTTGGACCTTTACTCTTGCAGCTGAGTCTGGAAGAAAGTCTTGAATTGAATTGAATACAATTTTAAACAATTTAAATCAATAATATATTTCAAAATGATACTTGTTTGAATATCTCATAGAAATCATTGGTAGTAAATGCACCTTCCTTTGAAAAACAAATAGATGTACATATATGTGACAGAACAGTAAATAATTTGCAAAAGAACCATTAGGACCAGTTATAGAAAGTAGTTGTCATGGTAAGCAGAAAAGATATGATTTTGAGAATGTGCATGTTAAGTTGACTGTTGGGATTAGTGATACTGTGGTTCATGAACTTGGCTTTTAATCAAGAAGGCAAGATTTTTAATCTTTTCCTTGTATATGCCCTTTGAGAAGGCACATACAGTTCTGAATCTCTCTGAACCCAAATTAGATGAAAGATTGAGATATGTCCATAACACTACCAGCTCATTAAAGCCAGGAAAGTTCAAGGTGCATAGGTATATTGTTTTTTATTATTTAATATGCACACAACTCAATCATAATAGTGATACAAAATCATATTGATAGAACATCATTGTACTGACACTGACCATTGCAACACTTGTTTTTATCTGATCTTGAGGATTCATGTAAATTCTATCTTGTTGCTTTTTTCTCAATAAATATAATGACCTGCTCGATGGACATATATTACACACATTATTTTGTTGCTGATATCTGGCAAAATTAGTAGGAGAAGAAGAAGAAGTAGATATTATTCTCTCATATAAGATAGAGTCCTTTATGCCCTTTACTCTTTTCTTCTTTCAGGTGCTTATTCTGGTTGGGCGAGCCTTCAATACATTTCCTTTGTCTTTCATCTGTAACAAATTTAGAGAGCATAAAATCACTTTTAAAATGCAGTTTGTGATGTGGTTTAGTGGTGAGTATACAAAATAAGCAGTTTAGTTTCAGTTATATCTAGCTTGTATTTTCTACATGAGCAGTAAAATTATTACTAAGGATGTCCCCCTCTCCTGAGTTCTGTTTTAGATGAGAGGACAGACGTTCAATTTTTCCAAATTGTTTGTGCGTAATTAAGATTGCGCCCATGCAAATTATGATAACATCACTGCCTGCGCGCTGCGTTGTGCGCTCACATCATAATTTGCATGGGTGCAATCTTAATTTACGCATAAATACTTTGAATTTCAACCAGCCCATAACACTTTACCCGCAGTTAAATGCTTATCATAAAAGAGTGCCTATATACCTATGTTCATTGTTTACAATCCCGAAAGAAATTCCCTTATTGTAGACAACTTGAATCATAACAATATACGACGTACAGAAGTAGACCCAGTTATGGAGATTTTCCCCTTATGATGAAAGTTAAGAAGAAGAACTACTCTGATGTCTGTGATCCTTAGACCCCATGGTCTACCATGGTCTACCATGGTATACAGTTGTACAGTACTACCACGGTACTACCATGATACAGACAGTACTACCATGTCTCTTATATGTAGAGTACCTTAATAATTGTAATGGTACTACCATGGTATATGTACAATGACCAAAATACTGTGTACCATGGTCATTTTTTGTAAGGGACACCATGACCTAGCTATACATATCATCAGCTTGAGCAAAGCTGGTGATCGAGTGGTTGTGTTTCCCTGTATCTGTGAGGCTCCTGCGCATCGCCCAAGGTCACTCCTCAAACTCACAAACGGTCGTATATAACACATAACCCTATGAAGATATCCGAACTCCCTGTCAACCAACCCTTTAACCTCTGCATTCATTATAACTAGTGTACTTAGTTAGGTGGTTAAATCAGAGAATGCATTAAATAAAAAGAATGGTGTATGTATGGTTGATTCATTGAAGCCTTCTCAATTTGACAGCACTGGGATGTCTTCCTAGGGTTATGTAGTAGACGTGACCCTGTGTGAGTTCATAGAGTGACATTGGGCGCTGCGGAGGAGTCACACAGACAAAAGCATCGTTACCACTTTATCTCTGCTCAAGCTAATCATATTAAATAAACTCATTGGCCCTAATTCACAAAGAAGGTTTAGTTAACCCATGGTTTAAAAATTAACACAAAATAAGCGTACCTTGCCTTGCGCGCGTCTAATATTGGACATCTGACTGTTTCGCACTTATTTAGCGCTAATTTTAGACCATGGTTTATGTAAATGAGGGCTTAAACCATAGGTTAAATTTAAACATCCTTTGTGAATTCGGGCCACTGAGTATAGAGAATTATGGAAGTCAAATCACTTTTTATCACTCCTTTATTTTTATTTTTTCTCACACAGGTCTAAGAGGAGCCATTGCATATGCACTCAGCATGCATCTAGAGTTTGGTAATGACACCAGACATGTTCTCGTCACCACCACGCTGGTTATAGTCTTATTCACTGTCATAGGGTTTGGAGGATCAACTCTACCACTCTTAAAGGTAAGCTGGTTTTGGTTTCCATATCCCTTGGATAGGATGTTAAAATGTACATATAGTCCCTTATGTTGGAGGGCTTTGGGCTTGCCCTCTCTATAAGGGTTAGGAGGAGCAGCTCCATCCTGTCCTAAATGAAAGCTGCCTGATATTCAACATAATCTCATTGATACACTTCTTACAACAATGAAACAAACATTACAAGATCAAAATTAATTCTTTAAAAAAACAGTTCACTTATTTTTTTTTAAATTGGTAGCATTGAAGGAGTTAATTTAATCTGTTAAGAGAGTAAAAGATGTAACTGTTAAAAAAAATGATGATCCTGTTTACTCCAAGAGGAAGTAAACTTGGCTTGCTGTCTGAACCTGTGTTATTTTTTTAAGCTGAGAAGTATTAACGTAAAGTCATTTCAATAGTCTTGTGTACTTATAAATTAAGATAATACACTTATATCACCTTCAGAATTGTAAATTACAATCTTTCATCAATTCAGCATTCATGAATTATTTCATCCATTGAGGTATGGTCTCATGTCTATCTTGTTTTGAATGGATGATTGTTTAGACCTTTATTTATTTTGTTGCAGTGTATTGGAGCAGATAACGGAAAATCTAAGAAGGAAATCTCACTCAGCAAAACAGAAGAGATGGTAAGTTCAGATTTTTATCAATCTGACATAAATCAAGATGAAAAAGTAGTAATGCTACAATCAACCTCATTTATTTTAAACGAAAGATAGATAACTTCTAAAGCAAGTTGACTGAGGTAGTAATTGACAAATTTTTTTAAATTTTTAAATACTGCAATTTACCAGTTGAAAGCTTGCCTACCTTATTAAAAATGAATGAATGAATCCTTAGAGCTGCTGTTTTTTCTACCGGTCATTAGCTGTCACTAGAAGTGTTTTTTTTTTTTTACATGATTAGAGGATTTTGAATAAAGTACTTAATTTTTAACTCTTGAAAATGTTCAAAATTTTGTGAATTGGTAAAGAGAACAACAAAAATAATAGAGAAAAATGCTGGAAAAGAATTTGTTTTAAAATTTAAGATCGATAGTAGGAAAGAAGAAATTATGATATTCTTTACTTAACAGAAAAATTGTCAGTTCAACAATCACTTTAGTCGTTGTGAAAGGCAGTAATAGATAGGGTGTTTTTTTTAAAGATAAAGTGCATCTAGACTCCAGACTGTCACTATAACATTGTTATTATCACCCAATAGGGCAGTGCATTAGATGCTGAACATCTCTCTGAGCTAACTGAAGAAGAATATGAAGTGAATTACATCAGACCAGGTCTCAAAGGCTTCCTGAGATGGGACACCAAGTACTTAACACCATTCTTTACTAGGAGACTCACTAATAAGGTATATTCATTAAAACATGATTTTTCCTCTCATGATGTTTGGCAGAATCGTATTTCCTTTAGATGTAACAAGTGCTGAATTGTTCTTTCCAAATTATTTCATTGCCGTTCGATACAAATGATCATCAACTTGAAAAGTATATCAAAATGCAATATCTGACTTTTGAGCTTTGGACAAATAGCTGCAAATATTACATGGCAACAGCTATGTTTCACTCTGTTTTGACTTTACCGCTTTGTGGGCAACAACATCTATGATGTATTATACAACTCACTCCCAGATCCTAATCAAATGATTTGTCATGCGCGGTCACGTGTGATTCATTTGCTGAGCCTATTGCACTCGTTTTCATGAAAAGGAGTGCAATATTTACCAGTACTATTGAACTCGTTTTCAGAGCGCGCAGTAGTGCCCGTAGAGGTGAGAGTGCCTAATAATGCGTGTGCATGGGCCTATTCTTGCGCAGCATTATGCGTAAATTGGTTCAGAGGTAAGTGCGCTTGCTATATCTATACTTATGTGTGCGCACTAAATTGAGACTTATAAAAACTTGAGATTTATTTGTCAGCCATATACTGTCACGAAACAATCTTGAATTAATTCTTTTTACATCAAATAACAAGGATCTAGGAGTTTCGTTGTATAAAACAAATGATGCATGTTTTCATTTGTTTATTATACGATCTATCCGCCCTCGTTTATGCTGTGTGTATCTATCACACTCAGCCTAACGGCTTCGTGCGATAAATACACAGCCTCAACTCGAGTGCGGATAGATCGTATAATGAACTCATGCGCATGCATCATTTGTATACTAATCAACCAAAGAAAAAGACTTGAAATAGTACCAGTAGTCGCAATGCAATATTGACTGCAGTACACCACGTATTTTCTTTAAATGGAATCATCATTAATGTGTGTTAATATGAACTTCATTCTACAGGAAATCACTGATGGGCGGTTCCAGATGCGACAGTTGACCAATCGTTGGTACTCTGAGGTGCGTGGCCCCGTCTCTGATACAGACGATGAAACAGAACTTATTGGGAACTGATGAAATGGAATGATGCCTGAAGACAATGATTTCCCTGTGTGTAAACATCTCTACAGTGGAACGCTTTGTGTATTAAAAGAGATCACAAACTTATGTGCAAAGAGGGATTGCGTCTCCAAGGAAGGTCAAAGGTCATACCAGTTCACAAAGGTATCCAAAGTTATGCACTCATCTAGACGAAGACCATGATAAACGATTGCATTCACTTGTTCAAGTGATTGCATTTCAATAGTCCGAATGCAGGTTGTATACATTAGTTGTTGCCATGCTGGGCAAGTCTCTGGAAAGCCTTATGATTATTACTAATAAACCTGTACATTGAAATATGCATTAATTACATGTGAAGTGGTTTAAAGATCCCAATCACAACTATGATTAAAACCTCTTGCATGGAACAATATTGCAGCAAAATGTCGCTGAAAAACTAAAGAAAATCCGTTTATATATATCCCCACACATACATATTTATTTTATTTAATAGCTAAGAGAACTAAGGTATGGAATTGTTATAAAGGAGCCATGATATGTTTTTCATTTCATAATTAAGGGAAGAGGTCTGCTAGGCCTGCTGTTTTAGACCAAAAATAATCTCTCTGTTCTCACTTCAGAGAAAGCGTGACCTAGCGTACTGGATTTCTTGTAATGAGAACGGGGTCATTGTGTTGATGATATACGTGTTAATTAAATAATTTTGGTCTTTTTAAGGATTGATATCGATGCTGCAACAAATTATGAATAGTTTAAATATTTAAATTGACTGATGTAATAATGTACTTTTTTTTCGCTTCGTTTTATCCGTCTAAATGTTGTCTGTGTGTGTGATCAAAATGTTTTCATTTCAAGATACCCTTCTCTCTCTTTGTTTTTATGAAATTTATATTAAGACTATATGGTGCATACAAAATCATAAAGGTATTCATAGGTTGTGTAATTTGATAATTTGTAACTATTTCAAAAAAGGGATTACTTATATATGCAGTGAAATCCAGTAGTTTCTGTTTTGTCAAGCTCTTCTCGTAAGTTGCATTTTCAGGTGTATATTTTTCTTTGTGTTCATTGTGAAGAAATTATTTGCAGGGTTCGAGATTTATATGCAGTAGTAATATAGTACTAAGGTAAATAGTACTTTATTTGAATATTTCCTCTTGTTTTACCATATTTCCTCCTGTTTTACCATTTTTGGAAGTTTTATCTCATCTGAATGCATGCATTTTGTTTGTTTCTGTGTTTAGTTGTCAAAATCAGATATACATGTATTTCAAACTACACTCTCCTGGAACAAGATTTCTACTTGCATTCGTGAGAACGATAACATTTTACATCTGTTCTCCAGATATATTATGAAAAACTTTTTTGTGAATCTAAATTTTTTGGAGTTTCATGTCCCATGGATCATGTGGCATAGTTTCATAATCATGCCTGTTGTGCTATATGTATATGTGTGTCTTAGTTTGGTTGGATTGTCTTGGTACAAACCAAGGCAGGTAGTGGGCGTGGCATTCATGACATCACAGACCACATCAAATGTATCATTAATCACTTTCTAATTGTGTAATTCATCAGAAAGGTGTCAACTCTGCTAAATTATACGACTTGATGACCATCTGACTCTGAGAAGATGTGTCTAATCTCCCCTTCTGTAATAAATATGTAGTACAATCTACATTACACATGGTACTGTATAATAGAGTTTTGTATTAATATTTCTTTTTCACATCTATTTTTCTTATATAAGCATTTCGTTGTGTGGCTATCAGATGGATGTAAGCATTTTGCGCTGTTTAGCTAAACAGAATGTTGTTAGCATAAAAATGCCTTTAGCTGGTAAATGGTAATATTAGATTTGTACATCTTCTTATAAGCCTGCTCGGTGCCATTGATGAGTTCATCATTACTTTACAGACATTTTTATCAGGCATTTAAGATGTATTAAGACATTACTTGAATGCCCCCCCCCCCCCTCCCTCTCCTTTCTACTTTAGTTGAAGTTCAGGTATCAGACCGTGAACAAATTAATTGTACTAGAATCGTGAACCTCTTTATATATATATATTCTTGTATCACACTCAAAGCCATCCAATACTATATGAATATTGATCACAGATAGTAATATTTTAGGATGGGTCAAGGATTTTTGTATCACCTTTATTTGTATTTACCTTGTTATTTATTCACTATTTGTTTATATTATTTGATGACAGTCTGTAAAGGTTTTCATGCAATCTGAAATCTTTATTTTGTTTATATGATATATTGATTTGATACATACTGGTAATACTAATGTCAACTAAGACAAGTTATACAACTCAAAAAGTTTAGAATGTTCTGACAGTTAATCTTAGACTTAGAGTTGCCAAATTACAAAGTAACTTTAACTTTAGAAATCTGTTTAGATTATGATTATATTACAGTTTGAAATTGACCCTGATGAGTATTATCATTTGTCAATTTCACTATCTCAAGTAACATCTTGATGTTGTTTGTTTGTTTTAATTCTGCGCTTTCAAAATAGAACATAATCATATACATAAAGTAACAATTATTTCTTTATTATACATAATTATAAATTTGTAAGTACATTAAATAAGATGCATACAAACACAAATATTTTTCTATGAAAAAAGATAAATTACAGAAAATGCGCAGCCGACTGTAAACCCTGGTCTTGATAGTTATCAACCCAAGCATTCCTCAAATAGACAAAATAATTTGTAGTTAGCAGTTGGTACAAATGATCCCAAATTTCCACTCATTTTTTAAACAATGGAGAAATCCTGCTTCAGCATTTTAGCGTAATCACTCTTAAAGTGATATAGGAGCTACATGGTTAGCTTTTATATCTCCTCTTGAAAATTATATTCCCACCTTTGTATCATGGAGTGTAGCCTACTGTTGATACATGAGTTAATTATAATTACAAATATGTCATGATCATGTATCCAGTATTTTCTCTTTGTGGGTTTTTACAGTTTTCCAACATAATTAATGATCTTTATCTGCTCAAGTGCAAATTGTAACTTCGACCTGGCATATAGATTTATGATTTTTTAGTTTGTGACTTTTGTAGTCACAACATCTGAAATGACATATTGAAAGCAAATACAGATCTCAGCTGCTGTTGAAAGTATTTTTGTTTCCAGCTTATCAAATGATTAATATCGTCTTAAAACTTTTATACAATTATTTTGATCTTTTAATTTTTTATCAATTCTTCATTTGATTTTATGATTTGACTAACCAACCATTATTTTTTTTTTTTTTCATAAACTTCTTTATTTATATTTTCGTGTGTTTCTTTCCAGCATTATTAATATCCGTCAGTGAATCATATTAGTAGTATTGTATTGTATATATATTCTTATGTAATAATTATGATGAAAATAGAGGTTAAGACAGGATATCATCACCTTCATCCCTGTAGTAGAGTACGCGGCTTTTTCTTTTCTGATGCATTTTATATACTTTTCAGCTCAAATGATTTCAATGTCTGTGTAGATTATTACTTCTTTGCATGGTAAAATGTAAAAACATGGATTGTTTTCTATCAGAATGTAATATATTTTACAGACGTAACAAGTTGCGGGTGATAAATTCTTGAAGCAATAGAGGGTTTTTCTTCAAGAAATAGATAACAACAGATCTAAAACAAAATAATGAATTAACAATTTACTAATTATTTGAAACCTAAAAAGAGTGAAATGAGTTGGTTTGTAATGTTTGGTTCCACTCTGCTTTGTTTATTGTTCATTGATCCGAGTTTGATTTTCAATGCATGGTGCAATAGCTTGAGGGTCAGTTGCTAAGTAGAAAATGCTGCTCTTTCACCGAGAGATTTATTAAATGTACTAAATGTATGTGTATATACGTATTTAACACAGAGCAAAAGGATGCATTATGTTGTTCATGAAGAAATAAAGAGAATTACTACTTTACAATGTTTTTGTTTCCTGCAATCTTCATACATTAAAGGTAGACATACTTACATAAAACTTAGATTTTCAAGATAATGTCAATTGATCATCAAGAAAATTGTCTTCGAAATAACATCCCGTGACGTATTTATTCACCTTTCAAAGTTAGACATACTTACACCAAACTTAGATTTTCAAGATAATGTCAATTGATCTTCAAGAAAATTGTCTTCGAAATATCATCCTGAAACGTCTTTATTCATCAGTTTTCATGCATAGTTAGAAACATTTTAACATTGCTCAGGAAGTTTCGAAGGACATGTACGTCAATAGGAAATCATCACATGTTTATAAATACCTCAACAACGTGACAAATTATTGAGTTGAAATTGAAGATTTTGAAATCTGGATCATTCTTTGATTTGAGCATGTCGCTTGAAGGCAATTCAAAGCGTATGTACAAATCAAACATAGGTCACCTTTAAAAAGCTAACTGTCAGCTAGTCGTATACATTTTTCCTTTTTTCTTATTTTTTTAAACCAAAAAACAAGGATAGAAGGGCAGGCGTGTATGAGTTGTGAGAAATTACGTGATTCTAATGTGCTGTACAGCCTTATGGTATAAAATAACTATTGTATGAACATGATTTTCAAAAGGAACTGAGAACAATCCAATATGTACCGGTGAAAAAAAACGTGATGGATAAGTAATGAAATAAAATAAATTGAAGAACAACAGTCTGACTTCAGGCTTCAACACAAAAAACACCCATAGTGTGTCAATCTCTAGTTTTGCTGCAAATACATTTTGGGATAATGGGTATTTCCCATGAATACCCCACGTTTTCAACACTGACACGCCCAGAAAACAAAGATATATAAATGGCGAACATATCTTTGATTCCATTTTATTTCAGTCACCATGCAAAATAATCTGCAGCTTAGGGAAAACATGAATAAAGAATGAAGAGATTATAATAATCTTGACTGAGGAACCCATGAAAACTTGATAAGTTTATTTTTAAAGGGTCTTATATCTAACAAATTTCAAGCAGTTTAGGGTGAATTTACACGCGCAATGTACCACCCGATTTCGTTACTGGAAAATATGAGGCAGACCTAGAGTTATCAATGATGACAAAAGAGAGTGACCGCATTCATTGTGACGTCATGCTACACTGACCTTCAAACCCGCCTTCAAATCGTTGTTTTTTCTCACCTAGACGGTCATAAGATTTGATACTATATACAACACGACGTTTCTATGGTGATTGGTAAAGAAAATACGAAGTTGTTAAAAATGGAACTATCTGATCTGACTCTAATGAAGTTTGACACTGTGTGTAAGTGTTACAATTTCTCCACCGGTCAGTATGGTATGCAGTTTAATCAACATCAAACATGGTATTGATATTACGTTCACGGCTTTATGTGTTTCAGGGTGTAATGTATTTCATATAGGCCGTCTGTTTAGAGCCAAAAAGGCATTAAGTCACATACTTTACCACAGAGTTAACGTCCTCCTGGCTCTGAACAGACGACCTGTATTTGTCTTATTTTGAATTCACATAGTCAGTGAGATATCTTGACAATCAGTGAGAAAATTCACAAATGAACAAGAGATCAATGTGAAAATAATCATGTTCGTATATACTAGAACAGGAGTACATTGTAATGTCTTACCACTAGTCGACTCAAGAAAATGTCACAAATTGTGTTTTCAATGGCTAGTAGATACATTTAAATCAATGGTTAAATTTTAATCATCTCATAATAATGGTAGTTATGAGTTGGCACTGCAATGCAAATCGAAATATTGACACATTCAACACGTTCTAATTTAAACAATGTTTGTTGAATGTGGGATGCTGCGATGGGGAAAGAAGATTTACATTAATAATATATGCATTGTGCATTTTACTTCTTGCGCACCCCAAAAAGATTTACTTGATGAGGTGACAAAAGACAAATTAATGTTGAAAGCACTGTTGTTCTCCAAATTGTGTTCTATAGTTTGAGAGTTAATAATCTATTCGGTATTGATCATTGAGTCCTAGCTTTTTCTTATAGTTATTCTAGTTAGGTTAATTCAAACTGATATTGATGCACGATCATGCACCTTGCCTTGTCTTCCAATTTTGTTCTTCGTGGAAACTTCTAGAAGTAACCATGGCAACATTGGCAACAAATGAGTTCGATGAAAGTTTGTCATTGAGCTCGATCACCAAGGCAACAAGCAACTTGATAGTTTCTGAGATACATAACCCTGAAATCAAGATAACATTCGAACTTCACACCAATAACCACCCACTGTACCTTTAAGAATACGCCGTAATTGTATTCTGTCATTGGAATTGAATACAGCAACCAGTATAGCTGAATAGAAGGAGAACATAATAGAGGCTGCAAGACAAAGAAAATATTACAAGCCCTTGCGCTATAAAAACAATCATATGGCCATACATCCACCCACCCGACATGAGAAACCTACTATTCCAACTCTGTTTTTCTTTGACTATGAACAAGAATACAGAAAGATAAAAAATTGAAACTTGAAGGTTGAATATCATCGTCCACTTCTGGAAAGTTCCAATAATTATTGTTTTAAATACTTTTTTGAAATAAAGCGAAGGAACGTGGCATCATATAAATACCACGAAGTTTGGCTGCTTTCGACTAGTGACTAAATGCACGGTGCGATTTTAGCAGTGGGACCCTTTTTCGTCTACTTTCCACCATAGTTGTAACAGGTTGCACATTCCCGCCAAACGTCGCCACCCCTCTGCGTGTAAAGAACATTCTATCGTCTGCATTTTGCCTGTTTGATACACACGCACGTTAGATACACACGTACGTTCGTCGCATCCGCACTCTTGACCGATTTTCTCGAAATCATTATCTCGAACCTCTCGCAGGAATTGCTAACTTGACCTCATTTTGAACAAACTTGCGCTAATTATTTTCTGTCTCAAGTCTCTCCAACGGACGTGGATACAATATGGAAAGGAAAGTGATTACTAAACACAGTAGGTAAGTTAACAATCACGTGCGTTCCAATTGTATACTAGATCAAAATATAGATACTGATTTGTCTTAATTCTTCATTGCTTTTTCCATATGAACTACCCACTAATCATTTCTTTTTAGTATCCAGGGAAAATCAATCTCATTTGAATAGATTGTTTGCATCATATCTATTTATTGTGAACTGACCTTCTTTTGTAATATTTAAGATGGAAAATAAAAAATAGATACCTTCATTGACGCAGGTTAATTGTTTAGCAACGGAGAGTAAGCTCTTCTCAAAATGAAAAGAATAGCCATTTTGAGGAGAAGCTCTACAACACACGATGTAGTATTTACCAATCCTTCTCATATCTATTTTAAACGTAAAGTAGAAAATTATAGCCGTCATGAACTTCTAATAAACACGATTTCAACCTATTGGAAAACCTAACTGAAGCAGAACGTGCATATATTTTCCAAAGTGATATCTGTAAAAGTATATTAACCTCAATAATCGCCCATCAACGTCTTGATCTGAAAAAAGAAACTATTCTAAAAGCTGAATATTATGCATAGTAATTATTGTTTCATGTTTTCCAATATGAAGAATAAAACTCATAATTTGGAGAGTTATTTTTTTCCTTGCTTGAGGTGGGCAAAACGGGTAAATAGAAACGATTTCAGTCAACTTGATTGAGGACTAAGAAAGAACCTAAATATATTGACTTATTATGAGCATGAACAAGAAAAAACTATGATATAGCTAAGAATCTATAAACAAAATTGACCAAAAGTTATTCAAATATATTTATTTCATATTCATTGTCCCTAATCGTAACCATTTCTTCATAATTTGTGTACACACATTTCTTTTCTTTTTTTTGGACTTAATAATAATATTGTTTTCGACGGTTGTGTGATACAAAATGCAAGAAGTTACAGAATAATCTGAAGGTTATTGTGTTGGAAATCTTAGAATTATAATGACGGATGATATTCGGACATGCATTTTTATCAAATTATTTATTTATTTTATTTTTGAAGGATTTTTGAAGGACTTCCCACATCAATAGAAATAAAGCTCCTCTAACACACACGTCTTGTTAAAGTACCGAGATGAAGATATATTGCCAATTTCTTCGAAGTCTTATCATAGCTCGCAATCTCCCTTAGATAGAGACATGATCTCAAACACTTGAAAACGATCGAGGCACTTAGATGTATTACCCGTACTACCCGAGGCTTTATACGAGGTATCGCTGTGCTGTTCAATATTGACAGTACTGTTCTTTAGAACGGTACTGGGTAGCCAAAATAGAACTATAAAGAGTATATCAGAGCCTACTACTTTCTATTTGAAAATCAAAGTTGTTCTCTTAGGTGACGAAGTTGGTATTTTTCCTTTCGATTATAAATAATTGCGGAGATTTCATAGCTGTTTTTCATATAGAAATACAAAGATATTCTACACCAAAATGTTTATTTTTAGACCCCCCCCCCCAGAAGGCTCAAAAGCTTTAACGCTCCTCAAAAGGAGGCGCGGTTGCTCAGTGGTATAGAGCAGCGGTCTCGTAAGCGCGAGGTCCCAGGTTCGAAACCAAGTCATGCGCTAGTGCCCTTTGGTAAGGCATTACTCGTCATTAACAAGTCCCTTGGAGAGGACTATAAGCCGGGGTCGGTCCTCTGGTTGCCTAATTACAAGCACACACATGCTTTCTTACAGCAGTCAGGCAAATGCAAACCATCATCAACGCGGAATATTGTAAGCGTAGACTATTGAACACTGACATAAAATTAATGATTCAAATGATTTTATAGAATAATATCACAAAAAATACGCAATGAAACGACAAATATAATGGGTAAAAAAAAGCACGAGAAAAGAGGAACTAACTTCTAGCAGAGCTTGTTGAAGTGTTAGTTCCTCAGATGCTGTTTTACAATATAACATGAACAAAGTATGCTTGGAAATCAATAAATAGACATAATTATGTAGCTAAGAAATTCTAAATTAAAGCTGCATGTCAACATTATAAATATATAATGTGCTCACAGAAACGACAGTCTGGTGTACTCGCTGTATACCATGAAAAGAAGAGGGTAGTTCGCTGGAACGTCAGCGAACTTTCACCTGCAAGTCAGAAAATCTTTCAACACGTCTTCATTCAATCTTATAATCTGACCAGGAAATCATCTCCTGATCCAATTCATCTAAATGGGGGGGGGGGTGGGCAAAAGAGGCGAGATGAGGTGCAGGTTGGTGGGAATCTTACTTTGGAGGCGGTGCTTTCCGTGGTCACCCATCTCGATTCTCCATGAAATGACTATAATTAATCTAAACAGTGTTTGAACATTAGGCTCCATTAATAGCTTTGTGAGATTAATCACTTTAGTCGTTGTAGGTCGTAAGAGACCAGATGGTTTACTCATCTTTAATGCCAGGAAGGTGCATACATTATTCAAGTAGACAGAGACCTTAGTCCCTTTGCTCGGTGAACCAAAGATGAGCAAAGATTATAGATAACTCATGTTGGCTTGTAATTGAAGTGAGCCTACATGAATGAGGGAAGATGCTTTGAGACTAGTAGGTTAAGATGTGCGTTGTATGATGTATTTCAGCTTCTTGTTATTCCCTTCGTTATCTGTTTTCAGCGTTATTGTCATTGTGGTCAGTATCATCACCATCATCCTCATTATCATCATCATCATCACCAATATTATCTTCATTATTATCATCATCGTCATCATTATCATCATCTTCATCATCATTATCATCACCAACAACAACATCATCATCATCATCGTCGTCACCATCATTATTATCAACATCATTATTTTCAATATCTTCGTCTGCGGAACCATCATAGTCACCGTCATCATCTTCCCCCTCCTCCTCCTCATCATCGTTACTACTACCCGTAAATGTACATAATCATTCTCAACTGAAACTGTTCCTTACCGCTCTCCTTTGCACGCATTCGTGTCCCAGATGTGCTTTTATCGATTACCCTTCATCACCGTTAAATGCAAGAGGGATTATTGGCGAACTTAAAGGAAGGGAAAGTCTGACTTGGATGCAGACATTGAAAGTGTATAGTTAATGAGAAAGTAAGTTGGCTGTGCACATCAGATCAATCACATAATAACTATTCTCTGCAGGTATTACTAACATGTCAACAACAAGTTTTGTAAACGTTGGAAATAAATTCCACCCTTCCTTATTTCCTTATCTGTCAATTTTTTCTCACTTTCTACACTTTCCTCTTCTTTTTCTTTATCTCCTTTCTCTCTCTCTCTCTCTCTCTCTCTCTCTCTCTCTCTCTCTCTCTCGTTCTCGTTCTTTTTTCCCTTCTCCACCCCTTTCGTTCCGTTCTCACGGCGTCTTCATTTTTTCCTCTGCACCCTCGAGGTTAATGAATAATCCGCAAACCTTGAAAAAAATGATAATGCCATCTGCCCTCCTTCACTTAAGATCATAATAGACATGGGATTTTCCCTGTATAATTATGTCGTTCATCTATCTTAATCTCAAACTGCTGCTGTGATATTTTTGTATTATCACAAATCTTTACTGAATATATTTCCTGTGCTTGTTTGTTCATCATGATATAGTTTGAGTATCGAGGGAATACGATATTTAAGTCCATCTCTTGGGTGGAGTGTTTGCAATATTAATTTCTTTCCGACTACTCTGTCTGTTCGCAAACTAAATTTTAAAGGGATCATTATGATGACCAATGGGCAAGTGTATACATCCCCCTGGAAAATGATAATTATTATTCATTGTCGATAGGGACATTGGTCTCTCTGAATGCCCCCACCCCTCACCCCCGATCCACTTCCTCATCATCTCTCTCTCTCTCTCTGTCCACTTCCTTCCTCTCTCTCTCTCTCTCTCACACTCACACACACACACACACTCTCTTCTATCTCTCTCTCTCTATCCCAAACTCTCCCAAACTCTCCAAACTCTCCCAAACTCTCTCTTCTTCTTCTCTTCTCCCTTTCTCTCCCTCCCGTGAACTCTACGTATTGCTTCCACTTCTTCTTTTCTTATTCGCTTGCTCATTTTTTCAGATCGCGCATCTCGCTTATTTCCTACCAATCCTCGTATCTTTCCTATACTCATTTCCTTCCAATATCCTCACTCATCACTTGTCATTTTCTCAGCGAGAATACATGCACTTCGTCTCAAGTAATTCCGAGGATCACTGTCCTATAGAGCTACTGTCATCGTCAGAATAAAATAAGTATTTATTTGTTTATCAAACTAAAAAACCCTACAAAATGTAGTGCCCATTTGTGTATACTTTTATTTCCCTCAGAGTTTACTTGCAAGTAGTGTATATCTAATAAACTTTTTCCAGGGTTTTGCAAAAGCTATGTCATTCTTCTGGTGTTGTTGATAGCCCCTTTATTGCGTCCTGCATCTTATGTATATTCAGTCAAGGCAAACCTTTCAAAATGATAGCTTTTTCCTTTCTTTCTTAAGCATGACAATGAGGATATGTTGAGACAAGCACCAACTAGCACCCTTTCAAAACTCCACTTAACTCCAATCGTCAACAAACCGGGTACCCTTTGTAAGCACCCCCTTCTTAACATGACGGCGACTTGACGACGACGACATGAATAACGAGCGCTGTCGCACTCTTGATGCTAGAAACATAACACGACTTTCCATCGCAGACGTTCGTTCTGCTCGCTGGGCTCTCATAGTGCAGACGAGGGGCGCGGAAAGAGGGTACACATCGAGATATCGATATACATTCGCGCGCCAAACCGGGAAAACCACATTCATATCTGATGTAGATTACAGTACATACGGCGCAATGATATGTGACGAGAAGCTATGCCTCAAGGGAGCTTTACAGACCGATTTAATTCATGTAGACACTCCTATCATTTCACACATTGGATGGGTAAAGCCAAGGATGCATCTCTCTTTTCTTACAAAAAGGTTTACATTTTTAATGTTAGGCTTCCTAGAAGAATATTCAATTGTAAAGAAAATTTTTGGCTTGCACCCAGTAGATGAAGATCGCGCACAACAAGGTTAACACGGTTAACATTTGTTATTTCGTCCTTACTTAAGTTATGAAGTATAATATAGCATATCGATTGTAAATATATTTAATATTAACAATGTCAATTGGTCTAAACTGATTTAGTATAAATGTTTACATGGACAATATTAGTAATATGTAATTTTCCTGTCACTTCTTTTATTTGTAATTTCACTGGGAGGCATCAAACGAGGTGAGATTATTCTTAAGGTTTGACTATTCTTCCTTTGTGATCAATATGCATGGTTATGGTGCATTTTATTAGTATTTCCATTATTATTTCTATCTAATATTTTATTTAGTACCGTTTCGTTTGATTGCAAGTTATGAAGATGTAAATTAAAAGCGGGTAAAATACGATCATCCTGTAGTATACTTCTCTTAAGAATCAGACACTCTCGCTATCTTCTCCATAATCTCTCTCTCTCTCTCTCTCTTTCTCTTTCTCTTTCTTTCTTTCTTTCTCTCTTTCTCTTTCTTTCTTTCTCTCTCTCTCTTTCTCTTTCTCTCTCTCTTTCTCTTTCTTTCCTTCTCTCTCTTTCTTTCTCTTTCTTTCTTTCTCTCTCTCTCTTTCTCTCTATTTCTCACAATCTCTCCCTCTCCCTCTCTCTCACACACCCTTTTTCACCCCCCCCCCTCTCTATCCGTACTCCTCAAGCTCCGCATTAAGAATTCTAGAAAGAATATATTACTCGGTAATTGGTAGTCTGATGGAAAACAGAATGCATTACGTGAAATGCGAACTGGCGATAAATTCGTAATAGACCAAATTCTGGTGCGTTATGGCAAATATGATGAATAAAATGAAGGGGGGTTAAAAGCATAAATAACATAATTGATAGGTAAAGAATATGCTTTTTTTTAAATTGATTTCAAGTGCAGTAGAGTAAATTATACATAGTAGCACTGCGTTATAAATTCGACTTGTTATTGGTGTTATTGTATGTGCTTCTGCATGATTAAGTATGTGTTCAATAGAATGAAATGGTGGATTAGGTGCTGCAAGCACGTTTTCGGATTCCATCACGAATAATCGGCTGGATGGAGAAATGAAATGAAAGGAATGTTTGGTGCGCTCTAACATTCTCATCTCCGGGAATATCCTGGGGCTTGTCCGGCTGAATGCCATTTAGGGCCGGTAAAGCTGTAACATTTATATCTATATTACTAAAGTATGAGGTAAAGGTTGAATTTGCCTTTCCAATCCTTTCAGCGATGATGTTATACTGCTGTACAAGAATAAGGAGTGTCCGTTTCATCCATCACACACCCTTGTTGTACCGGCTCTGTATACGACAGAGGAGTAACTCTCTTTACTATAGATAGGAGTGCCCATTTTATCTATAAGACACCCCTCTTACACCCTATATACCACAGAAAGGTGCATGTCTCTTCCATGTTACGCCCCTATGATAACCTATAGTGCCCCTCTCATCCATTAGACGCTCTTGTTATACCTCTATATCAGATATGAGAGCCTCTCTCATCCGGCTATTACACCCTTCTACCAGGGAGGAGTTCATGTTGATCAAGACGTGAAGGTATTCAAAGCAGGCTTGGGTGGATGTAATAGTGATTTCTGGAATCTGACACAAGGGGGTTAGTCTGTATTCCATCCATTCAATGCCTCACTTGTGATGAATAAGACCAGCCAACAGCTGTGTGCGGAGGAGTAGTATTACAAAATAAATTTCTTCTCCCCGCCCTCTCCCTCTCACTCTTCTCCATACCCATCCCCTCTCACCCTATCGCTCTCTCCCTCCTCTCACTTCTTTCTATATCTCTCACACGCACTAGATTTGCTTATGTCCTACATCCACATAATTATTATGCATGTATTGATTATTAGTGTATTCTGCCCCTCTTTATTAATGTTCCACCTTTCTACTATAGTTTTATTTGGGGACATTCTCTCTCTCTCTCTCTCTCTCTCTCTCTCTCCCATTACGCTTTAGAATTGTGATGATCTTTCTTAATTCATGCATTTCCCATCCTTCTTCTTTTACTTCATCATGTACATTGTTCGACAAACAATATAAAATCAACTTACTTAGTCCCGATTGTCTGCTTGTAGACCATTCGATTATATAACAAGTATTATCATCTATGGTACTACCATGGTGCCCCTCTTCTAGAATGATCGCCTGCATCTGATGCGGGTCGTCAGGTGGATGGAATTCATTGGATGATCTAGATACCAATGCACGGTAGGAGGGGATAAAACCAGCTCCAACTATAGCTACCAGTGTTACTCACACCCATTCTCGCCTTCACAGGCTGGTTACGTACTAGTCATCTCAATATTTCGACCAGCAATTTTCTATTGCAGTTTGGATAAATGCTATGCATTTCCTGATTATATTTTTCTTGTACTATACTCTCACTTGAAGCTAGAATCTCATCTCCTTAGCTGACTTATTTTGATTCAAATTTGGACGTATTCTAAACATTTTATCAACGTCTCACCAGTGTCTTGCATTCGGATTATTGTAATACTGCCCCTGTATTATTATCTTCCTTCTTTCGCCAACCTGGAGCCCGATAATCAAAATTTTGGAATGGCCTATCAACGAGATCCTTACAATTATTCTTACAGTTCTCGACGTCGCTTCACCGACGATGGCGGATGGGAGCAACAACCAATGCCTAGTCGACTCGGTCTGGAGCAACGCTTCGGCGATGTCGTCCACTTCGATGATGATTTGGGCGACTTCCCTGCTCACCCTCAATCATCGCAGTACTACGTGACGTCGAGGCCGACTGCGACCGCCATGGTGCCTTCGAGGAGGATGGAGGTCGCTAGTATGCCTCCGCTGAGGATGGGTAGGACACCCATTCCCGTGTCGACGGGGGATGTCATGATGACCGATACCGACTTCAAAGTCGCTGTCGACGTCAGTAACTTTGACCCAGAGGACATCGAAATCAAGGTAAAATACTAAAGTAATACATCATTTTCCAATAAAAAGAAGGTTGAGTTCTCGAAAAGGTGAAATTCTAATATGTAATTTTTTTCACATCACAATGAGATGGGCTCACAATGACGGGTTTAAAGATAAAGTTGAGTTCTGGTCATGCGATCGCATTGTTAAAGAAACGTTGTGGAATCTATCAGAAAACGTTGATCATCTAGCATATAAGTATTGGTGTGTACTGTAACTTCTGCAAGGTTCTGGAATCGACGAAATAATAACAAAGAAATTTGGCCCAGTTTTGGTAAGGTTACAAGTCCCGTTACAAGCACTGTACACAAAATTATGTACTTGGGACTACACGAAAATGTGGCATAAGAATGTAAGGCATTTAAAGAGCCATGCTTTTGAGGGAACATTTTTTTATCTGATGTTCTTCTAAACTTGCATAATAACAATTACAACGCTCACAAATTATTTTTCACCTTTCCCCAGAACTCAACCATCTCTTTAAGCAAGTGTAATGACACCCGCCCCCTCCCCCACTCCCTCTCCCCACAAGTATCTCCTCTCAGTCCCGATCATGGTCTCACTGAGTCTAGATTCTTCGCATTACCAAACAGCTATGAAGCCCTTTCAGTTTAATGTACCGGTGATAGATGTACTGTACAGTGAAGGTTCAAAGAGCTCTAGAATGCAAACAGCCCATGACACTTACTCTCTATCTTACAACCCATTTTTTCAATTAAAGAATGAAAACGGGACGAACTAAGCTTAAAAAGGCTTTAATTGGATATTGCCCATGAAAAAGAATAAACCCTAGAATAAGATGTAGGCTGCAATATAATATACTAATA
Source organism: Strongylocentrotus purpuratus (assembly GCF_000002235.5). NCBI lineage: Eukaryota > Metazoa > Echinodermata > Echinoidea > Camarodonta > Strongylocentrotidae > Strongylocentrotus > Strongylocentrotus purpuratus. Next base: position 31,904,611 of record NW_022145614.1, on the reverse strand, counting down.
TATTTGAACTATTAATTGTATACGATGTTGTTGTTTGCAATATATAAAGAGTGGTGAAATAAAAAAATATGGGACTACTACCCAGCTTTAAAAAAAAAACATTACAATACTTCCTGCATAACAACAACATATCCTTATTCTACACACTTCTTTATTATGACGTCGATCAAACAAAAATCAACCAATCCAAAAAATAGTGACAATTTTAGAAAACCAACTTCCAGAAGTTACCACAGTAGTCACTTTCAAACTTCTCACGCCCCACTGTCAATGCTTTGCTATTGTATAATGAGAAGGTGTTGTGCAAACACTAACTGTTATTTTTAACGTGTTGGTGACAAAACTCATCACCGTCCAAGTTGACGCCATGCATGTGAGCTATGTACATACTACGTTTATAGAGAGTCAAGGTCATGAACGCATTCAGTTGGAGGTTGCTATTAAGGTTGTCTATACGTGAGAAATGAAACACATTTAAACTTTGAAGGGAGTAGTTAAGCATCAGGAAATGATAAGGATTTTAAACTTCCATCTACAAAATGCATTTGGTATGACATCTAGTTATAAGAAGCAATTAGTTTAAACCATTAAGCTTGATATTTTTTTCTTAGCTTTTCTTAGCTTTAGAAATTTTGGTTTTAAAAATATGCAAAACAAATGAGAAGAACAATTTCGTATTACAAAGAATAAATACGATAACAACTCTTGTACGATGAAATGAACTTTAAACTTTAGTTTAAATGATACAGCCGTTATGAATAAATATGCTTCATTCATTTGTCACAGATACAGCATACCACTCACTAAATTACAATCGAAAGGATATAATCATTTAGGTCCTGAAGATTTCACATGTTCAAAGGATATTATTTTTGTTGAGCTTGACTGCTTGATAGAATTTACACATTTCTTAAAGTTGTCGGAACATAGCCTAATAACTAGGGCTCGCCATGTAAGTAATAATTTTATAAATAATAAGAATTTGCTTTTAACAAAAATCTTCATTGTATCAACACTCTAGCGTATAGACATGTATGCTATTGTTACATCATAAATGTAACTAGTGGGCACAGCCATTTAGGGGCACTAATATCATGCGGGGTATCGCTTTTATAAAATGGGAGTTAACATGGCCACCGATGTATAGGGGGAGAGGGTCTTACTGCGTTCCTTTCTCATCCTTTTCCTCCCCTTTCCATTTTCCTTTCTTCTTCCCAATTCGATGGGGGGGGGGGGGTTGCTCCCGTGCCCCCGTAGCTACGCCAACGTCTACCTATATATAACTCAATTGGTACGTACTCCCTGCTGGCTTGCATGGGGTTGCACATTCCTATACGTACAGTCATCACGAGAAATTACTTCCAACCGTTTCCATGTTCATTTATATGCTTTTATTTCTTCTTATATTGCATGGTTACACTTTTAATGTCGATGATGAGGAAGAGGATGATGATGAGGATGATAATGTTATTTATAATGACAATAGTAATGATTGTTTCAGAGACGTCATTCAGAAGACAGTTCCCCAAATATTACGGTTTTTTTTTTCTTTTTGTGTCATATTGCAATGTAACACCTTCCATGATGATGATGATGATGATGATGATGATGATGATGATGATGATGATGATAACGATAATGTGAGGTGGAGAGGAGCAATGTAGTTTAATGCGTTGCTCAAGGACATATTAAGTGCCGTAGCGGGGCTCGAACCCATGACCTTTGCATTTCTAGTCAAGTGATTAAAATACTCGACTACGACACCTCTACACCACTTTAAGATTTCATGTTTGACGAACGAGTCATCTTTCCTTTCAATCTCTTTTCAGATCGTTGAATCCGAGTTGACCGTGCACGGTAAACACATGGAGAAGCAGGACGACCACGGGAAGATCTCCCGGGAGTTCACCCGTCGTTACACCCTCCCACCCGATGTCGACCCCACTACTGTGACGTCATCATTAGGTCAAGATGGCATCCTGGCTATCTCAGCCCCTCGCAATCCTCCCAAACCTAAGAACCAAAACATCCCTATCAAAGTGGAGAGTAAACCAGCAATCAGTGGTGCTAAGAAGTAAAGTACATCAGATAGTTCGCCAGATATTTAAATAACTGTCTTCGCTTAGGCATGTGTAGATTTTATAAATTAAAATTGTTGAATAGTATGCATGATGACTGGATTGTGATTGCCTTGCTTGGTGTCATAAAATAGAGGCTAAAATAACGAAACAGAAGTATTCTCAAAATGGAGGCCCTTGTCCCCCAAATATCGTTCATTGTTTAAAAATATATCATGATTGCTGAATGAGTTGTTTAACAAAACATATCACATCACTCATGTACAGGCCCCTTTGCGCTTTGGAATATAAATTGGTAATTTCAATTGTGTATAAATACCTAAACAATGTGAAACCATTTGACATTTTCTACTGCTTCTGTATATCTAATAGTTTTAATACGATCTTTAACCTTACCTCAACCTGGCCTCTACGCTGTGTCAAATTACCAAATCAGACATAATTATTATAATAAAAATAGATATTGATCACATATTGATAAATTTCTTAAAGGCATGCATTGTTTAACAATGTTAAATCTGAGATGCACGGCCCTACGTGTTATCAGTGTCTGTGATGTGATGTAATATTGAAGCCCTAACAAAATTGCGCTTCAAAATGATCAAGAAGTGCCTCAAAAAATTAAAAATCTTTGAGTGACCGGTTTTACCATACTCGCTTTCCCCAATAGACTGTAGTGTTATGAAAACCGTTTTTCAAAATTTGTAATTCCAATCATAAATATCTTGATAATCAGACAGGCGATCGGCTTGTAAAAGTCATGGAGTTCCTGACTGACCTAAAGGTTTATAATTATCATTGCAGCATGAGCTAAATCCAGGATTTAGTTTCAGAATCTGAGACAAAGTTACCGGATCCCTTTAAGGAACGTTATATTGATATTATTTTATGCTTTCATTTTCAAAGATCTAGAAGTTTATCTTGTTTGTGCTTATATTCTTGAAAGTTTACTGTGACTATTTTATATCTTAGAAAATTATTGAAGGAATAATCATTACTGACTGTTTGATATGACCCAATTTTAAATGAACTTTTTATCTTTTATGGATCATCCTGTCTAATCTTTATCTTTTTCCTTCATTTTTGTAACGTCATTTTACTCTTTGTTTTTATGTTACATTAAATGTTACTAATAGATCAAATTACTGTTTTTGAATAAATAACTTGACTTTAAAATACTCAGTTAGGTTGAAGCTTCAACATCATACATTCAAAACGAAATTCAAAAAGTTAATTATATTTGCAAACCCTTGGTCCACAGCTCTCTTGCCAGTGACAAGCGTTTGGCTTCTATATTAATTTTTGTTTAAGAATATATAAGTTTATGTCAATTTTTATGGAATCTATTATTAGATCCACAATTTCTGTAGAAGCCTAGCTTTTAAATATCATAAGCTTTAAAAGAACAGGACATAAATTTAGAGATGATTTGTACAAATAAATACTGTTCGTAGTCGAGGTTATATCATGAAGGTAATCGTTATTTTGCTAATCTGTACATCATAAATAATAAACCGTATCCTTGCGTCAGTGGAATTGTCAGGGGGAAACTAGATTCTTGTTGTATGAATGGCCTCATATCGCATTTCATCTTTGGATGTTGAAATTATATATTTATATCTATTCTTCCAAATAATTACTCTGCACTCTCAAAACTGAATTATTTTTTAAAGGATGAGGAGTAACATCGTGACTCTAACACTGTTTATGAGAACTCTGTCACTTGCTCGTATTTTAAATAGTCACCTAACACTTTGTTTTAACAACGTATAGGTTTACGCCTCATGCGGACTCAGAGTGTGGACGTTCACATTATGCTTTGTATATGTTTTATTTATTAAATGTATAATACATAATGATATTCTTCTTCCAAATTATCTTTGTCATCCACTGTAGATGTTTGTAAACTTACATGTATCATTAGGCAAATATCTTGTATGTATTTATTGTAGAGTATGTTGCTTCACTTGCTTTCTAGCAGTGGATGATTCGTTTGCAATAAACTTCCTTAAAATTGGAGATCAATTTTGATATCATTCATTATTTAACACAGCGAAACGACGTAAAATGAAACTATCTTCGAATATCGTGTTATTCTTAGTCATAAACAACTACTATCGGTTGCCCTATAAAGTTACTAAAAATAGAAACCATATTTAGAGGAGCAATTGAGACTTTGAATAAAACCTTACCGTCTTTTGATTGCCCCGGGACAACTATCCCAGATAAAAATACAAATATATTACCTTGTGTGTTGTCTCCCAAATTAGGATACGAGTCCATTCGGTAGGGGGGGGGGGGGTACTGTTAACCGACCGGTAATTGTCCAAGGGTTATTTTTTGTTCGTTTGTTTATATAATTTGTTATACTTGATTACTGACTTATTGGAATGGTATGAATAGAGGTAGGAAAATTAAAGGAGAATTTCACCCTGATATTGAGTTGGTTTTAATAGAAGCAGTAAAATGAAAGAAACAGGTCAGTGAAAGTTTGAAATTTATGATTTTTTGAAGGTGCGATCAATCAAACAAAAATTGGCAACTCTATGACGTATCTTGCGAGGTCCCTTCTCATTTGTCTTGTACTAAAATACTTCAAAAAATTAAATATTCCCTTAAGAAAATTTTCAATCATACATTCACCCTAAACAGATTATGTTTTTATACAATCCCTGTGTGACACAAATATATTCCGTCATCAATAATTAAGAAAATGGAAGTTTGTGAAATTTCCTGTACAGAGCAAATTGGAGACGGGCTCGCAAGATACGTTACACTAGCTGTTGCCAATTTGTGTTCCACTGATGACAACTTCGAAAATTAATAACTTTCCTATTTTAAATCGGATCCAATTTTCACTAATATGTTTCTCCAATTTGCAATGCTTTTATAAAAACCAACTTAATATCAGGGTGGGTTTCCTCTTTAAGAGAGGTATTCTTTCGTGAGAGGAGTCGTGAAAAGGACTGGTGAAACATACAGGTTATGTATGTGAAGAGAGGATCGGGACTCGATGTTTCGATCAGGTTGACTGTGTGTCATCTATTTCTATCTATACATTACCAAGTAGTACAACATAGGACAAAGGGGCATTTACTCAATTTCATCTGCAATAATATAGTTTGATTAAACACTGATCATATACACCTTCTAGAGATGAAAAGATATGAAAATAGGCATTTTTGAAAATCCATAATTTTTGGCCAAAAGAAAAGGGCTTACCTCCTTGCCGTTTTTGTCAAAAAGGGGAATTTTTGTCCATTTCATGAAATTATCTACAATAACATTGTTTGATTAAACAGGGATCATATACACCTTCTAGAGATGAAAAGATTTGAAAAAGGGCCTTTTTCAAATCCATAATTTTTGGCCAAAAGTCGGATGGGCTTACCCCTTGCCGTTTTTGTCAAAAAGGGGCATTTTTGTCCATTTCATAAAATTATCTACAATTACATGGTTTGATTAAACAGGGATCATATACACCTTCTAGAGATGAACAGATTTGAAAATAAGCCTCTTTGAAAATTCATAGTTTGGGTCAAAAATGATGATGCCATTTTATGTCAAAAAAGGGTATTTTTCTACATTTCATGAAATTCTCTGCATTAACATAGTCTGAATAAAAAGGGATCATGAAACAATCTAGAGATGTCTATATCCCTTAAAACGCCACAGTCCTTTTCAGGACTACCTACGTGGTGAAAGCGCAAAATTATGAATTCCTGATGGTCATTTAAGAAAGGAATGAACGAAAAGCTTGTCAAAGTATTCACATTTATTCATAACATTTTTTACTCGTAAAATATAACCAGCATTTCGAGTACATGTATATATGTTACATTTATCAAATTGTACAAACATATCACATCAATCAAGTTGCACTCAGACTCAAATATATAGAAATTATTTTCTTCAAAATACACTTAATGAAATCTAAATGAAATAACTTTATATAAGAAGATAATTACAAAGAGAAACCACATGTTAAGAACAAATCCTAATTACAAACTTATAATTATACATAAGAAAAAAATGTATAGAAAATTAAAGTAGATATATAAATTTCAGTGCAAAATAAGGAATTAAAATCATCTTGATAAGACCTGCTTTTTATCGGAATAGTAATTGATTCATGCTATCCACGCAGTGGCATGGTGTGAGTCTGGCCATCAAGGGGAGAGGGAGGCACTGGTAATAGTATGTGGATGGAATTCCATAAAGTCAGGGGAGGGGTGTGGGAAGGGGTTGTATCATATTCTTTCCACAATGCCTTTCCCTCCACCTTCCTCTTTCTTTCTCTCTAATTTCTTTTATTTATTTATTTCTTCTTAATTCTACTGAGGGTGAAAGGGCACGTACCCCGTTTTCCTCATACCTACGTCACCGCGTTTAAGAGATTCCTTAACGGTCTAAACTATTTTCCTTTAATGTTCCAAAAATAACATGTGACAGAAGCATGCATATTCAGTAATGAGATAGATGAGATATTCTACGTAAGACTGGCACATAAATGAAAAAACATAATATTTACAGAAAATAGGAAAAATTATTACGTTCTGTTCAAATAAACAACATTATAATTTTATAGAGAATGCAAAGAAATCTTGATGTGTTATACGTTATACAAAGGCAGAAGGGCATAACTCCGTGAATTAATCGTCCTTATTCTCTTCCACGATAATGACTGTCAATATCTCATTAAGAAAGGTTTATAAATAAAATCTGAACTCCAAATATAGAATGCAATTAAGTAAAAACAGTCTATCAAACTAACGTTTCATGATTATCTGAATTTGACAACAATTAATTGTATTTTTAGATTTCGGTTCGCCATGTTTAGTGACGTAAAAGATTGCTAATCAAAAAGTCAGATTTTTACATAATTTATCGAAGCACTCAAAAATAATTAGTAGTAGTTATCTACTATGAAGTTAACTACATAGTATCACTTATTTGATCTTGGTCCCACACTAGTATACAAAATACATTGTCCATACACTCTAAAAACTGAAATGTTGAATATCAATTTAAAAGGGCCAAGGAGTGACCACTCTTTCAAAATGTCAGATTGTTTCTTTTAACCTGCTAGATTCAACCTTTATAATGTTGGATCCAGCATGTTCAAAGTGTTAATCTACCATTTTGAAAGAGTGGTCACTCCTCGGCCCTTTTAAATGGTGATTTAACATTTCAGTTTTTAGAGTGTACGATACCGGGTTAGATTTGAACCCCTAACCTGTGGATTGAGAATCAGCCGAATGACCCACAATGTGCTCTGGATAGTGATAAACGTAGCGTCACCAAAACCTAGCAAATACGTGGCTCCCTGCACTTGAACTAAAATTGTGATTTGAATGACTAAGTAATTCATTGCGGGTTAACACTTCGGTTACTCTCTTCTGTTTACTGTAAGGTCGCTCGTTTGCGACACATGCAGTTTTGCACAAAACAATATTGATTGCTAGTGGCTTGTGCAACACAATGGATTTGCAAAATTACCCTTTTCTGGTCTTGATTAGCTCCATGACAACCCTTTAACACATGTATAGATTAACGTTTTGTACAGAAAACAGTAAAGTAACCTTAATGCCTGTGCTATATATATCTATCCAATGAAAAACACAACAGGGAGATTATTTGCGTGGCATGATAAGAGTTAAGAAATGGTCTTATACCAAGTTCAATAAGAGGGCGCTACACTAGAATCAAGATTTCATATACTGATCTCTACGAAACGGTTTCATCCTTGGGTTCATCGTACGAATCATCTAAACGGAACAGAACGACACTCTTTCAAAGTAAAAAAACAAATTTTAAACAAAATTGATGGAATCCTATATTCAAGTGTAATACCTTAATTGCTATAGTGGTAAAAGGAGGTGTCGAGATGTTAGTTTAAATATAGTGATTAAACCAAAATAATATTGCTTTGAGGTTTTGAACAAGAAAAGCACTCATTATATCAGCAAAATTAGTATTTACTAACTGAATAAGACGAAATGATAGACAGTCGTCATGAAGAAAGCGATGACAGTTATGAGCTTTCAAACAGTGGTTATAAGAAAATGTGATAATTATTTAAACGGGCATAAAAATATGGTTTCTGTTGCGCTTTCATACATACTTATGTACATCTTCAAATTACATTATTATAGGAATTACACACACAAATATCAAATCAACCGACATGTAATTAACGTAGCTATATATTTGATTTCAAATGACATGTTTCACGATGATACAACGAATCTACATTACAAATATATTCTCTTTTGATTTACTGTTGATTTTTCTAGATACAAAAATAGCTCCTCAACGTAAAATTCTGTTTTGCTTTTTTGACTTTCAATAAAACAAAGAATCTTTAAAGTATATATATAAAACAAATTCTTTTGGATGAAAATGCTGCAAAACCACCCTAAAGCTTGTATTTTTCTTTTAACTTCTCTTAAACAGCCTAAAACCATGAAAATGCCTGTTCTGTCTGTACTTGTTTTTAAAATAGTACCTTTAGGATAAGGTAGCCTGAATATGTTGAGAAAAAATAGACAATGTTTAACTAAAAATTATTACAAAATCGTTTGGAACCGAATAGTATTCGGATGTTACATAACAGCAATAACATGATATATAAATCCTTTGTATAGCATGCTTTATCTAGCTACTGTTAATATATAATTCCTCTATGTTTACATGTCACGTATATCTTAAGTTTTAGTGCAATTCATTGTTATCGGGTGTGAAAGTGAATTCAGTGCAGTGAATAAAAAGCTTGCTATTCTTAGAAGACATTGCAATACCATGTTAGCTATAATTTTTTTGAGAAAATCTTGATTTTAACAATCAAATCCAAGGCTGATATTAACAGACACAAATCGAAACGCTGGCCCAATTTGTAAACTTTGTCTGGTATGGTATTTGTATACGATAGTAATAGTGGGAGTGTGGGGGGGGGGGGGTATACATGTTGTTTTATTAGTTACAGCGAGTTTAAGTCCAAGTTAAATCGGCAAAGATTGCAAAGGGGGCTTGAATTTGCTATTTTTGCCACTGTCACTACATGCTATTGATCTACGTTTATGGTTTTGCCTTTCAAACAGTCAAAGGCTTTCATTGGTGCTTACGTTCTGTCTAGTTTGTTTGGAAAAGGGTGGAATCCGGACGTCGGTCAGTGATGGGCAGTCAGTCAATGATACAGTACGTCATCGAAAGAGAAAAAAAGTAAACAAGTGAGAGAAAATGAACAATGGAAATTGGTCTCGAGAACAAATGGTATATATTGTTTGTTTTTTCGGCCTCGTGGGTCCTTGGTCAACATGGATTCTCCTTCCCTGACCAGTGGTCACCACATGCAGGTATAAATGAAGGGTTAGTAACTTCTAACTTGGCCAGAATAATTTGAATTTTTATACTAAATTCACTTCTAGGTTATTTATATTTCTTGGTCGGAAAAGAAATAGTCACTATATTCGTCTATGTAAGAAAAAGTTTAATTTGTATAAAATTGAGAATTCAAAGGAAAAAAAAAATACGCTGGAATATGTAAATGTATTGATACTATTTCAATTATTCTTATAATTGAGAGGGTATTTGTTGCAATTCATGATCAGTCAGTCATGTCAGTTGTTAAGGCTGAGCTGATAAGTCCGTTAGTAACTGAGTCTGTAATGTGTGATTATAATTATGGCACTAGTAAACCCGACTCGTAGGGTTGAGTCAAGTACATTATATTAATGTATAGGTCAAGGTACTATCATGTATACAAAAACAATTGAAAGTTGAGTTTAAAAATGGATCTTTCTATTGTGGGGAGTTGTTAAAAGTCCGCAACTTTTTTGGCTTGGAAAACATTATCTAAAGACATTATGCAGCTTAAATAAACTGTATATTATGACTATAAGTATTAGGTATACAGTATACAACATCAGTATAGCAGAAATACGTTTAGTGACCAAGGCGTTTTGTACAAAACATGTAGTAATAAATAGATAGAATATACAATGGTGCTCATTTTGTGCGGGTTTCAGAAACGAGAAATGGCCTACAGAAATACAAAACATATATTCATTATCATTTTCTTTCACCAATTGATTATGAGCAGGCACGTAGCCACGGGGGACACGGGGGGGGGGGGGCACGTGCTCCCCCAAAATGTCCAAGATCGTTGAATTTTTATAGACCCCTTTTTTTAACCTCGATCGATTACATGTATGTGCCCCCCCCCCCCCAACATCAAACTCTGGCTACGTGCCTGATTATGAGCCATGTTATTGTTACACATCAGACATTGAATGAGTTGAATTATTCATAACATAACTCTATTAATTACACAATAATTGGATTTTCAAGGTGTAATGATGATAGATGCTAACACTTGTTTAAAGTTGTGTTACAACGTATTCCGTGATAACATAAAACATACAACTACATTGCCCCGTAACACTATGTAATCATTGGTAATGTCCAATCAAGATCATTGTTGCATGGACACAACGTTCAAAAGGGTGAACATTAACCAATTAGAATCGTTTTTTTTTCAAATCTGGAATTGATTGTAAAGCTTAGTGTTACGGGACCCAAGAGTAGAAATCCACTATCAAACTAGTGAAATCCACTCTTAAAAGAGTCATTCAACCACTCCTTTTAGAGTGGACTCCACAATAACTTGAATGAATTCAACTCCAAAACAACATGATGCCTGATACGACTCCTACAAGAATGGATTTTCGCTCGTCTGTATTTAAAGAAGAAAACGATCTTGAAATATTCTCTTCAAAATTAATTACTACATACAAATATATATTAAAGTTTACAATACAACATTGACAAATTTCTTGTCCTGATAGTGATATTAAAAATCGTGTGCTGAAGCGATTTCTATATGTATGTGTAAAGGCTCATATCTTCAAGGGTAAAGGATGTGTGGAAAGGATCGACCCTTCCTATACGTATTCATAGAGCTAGGACCACCACTTCCGGGACCACCATCCCTGGACAACTATCTTCAGGACTGCTTACTGCAAGGCCAATCACCTAGAGGGATAATGGTCCCAGGTCTGCAGTTGTCCGGCCATGAGTGGGAAAGAAAGATGCCAAGGGATTCACTTAATCTATAATATACAAACATTGTATCCTCCTTTTCTGATCAAGCCTTTACTGTCTTCCAGCATTAAACACCATGTTGCATGACATGAGAGCTGCAATAGCGCCCCTTTTGTTGATCCGTCCAGTTGCTGATGCTGATAAAAACATTTCTTCGAAAGGCCAGACAGGAATAAAAGGTCCCGGGAAAAGGTCATCATGAATTCGTGTCATTTTGCTGTTATAGCACGGGCATGGTGATGGGGCCAGAGATGCAATCTATTTTCGGATAATCGTGTAAGGGTAGCACAACTTAAAAACGAAAGGTACTCATTTTCACTCGATACTAACAACATCTTGAACCCAGAGATCAGATTGGACGCCGTTAATTCCGCCATGATTGATGCATTACATGACAAATAGGCCATCTTGCGAAGGTGCAATCATTCCCGAATCGTCTCCATGCACATCCTCACCTGAAGAGAATGATGTACAGGAGAGTCATAGTACAGACAAAGGTTTATATCCATCTTTCTAGCAATCCCTCGAGGATAAAGGCTTGCCCGGCCTGGCAATATATCGTCACTCGAACCTGGCAAGGCATCTCCAGCGGGTTAGATGTCGATACTTTATAGTCAGTCTAAGCCCAGATGTGATTTCTTCTGAAGATGGAGCTGGAATGACTTCATATATTTCTTTCTTCCACGCCATGCGTTTGGTGATTATCCTCGCTCCTCTCTACCAGCCGAACATTACATACGCTCGAAATTGTCTGTTTCAGGAATAGATGTTACTTTTGATGCTCAGTAATTACAATAAAACGTGGATTGCAAGAGATAATAAAGTAGGGAGTGCCAAAGTCCAATGAGTTGTTCCTAAGGAAAAGTAAAATAAAAGAAAGCAAAAGGATAATTTCATATAAGCATAGGGGAATAAAATCAATACAAAATAATAACAGACGAAGTAATTACAATTAGCGGAAAGTGTATCATGAAAGACGACTATATTTTCCTGGAATCTGCAGGTAGATTACTGCGCGGCGTTAAAAGCGGCAACAGTAATATCGATTTATTTTATGAATATAAAAAAGATTCTAATGTAGTGTAGGATGCGAAATAAATGAGGGTGATATAAAAAAAAATTATCAAAATGTATAGCAATTCTTTTAACATGGCCTTCAGAATAATGCAGCTAAGCTTTAATGTTAAAATATACAGTAAAAAAGGCAAAATATTACTTTGCACTTATGTATCATATATATAATTGCATATTACTCATCATAATAAACGTCAGATTTGTGATCTACAAGACTATACACTTCAACTAATAATAAGACATTCAAATTAATGATACACGTTTCATACCAGGTGCGTAATCACGTGAATAATTTAACGTCCGCGTTATTGGTTATTACTTATTTATGCCCTATACAGTTCTGCTTCCAAAACAATTCGAATGATTTTTCTTATTGTTATCTTGTTTGTTATATTCAATCAATTTGATCAATGGAAACACGACAAATTAATTTCTAAATACCGATCTTTGACTCACCATATAAATGACTTACAGCGGATCCAGTTCCATCTCCAGATTGGTTTGTACTAGATGTTGTAGGCATTCCTAGTAAGACAAAATGGCGGATTGGCGTTTAGTTCAACATTTAAGCTATAATATTATATTCTAATTATCAGACTGATCGTTTGTTCAGAGCGAGAAGATACCCTTCTGCCTCTCAGCAGACGGGATAATTTAACCTTAAAGTGACTCGGTAACATTGCCTCCGATTCTGAAACAAAATCCTGGATTTCGCTCATGCTGCAATCATAATTATAAACCTTTAGGTCAGTTAGGAACCCCATGACTTGTATAAGCCGATCGCCTGTCTGATTATCAAGATATTTATAATTAGAAATCAAAATTTCTTTTTTCGTTTTCTTAACGGTTTTTATTACACTACATTCTACTAGAAAAAATGAGTATGGTAAAAGCGGTCACTCAAAGATTTTTTACTTTTTTGAAGCACTTCTTGGTAATTTTGAAGTGCATTTTTTTTTAGGGCTTCAATATTACACCATATCACAGACACGGATAACATCTCACTCTATGCATTTCAGATTTAACATTGTTAAACGATGCCTTTAAGGGTGAAAACTGCAATTCACCGTACGCCGATCACTTTCAAAATGAACAAAATAATCAACTTTTTGATCGCGCTCGCTCATCAGGAAGAATAAGAAGAGATCTAATAGTCCAAGGAAATCTCTGGCGTAGCGTGTCCTGGCACTTATTGGGTTTTCGTATCATTTGGGTGGGGGTGCATCGGCCTCAGTCGGTTGATAAAATGAAAATTAACAAGTCCATTTGCTAGGGGAGGGTGTAGACAAATGTCTAGCTTTATGATTATCTAAGTGAGTCAGTCAGGTCTGTGTCGGAACGTATATGTCCTCACATTTAGAAGAGGGGGGGGGTGTCATCTGCCTAATTCGGTGGACAAAATACAAAGTATAGGGCTCCCCTAGTCACATCGACTACACAACCGAAGACAAAACAACTATAGCGACTACTGCTATCGTGCGTCTTTATACAATGCACACTACCCTTAAAGGACAAACATCTGTAGTTTTGGAATCGGTTTTGCCGGTATGACTGAGGTAACGCCATTGATTAGGGGTGGTTTAAGAGAAGGTTTAAATTTCTTTCATCCGGCACCTCTTTTTCTGAACAAATTATCACTATGTTGTAAAAGTAAAACAATAAGCAGTTTTCTAAATTCACTTTAGCCTGGAAGTGGTCATTATTTTTAAATGAAAAGTAAGACAACAAAGAAGTTGTTGTTGAAATTACTCTTTAAAATGTACAAATGAAATTAAAGAACTTGATATTCAGATTAGGCATGACAGCTTTGAATGAGTTGTGACGTACCATCAAACATGTCAAAAACCATTCTAAATCAAGCTTATGAAAATGAAATTGCGACTTTAACCATTTTGATGAATGTGGTGACGTAAATCATACGCTATAATTATGTATGGTGTATTTATAAAGCTGTTACATCAGCATGAACGCATTCTAAAGTTCAACAATCTTACCAAAAAACATATTTTTGACAAATTTCTATTATATCCTAAATTAAGCTAACATATCCTCTATTTGCTTATTTTCGACCACGTACTATAGGGATTGGAATATCCCGAAAATCAGCTAATAATATGTCCAGTGTTTGCGTTTCCAGCCTGATCTTTCAACAAACAACAGCGCCCCCAACCCGCCCACGGGTAGAACGATTCAAAGACGCACAGGAAATTAAAAACTACAAAAGTCAGCTCCGAGCAGATCGGTGTATTGACTTGCCCTTCCAACTACACTCTTAACGTACTTTGATAGACAAGAAAGATTATTACCTTCATCTAGAGAACAAACATTTATTGGTCTGCTATAAAGAGTAGAGATTGTCTGTTAGGTTTGTTTTATCATGACGACAGGGAATGAATAGAGAGCACATAGACGGGGGAGGGTAAACACTACCTCGGTCTCCCACTCAAAATCTCAAGCTTTAAAATTGCAGATGAGATTTTATTTGGGGCTTCTTGTGCTCTCTTTTTCTCCTTTCACTTTCTCAGATTTTAAAATAGAGAACTAACTGATGTTCTTTTTATCACTTTCCTCTACAGGTATAGCTCTCATTGTGATAAATGTCATTTCAATTGCCGAAACTTCATGCAGAATCATTATTGATAAATGAACAAAATATTAACTGTTAAGGATCGATATCTTTACCAAATCTAAGATTTATGGCCTTAAATTCAACTTTAAAAGGGGTCTTGCTTTTTAACAAAACTTTAAAATTCCCTGATCTCAGAGTAAGCTGTCTTACGATTCAGATTTTATTTTGGGGTCTAAATTTTAAAAATACAAATGTTGGTTTCCACCGCTGTTGAAAAAGCAATAATAAATAACAAAACAAGTATCAATACATATATCACACAATAAATATAATACTCATAAACAGCGAAAGAGAGAGAGAGAGAGAGAAAAAGAGAGAGAGAGGGAGAGAGAGAGAGAGAGACAGGCAGACAGAGAGATAGACAGAGAGAGAGAGAGAGAGAGAGACAGATACAGAGATAGACACACAGAGAGAGAGAGAGAGAGAGAATGAAAGAAAGAAAGAATGAGCGGAGAGAGATCTAGCTGTATCAAATAAATTTTCTATAAATGCATCGAAATGATTGTTACTCAGTCTGTCAGGAGATCTACTCTTGATGTGAACATCTAAACCACCCTCCATTCTCTCTCTCTCTCTCTCTCTCTCTCTCTCTCCTCTCTCTCTCTCTCTCTCTCTCTCTCTCTTAATCCCCTCTCTTTCAATCTCTCTCCTTTATTTGTTTCCATGCTCGTCAAAAACGAATTAAGAGAAATAGAGAGAAATAAAGAGGGAGGGGGAGAGAGAGAGAGAGAAAGAGAGTGAGTGAGTGGGAGAGAATGGAAGGTGTGTTTGGATGTTCACATCAAAAGTAGATCTCCTGAAGGACTGTGTAACAATCATTTTGATGCATTTATAGAATATGTATTCGATACAGCCAGATCTCTCTCCACTCATTCATTCATTCTCTCTCTCTCTCTATCTCTCTCTCTCTCTCTCTCTCTCTCTCTCTCTCTCTCAATCTCCCCCTCTCTTTCAATCTATCTCACCTACCCCAACTTGTTCCCTTTCTCTCTCTTATTTTTGTTTCCATGCTCGTTAAAAACGAATTAAGCTGAGTTTATGGCCCTTAGAATCTGACAGATAACAAATCGAACATCCAACAGCATTTCTTTTGGGGAAGGATCACCTAATAAAAGATGACCCTACCTACTGTTCATACAATGAGAGGATTCTTCAACCCAATTGAAACTGTGTTTTGTAGTTGAGACAGGATTTATCGTGAAACGCTTTTAAGCATTAGTCAGAATGATGTGGAGAATATTTTTCTGAGGGTGAATTCTTATTTTCTTCAGATTAAATCTCTTTCCTGCGTCACGGCTGTAGGATCTATAAAGGCTGAAAGAGGTTTATTACGGTATCGGTCGATCGACATCCTTAGGACTCTTATGACAAAATACTAGTTCATTCAAATCATGAAATTCTGCTAGGACCTTGTGGGCAGGTGTCGTTGAACTCGAAATGATACATAGAAAACCAAAACAATAATGCCTGAAGGAAAAAGAATTTTGGAATTATCGTGCATTATCTTTAACCTATGAAGGAAAAAAGAGCTACAAATATATCAAAAGTTCTTAAATCTTCCCCCTCTCTCTCTCTACCCTTGATCTGCCCATACCCTCTCCCCCTCTCTCTCTCTCTCTCTTGGATTTCTATAATAACTTAGTTATATAATTATTTACCATTTCCACCCTCTCACCCATATCTTCTTGAGTTCAAATTCTACTTACATCAAGATATATCCCATGATTTGATTGACACAGCCCTTTATATGCATGGGCAACTTTCCCATATCTCTCGTCTTGCTCTTCGACTCATATCTTTCCCTGCAAAGCAAAAGCACCCAATTAAACTAATAACATTTTACATGAAATGAAGCTTCTTGTCTTGCCAAGTTTTCTAGAAAGACAGTGACAGCTGATTCGAAGACTCTAATTTTATGCATTCGGACATTTTAATTGTTTGAGAAAAAAAAGAAAATATAGAAATATCGTTGGCGCAAACTTTGATGATGACATGTTATTGTGTGAAATTGTGTAACATAAAAGGGGAGATGCGAGAAGAGAGAGAGAGGGGTACAGAGAGAAAATGATGGAGACAGATAGAAAGAGAGAGAGAGAGAGCGACAGAAAGAAATAGAAAGAAACAGATAGAAGACGGAAATAGAGAGAGAGCGAAAGAGGGAGAGAGAGAAGAAAAAAGAGAGAGAGGGAGAGGGAGAAAGAGAGAGAGAGAGAGAGAGAGAGAGAGAGAGAGGGGGAATAATTTCTTGCTCGCTAAGAGTGTAATTCCTACAAATATAATTGATGAAAAAATGACAAAGATAATCATCGTTGATGTACATGATTAAACTTACTGGTAGTTTGTGTCCTTGTCTTACTGTCATGTGGGACTTGGTTGATATAAGGGAAGTGTGGAGGGGGCGGCACCCCTTTCCATGGCTGCTCTTCATCCATCCCAGGGGGCGGCTGGTGGGTGGGTAAAGAAAGAGAGGGAGGTAGTGGAGCCGCTGGGCCATCCCGCTTGACCCGGTTACGATGAACCTTCATATCGGCAACACTCTCGTTGCGTTTTGATGACGTCATCAGCTCGGTGCTTTTCTGATAAGAAGGTTTATGAGCGGGTGTTCCACCGAGATGTTTGTTGGAAATGCGTCGATTGTGTCCATTTTCGTCAAGTTTTATCCTCTTATGTTCTTTCTCATTAATCCTTTCTGAAAAGGAAACGGAAGTATGAATATTTAAGTGCTGACAAAAATACTGACCAACAGAAAAACAAGAATCATGTATTATGAGCTTTGGCTCACCTATGTTATCAATTTTTAATAAAATACTATTTATCTTAAGACAAATTTCTGACCATGAACCAAAACATATCTAAAGAATTCGATTTCGCCCTGGATTAGTGGCGGAACCAGGGTTTGTTACATTCGAGGGGCTCACAATCCTGATAAATTACACAATGTTGATGTGCACTAAAGGTATGCCACCTGTGTTTCATAGAGGGGCATGAGCACGAATAATATGCCCCCACCATCATCTTATAACATCAATGGATACTTTACGCCGTGTGTTGAATAAATATTTTTGATTGCCTTTATTTCGGATATAGTTGTCAGGGTCCTACCTGCGTTTTCTGACGGACAAAAATTAAAATTTTTGTTTTGCTTTTCAATGTAATAAAAATGGCTACGTTGTCTCTTTAGAAAACAACAAAGAATTACTCCCTAATTTTTAACAGAAAAATTACCATGATCTTTAAGAAGCTTGTGCTCATATTTATTTTCCGTCCTCAAGGATTTTAAAGTCCTTCCTTTGTCATGATTGTTCTTGTCATTTTTCTGATTCCAATGTTGATTATGTTGACTTCTTCTTCGTCTTTCTACCAGTCCGTGTTTAAGTTGGGAATCCAGTCCAGACGTAGACGGCGCTCTTGTTTTATCGTTGAATGGGATGATGTGGGCATTGTCGAACGCGTCATCGATTATCCTTGATGGATGGGGGTCGACATCCGATTCATCATGGGTCAATGAAGAGCGTATTTTATGATGGCGATGCGGCACTTTGGGGAAATCGACTGAGAAGAAAGCAAATAAACAGAGAATAAATAAATAAACATCGTACCATTTCAAAAAAACCTTTGACATTGTTGTCTAAAATTGATAAATATCTCATCGTTGTTTTACCCTAGTGACGAATAATGGAAATATAATTCCAATGATAACCAGACCTGTATAAGTAATTAGGGAGGCAAATTACTACAAACTTAAGTTAACTTCATCTTAATTTTAGGATAAAGATTTAATGGGCTGGAGCGATGATCCAGGATTTATGAAAGAGTGGGGATGAACAACTGGGATAAATTACACAATTAAGGGGGCAATTTATATTGTATTAATGAATGTGCGAGTCCTAAGGAGGGGCAATTGGGTTTAAAAGGAGGCGAGGACCGGGAGTGCTCCCTTCCCCTCAGGTCTTCCACTGGTCTATTTGCGATGATGGTGATGATGTAATATGTTACGTAGGTGGCAATCACACATGACATGTTTTTCTCTCTAAAATATATTAATTTTTCTTTGGTGTATGAATATGAATAAGTTTTTCTTCTTCTTATATCTAGATGCAGATAATATCAACAAGTTTGTGCAAAGGAGAAATCATGCAGAATTATGTGTAAGCGTAACCGAGACATCGAATAGCTGGGAAATGAAGATTAAAAACAATAATCTTCAAGGTAAAGTGTCATGCTTCTGAAATTAATACGATATTCAACCGTCCGCTGAAGAAACTCCTGACTTAATAATAAAGTCTACAACATCTGCTGATCCTTCGCAAATGAGTGCGTGGGAAGGAGGGAAAATCAATGCAAAACGTAGGAGCTATTTTTGGAGGATTGCTTGCAGGTTTAGGACGCATTCGCACATAATGACCGTATTTTGTAGAAAGTACATGTCTACCTGAGGGGGTGGGTCCATCACTCTTACACGCCTCTTACAAACCACGAGGTCTAGATACCGGTCGGTTAGAAGATGAGAAGGAGAATGAAGGAGGGCGGTTTGAGGAGGAGGAGGAGGAGGAGGAGGAGGAGGAGGAGGAGGAGGAGGAGGAGGAGGAGGAGAAGAAGAAGAAAAAGAAGAAGAAGAAGAAGAAGAAGAAGAAAAAGAAGAAGAAGAAGAAGAAGAAGAAAGAGAAGAAGAAGAAAAAGAAAGAGGAGATGGAGGAAAATGAGGAGAAGAAGGAGAAAAGAAAAGAAGGGAAAAGAAGGAGGAGGAGAAGAACAACAGCAAGAAAAAGAAGGAGAAGAAGAACAAGTCATAGAACAAGTCATCCGAAGGAGAATGGTAATAAGAAGATGGTCAGGAGAGTAGAAGAGAAGAAATAAAGAAATGGAGGAAGGGTGAGAACGACAGAAAAAGAAATAAACTAAAAATAGAGGAGACCGAGAGAGAGAGAGAGAAAGATGGAGAGAGGGGAGAGTGCGAGAATGAGAAAGGAGAGAGAGGAAGAGAGAGAGAGAGAGAGATA
This sequence comes from Strongylocentrotus purpuratus, assembly GCF_000002235.5. Classification (NCBI taxonomy): domain Eukaryota; kingdom Metazoa; phylum Echinodermata; class Echinoidea; order Camarodonta; family Strongylocentrotidae; genus Strongylocentrotus; species Strongylocentrotus purpuratus. The sequence goes on along the minus strand of NW_022145614.1, from coordinate 31,884,728 downwards.
GAGAGAGATAAGTGGGATATAAGGATAGGGAGAGACATTATACAGACACACTGATTGAACTGATGGAAGAGAAGAGAGAGGGCAGAGAAATAGTCTGTCTAATTTGAAAATAAAAGAGCTTGAATACATCATGGAATTCAGTTAAATGGATACATTACTCTGTTTGATCCATTACTGTACGTCTGCTGAATGTGAGTTAGAGTCCTATTGGTTAATTATAATGAAACATTAGGATGATTAAAAATGTCAGCTTTATGTGTGCCTAAATACTTTTAGAGAGAAAAAACGTGTTACAAACATCACGATTTCCTCATTAAGAATAACAATCACGTACTCGATGATATTTCATGTAGGTCTATATTATGTCGGTAAAACATCTTGGGTAGATCTGAATACATCGCTAATCTAGTATCCTAAGTAGGCATATATAATTTCATTTTTTTAAGATTGTTAATGTAAGATCCGTTTTATTTGACTGGAATATTTCAACTTTAAAATAATTATTGCCCAATTTACGTGAGTCCCTTGAACAATTTGTGAATACTTTTTTTAATAAATCGTACGGAAAGTTGATGAAAGCAAGTACATGTATATGAGGGATTTAAACTTTGACACTGTGGCGAATTGTAGCTATCGACTTTCTCGTCAAGCCGAAGGCAAACGGAAACATGGCCGAAAATAAACACGAAACCAGCTTTCTACTGGTTCTTCTCTCTCTCTCTCTCTCTCTCTCTCTCTCTCTCTCTCTCTCTCTCTCTCTCTCTCTCTCTCTCCCTTTTTCTCTCTCATTATCTCTCTCTCTCTCTCTCTTCCTCCCTCTTATCCCCCTCCACCATCTCTCCTCTTTATATCCCTCTGTCTTCATGTCTTCTTTCTAAATTCCCACAATCTTTGCCCCCTTCTCCCCTCGCTCTCTCTGTGTCTTCCTTTTCTCACCCTTCTTGTCTTTCTATCTCCCCCTCATCTCCCTCCTTCAAACTCTAAAAGCCCCTTATATCTATATATATCTCTCTCTCCCTCCCTCTCTCTCTCTCTCTCTCTCTCTCTCTTTCGCTCTCTTTCTCCCTCTCTCCATCTGCCTCGCGATTGATTTACTTCACTCAATTTCGTTCCACTTCTGACATACATCCATCTCAGTTTCCCCCACACATGGCCCTCTCTTGAAAACCAGCTGGTATTATCATCGTCTGCATGTCATCTAAGTTCAATGATTTTAAAAAGATTAACATTATTGATGCGATAATCCATAGAATAACGGTATTTGTGAGTGACATACTTTTACTGTCATTAAACGCAGGTTGAATTATAATTTGATAAAATCATAAGTAGCATCTCTCATGTTATTCAACTTTACCGTCTGTGGCTGTGCATTTAATGTATTCGTTATTCGGGGCATTTAGATTACGCTTCCATTTCCTTACTTTTTAAAAGAAAAACTATTTTCATTATTCCCATTCTTCTCAGATTTGTTTTTCTCTTTTGTTTTTTATACACGAATTGCAATAGATTAGTCCAGTGAATAAAAACTTTTTTTTTTTAAATCATAACATTTATGTACCCTTTCTATTTTTTCCTCATAAAACATAACAAAGACAATTTTTCATGGTTTGATTGAGTTTTGGAAATGAAATTATTTGAATCGAATTGAATTAAATTGAAACATGAAACCAATACAATAGATTTATTTTAAAAAAAGATAGATTTAAAAAAAAGCTAATTTAAATCAGACGCGATGGCTCAGTGGTAGAGCGTTTCGTAACCGAGAGGTCCCGGGTTCGACACCAAGTCGATTTGCTAGTGCCCTTTGATAAGGCATTAATCCTCACTGCCAAGTCCCTCGGAGAGGACTTAGAGCAGTCGGTCCCCCGGTTGCATACTAACACGATTACACATGCTTTCTTACCAGTCAAGTAAAACAAACCATCAAACCAAACCAATTAAACTGAAATGACTACATGTAAAGGCATTCTCGTATGGTGTCTTTGAAAGAACATTCACAGTGAAAATGATATAATGTTGAATTTTCAAATTCTCTTTTTTTTCTGAAAGGGGCAATTGATTTTCCCCTCCCCCTCCCCTATCTTTCTTGGTATGATAATAATTGGGAACATACCACAGGAAGTCACAGCTATTCTATTCGTGATTTTTCCCATTTTGTCTTAGTTTCTTGTTTCTTTGTTCTTGATAGTTGGACATCTACTTATCAGTTTTCATAGCCTGTAGTCATAATCATGGATTTACTAACGAAAGACAAAGTACTTCTTCCTGTTCTGTAAATTTAGCATTAAATTTCTTCTTTTTGAAAACAGTTTCATCATTTTCAAGGCAATACAATGAAATGTATACTGCCAAGATCCGTAAACAGAAATGAAGAAGAATAGGAAGAGTAGAAGATGAGCAACGCAATCAATACCAGTTTATAGGATCTGAATTAATTGTCTTTCTGAAAAGAATTGTCATGTAAATCATTCTTGCCTGTGGTCATGCGAAGACCAGGTTTTATCGGAATTCAACAAACACGTTGTATAAGGGAAGACCGAGGGACCGTATTAAAGCTTATCAACACTAGTGTGGCTCGGAGGGATTAGACCACACAGCGAGGTCACTGACAGGTGGCTATCTCATCAACTCAGCTCTCAAATAACATAAATAACAAGAAATATAGGATCATGGGGGACTAACAGGCACCGATTGGGGAAGTTTTCTACATAGAGGGAGCAAGTAGCTACAAGTAGGACAGTGGGGCTTTAAGATCACTCCTAGGCGCCGGAAGTGGGGGGGCAGGGGGGGCAGTTGCCCCCCCAGTCAAAAAAGTGGGGGGGCAAAACGCATTTTTGCCCCCCCAAAACGCCCCCCCCCCCTCCCAAAAAAAAAAAAAAAAGCAGTAAAGGAATAAACATGGTTTGTATTTTTAACCCAAAAGAACATAACAATAATAAAAACCTGAATTAAAGCACATATACCATTCCATTCAAAGAAAAGGAAAGTTCACAGGAATTAAATTTTTATAAACATTGCGCATGCTACCTATACGGTTTATAATAGCGATACGCGCATATCGTGGACATATTGTGCGAGAATGGGAAAACGTGTCTGTTTTTTTGGTTTTGTTATAGGGGTGAGAAGACATGAGCCCCTGAACGCTGGCGTACTGATGGGGGGGGGGGGGGTATATCTATACGATACCAGTGATTTACACATGTTGCTGTTATGACATGATTTTCCGGTATTTTTTCTCCATTTTTTTTTAAGTCATACCTTTTTATGCGTTTGTTGGAAAATAAGAAATTCCCAAATTACAGTCGGGCGAAAAATACGCTTATTTAGAAGCCTTTATGACATGGTCTGCAAAGTGGCTGGGCTCGAGCCCCTCCCCCCTCACTTTTTGAAAAAGTATGTTAAAGAGAAAAAGAAAGAAAGACGGAGAGAAAAAATAAGTGACCTGCCAATGTCACAAATAAGGCATAAAAAATGCTCATCTGACCGTAATTAAATGCCTAAAACCCCAGAGCTTACGGGTGCTCCGCCCCCGGACCCCACCAAGGGCCCTAAGGCGGGCCCCTGGATGCTCATCTGACCGTAATTAAATACCTAAAACCCCTGAGCTTCCGGGGGCTCTGCCCCCTGGACCCCACCAAGGGCTCTAAGGCGGGCCCCTGGATGCTCATCTGACCGTAATTAAATACCTAAAACCCCTGAGCTTCCGGGGGCTCTGCCCCCTGGACCCCACCAAGGGCCCTATAAGGCGGGCCCCTGGATGCTCATCTGACCATTATTAAATACCTAAAACCCCTGAGCTTCCGGGGGCTCTGCCCCCTGGACCCCACCAAGGGCCCTATAAGGCGGGCCCCTGGATGCTCATCTGACCATTATTCAATACCTAAAACCCCTGAGCTTCCGGGGGCCCTGCCCCCTGGACCCCACCAAGTGCCCTAGGGCGGCCCCTGGTTGCTCATCTGACCGTAGTTAAATACCTAAAACCCCTGAGCTTCCGGGGGCTCTGCCCCCTGGACCCCACCAAGGGCCCTATAAGGCGGGCCCCTGGATGCTCATCTGACCATTATTAAATACCTAAAACCCCTGAGCTTCCGGGGCTCTTCCCCCTGGACCCCACCACGGGCCCTATAAGGCGGGCCCCTGGATACTCATCTGACCATTATTCAATACCTAAAACCCCTGAGCTTCCGGGGGCCCTGCCCCCTGGACCCCACCAAGTGCCCTAGGGCGGCCCCTGGTTGCTCATCTGACCGTAGTTAAATATTAAAACCTCTGAGCTTCTGGGGGCTCCCCCCCCCTCTGGAACACGTCAATGGCCTTAAAGAGGCCCCTGGATGCTCATCTAACCGTAATTAAATACCTAAAATCCCTGAGCTTCCGGGGGCTCAGCCCCTTGACACCCTGCCGAGGCTGGACCCCACGCCAATTTACGCTCTACCTGATCGTTAATACTTCACTTTGAAAAACGTTCCGCGGGACCTGCATGTAACGTGTAAGACTGGTGGTGATGCAGATTTTTCGTCTGCCCCCCCCCCTTCCGAACGTTTTTTCTCATTACGTCACTGCCCTCGGAAGGTGAGCCCCCTGGAATGTTTGCCCCCCCCCCCAATCCCAAACTGCTATGCACATCACTTTTGGTAATACTTCTCAACTCAGACCAATATTTCTTGGAAATGTGTAGGAATTCCAGTTATAACGAATTTTACGTGACATCTTCTTAGTCATCGTTTTGTCAACTTTCATAGATTTCTTTGGAATTTTTTTTTCCTCTGCTCATTCGTGCTAATAGTACCAAGGGGGGAATTCTGTGATTGCTAGAAGTTTATGTTTTGGAAGCACATAATATTTAGTCTAAAGTTAAAGTTATCTCAGGTCTTTAGCTTGGCCCATGATGAAATTAAAGTTGCGTAGTAACCATGGTAACTACGTCAGTATTATGAGCAGGGCAATTTTTCATCGTGAGATGTGCTACTACACAACTGAAATGTCAAATCGAAATTTAGCAGGGTTGACTTAAGTCGTAGAGTAACTGTCATGTAGGTTTATACTTTGAACATGCTGGATCCACCAATTTGTTAAAGTTAGATCAAGCAAGTTAACGTGTTTAGTTAACATTTGAGCTTTTGGAGTGTACCTAACATGCAAATTATTCATATCATTATACGCACCTTGGACGGCGTAGGTCACGGCAGGAATGAGACAGGTCATCACCATAGCAACCATCATCTGTAACATTGTCTGTTCCACTAACATGATGATCTGAGGGTCATGAAAAGATCTTCTTCCGCATGGCCTCACGAAGATCTGCTTAGCGTATTGGAATTATCCTGTATGGGAAATAAAAAGATATTATTTTACAATCTCATCAGCAATTATATGTTTTTTCTATTTTACCCAATGAAATTGAGATTAACTTTATAGCACAAACATTGTGATTATATAAACGACGGTTATTATCTTAAGATATCAGAACAGAGCCTTGTTTCATAAAACTTGTTATAAAAAAACAAGCTACAAAAACTGTTATAAGCTACTGAAATCGTGGCATTTGATACTGATAACAAGTTTTATGAAATGGGGCCAGCCGCCAGTACTAGAGGAAGGTTTGCATTGGCATCTGACTCACATTGAGTGCACTTATATTGCATTCATCTCTTCTACATGAAGATCATCGGAATCTATGAGAACAAAATCTATTAAATCAGGAAGCTTTAATAAAAAAAATTGCGTGCAGATCCATGTTATCGGTAGTAAAGAATGAGAAGACAAGTAATAGATCTATATAGTCTCGGAGCTTAATTTGTCGATTGCAATACTGATACTAATGTGTATATTTAATTTGCAGGGAAATCGTTCGATGAAAGAAATAACCTTCCTTTGAAAATTCGGTGAATTGAAACCGCTTACATGAGATGTCGGATGTTCTCTAGATCTCCTTAAAATATCTCAAATTTGAATGTACAACACATTAATGTTTCATCCGCGCGGTCAACAAACTTCATAACTTCAAGTCTGTTTCCAAAACGTTATCTAATCCAAACCTAAAACTGAAATGAACCCCAGACGCAACATTGACTCTAACCCTAAAGTCAGCCTGTACAAAAGTATTCACATACTTTAATTATTGAAAAACACAAGAGAAAGTATTTAGGCTATTGCCTGAATGCACAGGACATTACAAGGCGTAACTACGAAACACGTGATTTTAAATGTAAATAATAAAATAAACGAAATAGGATAAACATACGATAAAAACAAAAAACAACGAAAGGAGAAAAAAATATACAATATGCAAAATTGCAACAACAAAAAAGGCAGGTAGTTTGTCGCCGGAAGAGAGAATTGCAATTAAAGAGATGACTCGACAATGATCTTTCGTCTTGAATGACCAGAAGATTTCTTTCGTTTTCTGTGATTACGAGGCCCCTAGATCCTCGACACACATTAGTGAACATTTGAAACCCTTGTTTATGATATCGGATACTAGAGTGGCGTACTTTTTGGCTTTCCTTTTCCTTGGAGTTTTGATGTTTGGTCCATGAGGAACCTTTAGTTCACAAAGAACAACAGTCTTCTTCATTTTGTAAACAAAATATATATCTGCCCTTCCAACAGATGTCACAACATTACTAGGCATCGTACCCTCAACATGAACCCTGTGATATAAGCTAAAGGGTGTATTTGATCTTGACCAGGCTGTTAGCGATTTAGAGACAATATGCTTCAGTATACCAGGGAGATCTCTACCACCTCCCTGGGTATACTGTCGTGTCTGTAGTTAAAGCGTTCCTGATCGAGTGCTTTCGGGCACGAGTATTCGATATGACATGAGATCTCTTGGTTCCCACATAGCATATACCTAGTTGTCATGCTCTTTCCACATCGTTTGAGGTTCTCCCCTGAGGGCGGTGTTTTAATTGCTGCTCTCGCTATGAAGCTAAGAACACCTTTTGGGAGATCGAATATAACAATTAAAAGCAGGGGCGGATCTAAGGGGGTAGGGGGTTTCCCCCCCCCCCCCCCCCTTGGGCCGCCAAGTGAAAATGTGATGTGCATAGAAAAACGCCTTCATTATGTCCAGACCCACACAGTATTAGTAGATGTTACTAGATGCCAGGAAAACATCACTTACGGGGTTCAAAATAGAAAAAAGAAATCGCCTCGCAGCTTCACATTAAAAAAATGGCACCAAAGTATAAAAGATTATGGGACCCCCCCCCCCCTCCGGCTACAGAATAACTCTCACGTTTGTGAATAAACTTTTCCACGGAGGCATTATGTTTATCAATAAGGTAGTCAACAGGAAGCAGAGTGATTATAGAGGACTTCGCCAATCCTTTCATGAATATTGGATCTTTGATAGAAGACACGGTGTAAACAATACCAAAAAAATTTCAAAGAAAAACGTTAGCAAACACCTACAACCTTTAAAAGAGTGCTAATGGACTTGAGATGGAACATAAGACACATTAGCGTGAGAAAAATCCATCTCTTATAGAGATCTGACTTTAATAGGCCCCTATCTCAGATATCACCATTGAAACAAATACACGGTGATCTCTTTAAAAGGTAGGTTGACACCCCCTCATGGCTGCTTTGAATGTAGATGATCAATGATGTCTGTCGTCAATCTCCATTCGAACCACTCAATGTGGCATTTATATACAGTCATTCACACCGACTATCAGAACGTGAGACCAAATCATGACCTTCTAATGGCCGTCTTCATGTCAAGTTCAAGCGTGAGATGCTATTAGAGCTGAAGTGAGAAAGTGGTTAAGAGTGTAGAATCGTATCAAATAGGCCTACTTCTCTCCTTAAAGAGAAAGAAAGCTATCCAATTTCATAAATCGGACAAAAGTCTTGTGTAATTTCATGAAACAATTTCTTTCTCTTACCTTCCATCTCTCATTACCATTTTAAAGAAAGTCAATTTCTTTCTTCTCTTCTTTCCCCATTTCATTTCCCCTAACTGATCATTTCATTTGCATGCAGGATGCCAGTGCTTTCACTTGCCAATATGACTATATACCTCTCTTTCTGTCTCTCTGCTTATTGTGTGCGTGTGTGTGTGTGTGTGTGTGTGTGTGTGTGTGTTCGTGTGTGTGTCCCCTCTCTTTCTCTCTCCCCCCTCTATCACCATTAACCTTTGTCTCTCTCTTGCTATATCTCTATTTCTCCGTCCGACTCTCCATCTTCTCTTGGTTCACATTCATTTTGGCCGTTGGGATTCACATGTTATCGCCTTATTAGTTTATAGTCTCAATCAATGCGTAAACTTCTCCACAGCGGATTATTTTTTTCAGCACTCATTCATCTTCATTTCCATCTCATCTCGTTGCTATGGTAACATCATCCAGCCGATGTAGAGGAAGACATTCAGGTCTTATGCAAACAAAACACGAGCATGACTATTCGTTCGCACATCTTCCACTCAACTATCAACCAAAGGTGAACAATGACAACATTTTGCTTCAAATACAAACATGTCATTAAATAGAATATGTCTCATCCTTGTTTGTTCAACGAGCGACTATGATGATATGACGAGTTATTATGTTTCATTAGTCGAATATTTAACATTTTGATATTGATTTTTGCTAAGCATGCTTGGCTCTGGAAGATATTTTGGATCTCCGAGAGCAACGGTTGTGGCAAAAAAGCTTTTTTTATTAAAGATCCACTCTCTGTATAATTCTAACCGTAACGCTATACCTATTTCACATGTCTAGACGACTATTAATTTGGTTAGCTACAGACCAAATTTCCTTATTTTATTATTTTAGATGATTTGCAGACGAAAATGTCTCATGTTCCCTCAAAATATTGGTGATTTAATCTTCTTTGATAAGAAATTGCAGGCGAATTGATACCCATATTTTCAACTACAAGTAAGAAACAGACCAACAATGGGAAAATCCCGATTTCTTTTACCTTAACCGGAAATTTGGTTTTCTTTTCATGTTCACCTGAGCTAGAAGAATCAAACCAAAGCATGTGGGTTTATTTGTCAATGCATTAACAGCTTGTGGTATTTAGAAATGACGTCATGTATGGAAGTCGCCTTCGGTAAGTTTAGTACAGGCATTACAAAAAAAAAGCTATTCAACAAACATATAAATAATTAATATCGGCATGGGGTTATTTTTCCATAGAAACGTTACCGGAACAGTGGGTTATAAACCACTATTCATAAAAGAGACATGATAAAAAAATATCATACATACAAAAAACACAACAGTCTAAAAATATAAAACCGAGATTTACAGACCCACTTTAGGTTTGGTTTGACTTAATAAAATTGGGTAATTGATAAGTGGTAAAACTACAAGGAGAAGGCTATGTCACCAAACAAAAATTCATATTTTAACGAGTAGTGTAGAAGAATGTGGTTATTTATCAATTTATTTAGTTATTATTATCAATTGCAGACTATATTTTATTATATTATTTTGGATAAGATGCAGGCGATTTCATTCATACGTAAGTAATTGCTAGCACGTTACTCAATTATCCCTGTATCATGCAAGCATTTTAATCGAATTAATTTGAAGTGTGATTCAGAAGAAAAAAAAAAGATATGTGAAATTCTTTAAATAGTAATAACACATAATACGAAGTTTGAAAAGTAATGACTTATTTTGTCATCTGAATTGCATAAGCTCTTTTATGTCTTTGAAATTCATGAGAAAATCAATTTAAATGAAGGAATTTAGAAAGTAAACTGTCATCATAATGGAGAGTTCGTGATATAATTTTTACTTTCTCCTTCTGACGCTGCCTTCGCTATTGGCTTTCTATAAATAAAATAAAAACCCACCTCAGTAATTCAACCCATTCCATTTAAATGATGTTACATCGATCATAAAGCTTGGATAGAGATGAATGAATAATTGGATTTCTTCCGCTCATCTGAAGCTAGAGTACACCTGGGATTGATGTATTATGCTGCCAAAAGATCAGATACATTTAGACATTTTAGCCCCTTGCTTTTTCTTCTTCATTCCCAGTGAACTACGTCACGCTATTATATGTGAAAGGTGATTATAGATTTCTACCTATCGTGATGAATGCATGAAAAGCTTAGCAAAGAAAAAAGGTGACCTTTCTGAAATGGGTGTGCCACACGACGCTATAATAAACGCTAATCGTATCTAAAGCAAACGTCTTTCTTCCTTCTATCCTACATCGCTGATGCTAACTACTGAATCTACACCCGATTGCAATAAGCAGAGGATTGAACTCCTATTTAATAATTATTAATGAAGGTTTTCATTAAATAAAAAATACTTTTTTTTTGTTTTTCTTCTATTAAATTATTACCCGTACTTTCAACAAATAAATAAGTAGAAGATTGAACTCCTTTTTAATAATTATTAATGGAGGTTTTCATTAAATTGAAAATACAAATTTTTTGTTTTTCTTCTATTAAATTTTTACCCTTACCTCAACAAATAAATAAATAAACAGAGGATTAAAATCCTATTTAATCATGATTAATGGAGGTTTTCATTGAATTGAAAATACAATTTTTTTTTGTTTTTCTTCTATTAAATTATTACCGGTACTTTCAAGAAATAATTGAACCTTTTATGCCATTCATCAGTAGAAAACATGATGGCGACGACTTAAAGTAATAGTCACTCCTGAGCAACGTGGATTTAGATTCAGGACCGGAAAGGATAAATCTTTGATATCTCACTGGGGAAGAAGGGAGTAATAACCCACACACAAACACACACACAAACACACGCACATACACACACAACGACACAAACGCGCGCCCACACTTTTTCCGTTATCTTTATTTTTATTTCAATCCCTATCAAAACAATACAAATAACATTTTCAAAACTCTTTTTCATCATAATAACATAGCTAAAAACTCAATACACACAGATGCTCACCCACACACACGCACAAATAGAGCAGGAAAACACAGCATAGAAATAATCGAAATAATGTCTAGGTGCATATGCTCGTCAAAAAATCAAATTCATATTTCCCTTTAACATCTGGTATTCGTCAGACTGTCTTCTTCGATAAGATTTGTCGTTTATAAGAGTGATTTGAAATCAATGTCTAACGAAAAGAAAAGGCTGGCACAGCTTTTAACAGAGAGAGAGAGAGAGAAAGGGGAGAGAAAGAGAGAAAGAAAAAGAGGAGGATGTTGAGGAAAGAGAAGAGGGAGATGAAGTGAGATAGAGACAGTAAGAGACAATTAATTATGTATTATGTAACATACTGCTTTCATATGTATTGCATTGATTTTTTTTGATTTTTTATTATGTATTATTTTCACAAACATAATAATCATAATACTTGCCATTACGGCATAGCGAACATAACATGATACGTAACATTATATCGACAGACCTGATATTGATCACAGCAGGGTTATCACTACTAAAGAAATCGAACAAAATATGGGAAGTTATTATATGTCATACACTTCATGACCCCAACATATATCAAGTTCCTGATGTCTATACTTGTAATTGTTCAGAAAAAGAGGTTAAAATGGGGAATTTCTTGAAATCACAACGTCATGACCTCAACATATATCAAGTTCCTGATGTCTATTCTTACTTGTAATTTATTGTTCAGAAAAAGAGGTTCAAATGGAGAATTTTTTGAAATCACAATCTCTCTGACAAGTCTAATCCTCTCTAGATTTACAGTCCTTCCCTAATGGGGTACATAGACAGATACACAATGGATGTAGCTGGAATCTTCGTTTTAAACTTTTGAAATTGATAATAAAAGGTTGGAGGATTTTGTAGTCTAATGCACTTTGGGGTCAATACTCCCTCATGCGGCTGCTAAAATTGGAATTTATTTCTTTGTTTACGCGTTCAAGGCGTCACGGACACAGCATCATAGTAATTTCTAGATGATGGATGTTATATCTGACACTATGTCGGTTTCATTTCCTTAACTCGTTTCTCCTCAACTCCTAACAAGTGCGTTTGACTCAAATTGAATTAGAATGAATGGCTCGATGGTCTGAAAGCCTGAAAGCAAATTTGTGATTTCACTTCAAATCGCTACCCATTGCAACCTAGATTGGTGTACAGTGGAGACAAGAAATGACAAAGGGGAGAATTATCTCCTTGGTTAGACAGTAACAGTTACTATGATACAAGTCAAACTGTAAATACAATACCTTAATCTTTCTTGTCAAGAGCAATGGCCGCTCTTTTCATCTAGATCAATCTTATCTTTTGGAAAGGAAAATCATAGAAAGTATTCTTCAACAACATCTGGCACTTCGATCTTTTAGCATCGAATGACAGAAGAATATACTCACAAAAAACAAACGCCAAATAAAGAAAACTTAGTTTGCTAGAAGCCTCAACTCATTTGGGAAGGAACATAAGAAATTGATACAAATCAAACCACTCGATATCTAATCCTTGATATTTAGGACACAATATGATTCGTATGGGGCCATCGAGAGGGCGTCTGAAGTGCCCCTTACAGGATGACCAAACTTCTTTGGTCTTTCTCCCCTCTATTCCTCTCTAATCGTCTCGACTAACCAACCCTGTCTTAGTCGAGACTGTACACGCCTCCTTTACCAGTCAAGTACATACTCCAAAACCAATGCACTCTGGGGATCTCCTCCAGAGATGTATTTGCTCTTGAAATCTAGTTTAACGTCTGGGACATCTTCTTGGATGTATCTTGTTCTACATCAGGAAAGAAAAATGTATCCACTTCATCTCTGTCCTCTAATTTTTCTAATGACATATTGATCTCTCCCTCCCCCTCTCTCTGTCTCTCTCCCTCTGTCTCTGTCTCTCTCTCTCTCTCTCTCTCTCTCTCTCCCCTCTCTCTCTCTCCCTCTCTCTCTCTCCCTCTCTCTCTCTCTCTCTCTCTCCCTCTCCCTCTCTCTCTCGCTATGCCTTTCTATTTTTCTTTGCCCTTTTCAATTTCTCTCCTGTTAATAATTTTTATCGCATCATAATCATATTGCTATTGCTCAACATCTCCGTTTTTCTCTCTCCTTTCCCCCTCTTTGTTTCTCTCTCTCTCTCTCTCTCTCTCTCTCTCTCTCTCTCTCTTTCTTTCTAAATGCATATGCCATTATACAGTTCTGCTACTTAGATACAGATCAAGGTTGGAGAACGAGGAAGTGTCATCAAGACTCATCATCCTCAGACTAAGGGTCCTCTAGAAGATATCATTATGCTTTTGAGATGAGATTGATAAAGATTTGAAAAACTTATTTCTACACTCCATTTACAACGAGAGCTTTTCACGTCGCCAAATCGAAGAGGTTTGTTTATAGCAGAATGATTGTCTCTACTCGAAGAGAATTCTGTATCAGAATAAGGGCCTCCTAAAGACTACTCAGAGGTAATTGTGGTCGAGTGGATACGTAGCCAGACTGTCGATCACAAGGTCCGCGGTTCGAGTCCCGCCGCCGCTCTAATGTCCTTTGGCAAGACATTGATCTACATTTGCCACACTCCACCCAGGTGAAGTAAATGGGTACCTGTTAGGAATTTATTCCTTGAAAAAATATTGTAGAGCGCTTAGAGACTTCTGATAAAGTAAGTGTTAGGCGCTATATAAGCAAGGATAATCATTACTCTCGAAACACACAAAACTTCACAAACCAATGACCACAGTTGTATACAAGATAAATTATGCAGCTCTTATTTTAAGTGTAGATGGTTGCCAACATAGAAATGTTGGAGAAAAAGGTATTTAAGATCGATGGCAACGAAAGATGCAAAGAAGAAAAAACAACTTCAAAACCAATTCATGCAATTGCTGGAAATAAAACACTCTGTAACCTGAGTAATGTCAGCATCCCTCTAAAATACCCTTCAAAGATGATCCGTTAAAAGGGCTCAAATACAGGGAAGTATTTGACATTAAGAGGGGAAGACAGAATAATGGCTTCCTCAAATGCTAACAAATTAATGCACTTTTGTTTCAGGAATGCTATGACGGGCAATTTGTCAAAATAAAACAAAGCAACAAACCTAAATGACAGTTTAGTGTATAGGTTTAGAGGGATAGGTCTCCGTATAGAATGTGACAACCTTCCGTTTTAACCCAGCACTCTTCAAACATTGACAAATATCAGTGGTTCGCGTGGGCATACAAGAACCCTCTTCATGACATGTATATCACCGATTCCTACTGCTTTCTCATTTGGAAAAGGAACACATTAAGGCTCGTTTAGACATGATGACTTATAGTGTAAAACGTCTCATATTTCTGTAACTTATAACACAGATCTTAGTGAATACGCGGTAGTCCTTTCTTGCGAGCAGCTGCTATTCATTTACACTTAAAAAACGGCAGTGGCTTCTTTGTGGCGGTTTACCACGCCATATCTGAACGAGCCTTAATATGAAATACGAAATCGCATCTAAACCACCTTCTAAAAGAGGCCCCAAAAAATGAGAATGCGTTTCTAAAACTTTCCCCGAAACTTAATATTCTGTTGGTGTTTCGTGCTATGAACTACGACTGAGCTATCAGTACCTTGATAATTATTGTACTTGTTTACCCTGGGAAGACGTAGTCTTCTTCCTGCGGGCCCTGCAATTATTGTTACTCCAACATATTACCAGGTACGCATTCAAGTTGGCCGAGAGGCCGAGGGGCGGCATAACATATTGTCCAAGGAAGAAAGCACCGGGCTAGTATCGAACCCTGGACCTCTCAAACGCCTCCACCAATATCCCACGATGCTTACACTGACTTTCATGGCGATTTGTACACAAAATAAAACATAAACTGTAGATTTAGAGCCTGTTTTTTAGTTTTTTTTTTTTTCCTATTTTCAATGAAACTGCATTTACCCTCATGCCCTCAATGAAAGGGGTAGTAATAACCTTCTAGTTCGGTCTTTCTCATCTTTATTGGCCCATTCCAGACTCATTACAGTTCCATTTGACCGTGTTGAAATTCAATTTGTGATCGGGAACCGGGTAGTGAGACTATACAGATTTAGAGCTCATGTCTGGTCGAGAGGGGCAACGTGCTCTTATGTTCTTCATTGTAATATATTCATGTATGGAAAACGATTTCATTCTTTAACTATAGTAATGACAGAAACAGAAAATTCATTGGTATCAGACAAGGATAATGTATTTCTTATTTCATGATGTACCTGTTAAACTTATGTTTCGAGTCAGAACGTGTGACGATGACTACTCGAAACAACAGTGGCTGTTCAGGTGATGCAAGTTATAAGAGGCTTAATCGAACGAAATACAAAGAAAATAAAAACAGCAAAAATGCAATAAAAAACAACATTAGAATAAAAAAACGTTTTGTCTTGTTTTCTCTCTCCATGCTGTCTGACATAATTATCTTTGTGAGGTCTTTATCCGAAGTACTCAAGTTAAATGGAATAATTCAATAACGAAATTATACTTCTTAAATATAAAAATTGTATCTATTTCATCACTAATAATGATTGACTGATACGGTACTTTTGACCCCATGCAGGCACCTCTTATTTCAAGATTGGTTAGGGAATGTTATCCATAGCCATTGAAATAATTGCCATTTGAGGTACAAACCGCATTCTCTTTGACCACATGATAATCTTATTGACGATCTATTTCTTGAAGCGCTCAATACGCATTACCAGAGGAAGGGGTTTTCCCTGACAGTCTTCTAACATAGTTACCTCTCTTTCATTACTAATGGTATTTTTTCCATCCCTGCATCAACGCTCGAGTTCTTACCCGGCTTGATTCTGGCTCTTGATTAAATCGATCCTCCGTCTCAAGTTTTAAGAAAAGCCATCGTCGATGTACAACTCTCAATCGTATAAAGGTAATACAAAGTTTTGGTATGGGGTCATGAATTTGGTTCAAATAAACATATAATTGGGAGCATATGCGATCCTCTAATATTCAGTGATCATTGTTGCGGTTGAAATCGAGTCTAAAGTAATGAAATTGTAGATAATAAACTCTTTATGTTGTATAGCTCCCTCTCAAGGTCAAGATATGAATCAAGCTATAAAACAATGTTTCTTGACTAAAATCGACCTATTAGCTATTCCCGTTTGGAAATTATATATCACAACTACATTATTCTGAAATTTGCATGGTCACAGCTACCAGTTTGC
Organism: Strongylocentrotus purpuratus; assembly: GCF_000002235.5. Taxonomy (NCBI): domain Eukaryota; kingdom Metazoa; phylum Echinodermata; class Echinoidea; order Camarodonta; family Strongylocentrotidae; genus Strongylocentrotus; species Strongylocentrotus purpuratus. The sequence continues at coordinate 31,868,623 of NW_022145614.1, read as the reverse complement.
GGCTGTACGTAGGCGCTACCTGAAATTTATCAAAATTTACCGGGAGCACCGGTAAATTTTTATATTCAAGTTTTCTCGAAAGCAGAAGTGTTTTAGGGGCTAAATTTTCTTGTGCTTATAATACATCCACAAAATTGTAAAGAATCACTATCCACCCAATTTCAAAATTTCCCAAAACTTTGTATTACCTTTAAGCAAGATCAGAGCCGAATAAGTAGATAAACATTTCCCTTATTTTGTGACTGTTTTGTCAAAAGTGTTGATGTATTTCAGAATCAAGGTCAAACACTCTCCTATCATTTCTGTTTGTGGTTAAAGCTATATTTTAATGTAAAACTAATCAGGGTCCCTAATATAAAATATATAGTACCAGACACTTTGATTGTATATACAAGAAACTATCTGACAAAAAAAGGAAACTCGGTAACTTTTTTTAAAACTCACTGGGAAAATATGTTGGACGCATTTGATAAAAGCCGGTAGTTTGACTTGCGTTCTTACAATTTGAGGGAGGTTATCAAATTATTTACTGGCAGTGTATGTATTTTGATTTGCCACCACTCTTATCTTATTTATTAATACCTAAAACTGTGCGGTTGTCTAACACTCAATCGCCTGCTCTTCGCGTCAAATAAACTGTGTTAAACGAAACGGTGGTTGAGAAAATTGTCTGTGGTTTTTCTCGCTTTGCGACGAGAAACTCCGCCATGTGGTTTAACACGTATGATATGCGGACGAATAATACGGCATGGGAAGAATGTGATTTGTCCTATTATTTGATTTGATTTGATTTGATTTGATTTATTGGTTTCTGCATCTTATTTCTTTTTTTCATCATACATTTTCATGAACATAATATGGTTTGATACAATATTTTAAGTGTATATAATTTTATACAGATAATAAACGAATTTAAACAAATATTCTGTGACTTTAAATCAATATCGAAAAATCTTTCAATGAGAGACAAAAAAAAGGGAAGTGTGTTTTAATCAACATGAACTCCTCTCGTTACACCATCAAATTCATTCAAGTAGAGACAAAAAACAGAATCCACATCACTTCTCGTTATTTTGCCGTGTTAGAATTTATAAAAGCTTCTAAGTGAACCTAGGTATGTAAACAAAAATAATTAAACAAACTTATCTCCATGAGCATGGAGAGTCAGATAGACTGATGTAAATGAGGGCAAGGACTGTCTGTGACAGGCAAGGGCTCCTCCTTGAAAATATCAGCTTTTCAACGAGCGAGCGCAAATTTTGACACTTTGACCACGGGCTGCATTATACATCAATTAGCATTTTGATATAATCATGGCGACACAGTGTGTCATGGGACACTATAATAACAAAGCAGTCAGCATTATGAGGTAACGGTTAGCAGAATAGGGAGAAATTTAAAAACTGAAGAAGAGGAGAAGACCAGAATGTCCTTGATCTTTTATAAATTCCCCTAACATCGTCAGACATCAGGAAGCGACGGTGTATTATCTGGAATATGGTATATTGTGAAGACAACATAATATATATTTAATATATTTCTTTTGAATTTAGAGTTTCCTTAAATCCTCTTTCTACCCATTATATTCATTCAAACTTTTGTCGTTATTCAAATTTTCATAATGTCTATATTTCTGGTATATTATTTCCTTCGATGAATTCATATCTTAGTTAGATAATTTTAGTTTCCTCCTGAAGTGCAATCTTATTATCTCAAGTCAAGTTTAACTGCAACGATTTTGAAAGCGAAATCTCGATCATTTATATTATTATAAAAGCGTATAAACATGAATCGTAGTCCTGGACATATTAGTTCATCAGAATACTTTCATTTCTATAGACATCTGATTGGCTATATGTGAGTTATCAGTTGGTATCCCTGTTTATTTTATGAAAAATTGAAGAATTATGAGATAAACATCCAATTGACCGGTCAGTCGAATGATAATCACAGATAAAAAGGTTTTAGATAAGCGGGCAAAACACGTGGGCTTTTTCTATAATTACATTCCGACTGATGCTACTCTAAAGTTAGATTGTTTTGATCGAAATACGGTTGACTTGCAGACTGTCAGTTTAGTCACGGGTGATCTAGATAGCTCGTCTGGTTTGCTTCTAGGTACGCATGTACTGGAATTCACATCATTATAAAGCACTTCATAACATGCTCAACTAAACATAATGGCGGAAATTACACTTCGTAAAAGAAGTAAAGTAATTAAACAATGCATCAAGTTTGGCAAATTTTTTGGGGTGGAAAATGCCGGGAAAATGCCGGGAAAATGAGCAATTCCCAAGTTTTATCAAACGACGCATATAAAGTGATTGTATAGTAATCACCATAATTCTGTTTTGTCGTATTTGTTTGTACGTTTGTTTTAAATCCCTGTTATTACGAGAATAAAATTATTTCTTTGATTTTTCAGTTGTTTGTTTCAGTCAGTCTGTTGTTACTTTGTACTTAGTTTTAGTATTGCTAAAAAAGCAGGTTTCTTGCAATATTAGTCATTCATGAATGGTAGCTCTTTCTTCAAAGGGACCTATGAAAAACAAGCTACGCTTTGTAATTTTTGTTTCGTTCTTGTATTATGCTCAAAGGTCAAATGACTTCTCACTCACTATTCTTGGAAAAGGTATACCTTTTCCACTGTTAATTGAATCTAAACAGATGACTGCCTATTTCATGCGCCTCGCCTATAGCGGGTCAGAGCATACATCCAGGTTTATGATTCAATCGCAATCAATAGAAAGGAGTAAAAGATGAGATCAGATTGAGTATTTTCAAGATGATCACGTTCAATTCAATCAATAACCTGAAAGCTTAGATCTTCTGTATTTTTAACGCTTTATTTGATGCTTCAGATGTAAAGGCCATTTCACAAGGAAAGCATAATAAAAAGAATAATTCTACCCTTGCATTTTAAGCCTGCGAGGATAAGAGATCACTTTTCATTGTGAATGCGAAATTCATTTTCATGTCTGTCATTAATAAAATATAATGTGAAACATAAAGAAAGAAAGGTTCTTATTTACTTTGTTGTTTGATTGACAGAAAGACTCCAAAGACGTATACCTTGATGTTAATCGTTAATTGTGGTAAGATTCTTCATTATAATAACGATAATCTTCTTTTCAAATATAATTTCTAGTGCACGTTCTTATTTCTTGTAATTAGTGGTGTGCCATGTATCCATAATGATGTCACTAAAAAAGGAAGGATGGCACACCCAATTTAGTCAGTAAATCCTTAAAGAATAAAGATACGAATTAAACAAAAATGTATTGATAATTGTTTTGTTCATTGTTGAAATGTGCAAATATCACACTATTCGCGATTCATAATTTCAATAAATCTACCTGAGGAGGGACACCATTTCAAGATGTTAATCGTAATTGGGGATGAGATACACGGGCAGTGGTCTGGTATTTTTCCAACCGGAGGGTGGGGATGATAATATTGTCCTAGGATAAAATAGTCAGGGAGACTCGGATAGCCTTTACACGATAATGATGCATGAACAATTTTACCTAGGATGCTTTTTTGATGTTGAAGTAGTTAACAAGTCTTTCAGCACTTTCTCTTTGAATGCAAACTTAATATTGAAAATAATTTATAAAGAAATTTCCACTTAGACGGAGATCATGAACAGAGATCCTAAAGGCATTACATGAAATTGTGCTAACATCATAAAAACTTCCAATTTATTTCCTATTAATCCAGTCACTTACTCTACATTTAGGGAAGACATTCCAAGACGGATTGTTCACTCCTGAACAAAAACAAATCATTTGAAAGTTTGAAGTTTGAATTTCTATGCTGATTTGTAACTTAGACGTTTAAAGTTTCTAAACCCATTTGTAACTTTGACGTTTGAAGTTTCCATGTCCATTCGTAATCTTGACGTTTAAATTGCCTATGCTCATTTATAACTTTGACTTACATTTATGGATTAAGAGATTGATAGTCCAATTTCTTGGAAGGGGGGGGGGTCGTTTCACATTTGTAAATTGTTTTATACAATATATGATTTCAGAATAATTGATCACACGGAAATAGTGAATCCAGGGACGTACGCACCCTGAGAGAAAGAGAGCGAGGTCGGAGGAGGACAGAAGCAGGGTAGAAGAGTCAACGAAAGAGAGAAAGAGATAGAGAAAGAGTGAGAGAGAGAGAGAGAGAGAGATAGAGAGGTTATGTGTGCGTGTGTGTGTTTGTTTGTTGTAGAGAGGAGGATAAATAGAAATACACACTAACAAGACGAGACCATGCAGAAAAGGGAGAGAAAAGGCAAATGAGAGAGATGGGGGCATTATCACTTAGATAAGAACGGATGCAGTCCTCAAACTCTTTGCACTAAATAAAAAAAAAAAAAACATAGAAAGAGAGAGAGAGAGGGGTGTGTGTGTTTTGTAGAGAGGAGGATAAATAGAAGTACACACTAACAAGACGAGACCACGACGAAAAAGGAGAGAAAAAGAGAATTAGAGAGATGGGGGCATTATCACTTAAAAAGAACGGATGCAGTCCTCAAACTTTTTGTATCAAAGGAGCCATTAAAAAAAACACTCTTCGAGCTTTTGCAGGAAAAATAGCAGAGTTCCTTTGAGAGCGATCTAGGGCAGACAGTGCTCCCCAAGCTGGGCCGATGGAAGGCGCCATGAGATGGGTACGTACTCCTCTATATGCATGCAGCATTCACGTATACACGCCATGGAAAGTGGATCAAATGAGATTTGGTTTGGGGTTTGTAATTATGACATATTGGGTCCTATTTTTGTCCCGAGTTAATCATGATCAAGGGAATGTGTGTCTGCAAATGCATTTGACTGTTAGAGAGGACGAAAAAGAAAGAGATAGAGAGAGAGAGAGTGAGTGGGTGAGAGTGAGTGTGAGAGTGGGAGAGAAAGAGGCATAGAGAGAGTGCCGTGTTAGTGTGGTACGGTATGTCACTGAAACAGCTCCCGTAGGACTTTTGTGCCAGAATGGATTTGTTTTGTTGTTGTTGTTGTTTTTGTTGCATTTTTGGATTCATTGGGGTCCAAGCTATCAGAAATTGATGGGGTTCAAATTTTCCCGAAGACACCAAATTTCCCTATTGCGCTCTATATAAGCCATTTTGGCGCCCAAAATGGACCCCCCCCCCCCCCCAGGAAGTGAGGGAGGGGTCTGAACATTTGAACCCTATCATTTTTGGCCAATTGGGACCCTTTTGAAGCCAAAATAGCACAAAACAAAAAAACTAAAATCAATTTTGGCAAAAAAATCCTACGGGATTATACATACCATACCGCACTATGTAGGGCAGATTAAATGAAAAGTGTAAAGTGAGAGTTACAAAAAATGCTTATCCAGTTCTTGTGCCTGCCATAGAGACAAAGAGAATGGAAAGATATTTAAGTGTTTTGCGTCTTTGGAAGGAAACACCAAATAACATTTCTTTCAAGGATATTTTGTAAATCCTGATAGACATGTAAACCAAAAATACCGCTTGATTGGATTAGATTGGAATATATCAAAAGATGGACCCAACATACCCCCTGATTTAAAGGGACATCAATCCATCTAAGGAATTATGAGAGGGGGCAAGAGAAGTGGTTACATATTTGTCTGATGTCTTTCATTTGTTGTCCTTTCTAGGAACATGACTTTGGCAGTCGGACACAACTTGGGAAAGCCGAGTACTGTCAAATACTCGAAAAACGGTCAATAACGCTCAGGGAATAAAGTTGTGTCTGGCTGTTCGAGGCCGCTATAGCTTCGACAATTTTTAGGAACATGGTTACAGGAATCCCGCCAGCCCTCTTGCTCAGGGTGGTGTATCGGCAATTTACTTTTCCTATATCATGTTGTTGTTTTTTGTGGGGGGGGGGACTTCTGATGTAGCGCAACATCGGGACGATTGCATTTTTGTATAATGAAACCTCACCTTAAACACAAGACGTTTGTTCCATTGACAAATATAAAGACCTAACAAAAATAAGTTCCCCTTCATGCAACTTCTTCTTTTTTCTTTACCACAACCACAAGGTTTTGAACAAATTTACTTAAAAGGGGCCGTGCCTGATGTGATTCTTACAAAGCTCATGTGTGAAAATCTGAGGTATCTGCCAAGTCAGGCTTGAATGTAAAGCACGCTATGAAAAAAATATCAGCATATTTTAATTTCAAAAGACTGTCAGATCTTTAGTGAACTGAGAGACAGTTATATTCATGACTGTCGGTGCTATCTGTATGCATTGGACTGGTTCATGATCTCAGATACCCTGCTGGCCTTATACATTATGTATGGGTGGACTGAGTACAAGTTAAAGGTAAACATAACCAGATACCATGTCAGTAGATCAATATACGAGGTTATGGAACCTGCTTCTCAATAATACTGAAGCAATGACACTCCGTGTCGGTTATGTATGTTTGGTTTGTTGCTGTCGTTTTTTGTTTTGTTCGATGACGATGCTGGTTTCAAACATGGCAGAAGATAGCCGACTACTCTAGATATAAATACCACCCATCTATGGAAGAGCAGCACATAATGTTTACAAATGAGAGTTTGAAGACTACGATTGCAGCCGGGGATTGCAGTTATCTAAAAAAAAAACATCTTGAACAGCGCCAATGAATGCGTGATAGCTAAGCGGCTTTAAGGATAACCATCGAGTCTTAGTTGATGCTCCAATCTGCTTCTCAGATTGTCTGTTACATGAATTGTATTGTGTTTATTTGTTATTATTATTATTTATTTTAATAAATCTTAGTCTGCGTAATTACCGTGCGTGCATCCCCAACCAATATATCACCCTATTACCGGGCATTAGCTGCAGGGCTGAATCCTAATAAGATTTTAAGTTTTATCCTCCGAGCCCGAGGTACCATGCGTTGACATGGTAACAGCTAGATACAATAACGTTTGGAGGTGATGAGGAGGTAGTTTCTAAACACAGATCTGAAATATGAATTAATGGTCAAAATATTGTTATCATCACTTCCGTCTTGTTAATCATTTCTATCAATACGACGTCACGCATTGAGTGAAATAAACTATTACGCCGATACTTTCATAAAATATGCACATAACACTCACGATATCCATCAATAATTTTACCGGGAGGAGAAACCCGAGGGTCTCATTGATTCAGATTGTTTTTCCCGTTGCAGGCACAGTTGACAGAAAATATTAAAAGATAATTATTAATAAGAGGCTAAGAGCAATGACCTCCTTTGTGACGGAGCCCTTCAAATATTGTAGTATCATATTACATATTATAACTGTTATGTCAGATGCAGATGTTTTAACTTCAACAATTGAGATAATCTAGATTAATGGATGAAAAATATATTAAATCAACTGTCAGCTAATTGAAATATGAGGTTAATATCTTTTCAATACAACTAGTTTAGTTTTAAAAAAGCAACGTAAAGTTTATTGGAATTATTAAATCGTTTGTCCCTGGTAAGAGTAAAGTGATTTGAATCTTAGGTACATCCTCCCCCCCCCCCTCCCTTTTCTCTTTCTCTCCACCTCTCTTGCGCTCTTGCTCTCTCCCTCTCCCCCTTCTTCATATCCCCTCTCGCCTGTGTAGTTAATAATATTGAACACAATATTTTGTAATCTGTGTTCCCTCATTAATCCTTTACCAACAAAAATGATAACGTCACGGAATATGAAATTACTTTACAGTTGTGTCGTTAAATACACACACAGGCAGCCGTTAAAAATCCTCTTTCCAGCAGAAAACACATGTCGAGTATTGTATCGGGGAGGTACCATGTTTGAAGCAAAAACTCGGACAGTTTCTGTCCAAATGAACCCTAAGTATTTAAAGCTATCCGAATGAAAACACGTCGAGTATATGAGTAGGTTTAAACCCCGAAAGAGGCTGCAAGGTGATGACTTTCGGAAGGAGAGAGTATTGATAACAGATATTAGATATGCAGGTAAGATCTATTGATACTGTCTCATCCGTACACATCAAACATCTTTTGGTTCTATAGGATTATGGGGGCCAGCCAGGAGAGCAAAATATCTATACATAACACCTACCTCTACTTCACGAACGTTTCTTTCCTTCTTTTTCACATAAGTTAAGAAAGGCGATCGTCGGGAATAACAAGTTTGTTTCCCTACTAAATATACTACTAGGACACGCAGGTAAACCCTTGAGAAATATTCCCAGCACCTTTTTTGATCATCATAAGTTCACGACTCAAAATGAAATGTAAGTCCTCTTCTTAACTCTAATAGAGAAGTGTCAGATAATATCGTCAGCTCTCTTATAGGTGCTTTAGTAATAATTGAAGCTTGCTGAGCCGCTTACTATCTAATGTAGGCCTATTACCGTCTGGAAAGATAAGACACGATTAGGTTGTGAAAAATTAACGTTTAACTCGATTTTCGTTATTGCTTAAGGCATACGAGATGCAATGGTATTCATTTCAACCCATTTCCCTAGGTGTTCAACACGAAAACTTTTAAAGAACTGATCAACAGTCTTAAACCTCTTTTTCTCTTCACAATTCCCGAAGAGCGGATTTACATTGATTAACAAACACAAGTCATAGGGACTGTCAAGAAATGAATCACTCTTTTGTTCAAAATTATGTTTGTCGGATTCGGATTTGTGATGCTGTAATTCTAAAATCCTTATAAAATACCTTCACATCCATTTTAGATAAGCTCGTGGCACCTAACAGAGGCGGATAGTCAACTGTAATATTGCAGAACACAAAATCTAAATAGTTTTTTTTCTCGGAATCTGTAGCCACGAATGCATTATGTCATGTCGGCGAAGAAGAAAATGTCTGTTTTTCTATTTAGGTTTTTTTAAACAATATATGCTGCCTGGTGTATCAATGTCTTAGATATAGAAGAAAAAAATCCAAAAACAATGATGCCAAAAAGATAAGACTCCCCTTTCGAGGTTTTAACACTTTTAATACTAGTCATGATGTGAGAGCGAATGGAAACTATACGCTGAAATATAACCTGGCCTTCCTTTACCAGGATCTCAGTACCGTATGATGATAAATTCGTAGACAACCCCAAAAATGAAAAGAAGAGAGAACGAATCTTCCGGCGGAGCCATTAACCCTAAAACGTTTACTCATAAAAAAAACCCAATACCCCCCCCCCCGTTTTTTTTTTTTAATTCAGCTTCTCCTATCGAATGTAACATTAAAAAGACGCTCCAAGCTTGGAGTAGCTCTTTACCTCGTCAAACCAGTCACATGGGGGTAAGAAATATCCTTACGTGATGAAGAATGGAGATCATTATCTTAACCGCTACTTTATGTTTCTAAAAATAAACGGTGTGCTATAAAATATAATTTTGAACGATTTCTTAACTAAAATATGAGTCGATAAAATAAGTTCCCTGGAAACTATTGAAACGCAAATTAACTGAAAGGTACAATTACTTAGACAACCGCTGATTTAATTTAGAATTATTGATTAGAAATTAAGGCACGATCAGACAAAGTGAATTATGGAGTAGGCAATCAGTTTAAATTGATCGTCTGATCGTCTTTCTTCATGACAGATATTCGAGAATATCTCCCAGCACCTTCTTTCTCAGAAATTCTATTTCAATCTTGATAAACATCTGCTCTTCACAGATAGAGTTTTATCTGGTTCAGATGAAATAGGGACAGAGATGGTTACGTTCCATCTGTGGTTTGAGAACAAAATGATTCACATCTCAAGACTGTTTCTTTGGGCTGGTCATCGTCTGATGTTTATCAGGGACCAAAGGCAGATCCACCTACAAACAAGATAAGAATTGGGTCCCTCCGACTCCTTCCTCTCAAGCATAACTTGACTAACTTACGTACTTATTGTTTTTTTAACGCTAGGCAGATACCGTAGACTTTTCAGTTTCAAAAATAAAATCCTATTAAAGTCTAAAGGGTCAATGAATACAAAATAATGAAGTTAATGTATAAGACAATATTGATGTATGCTGTACTAATAGGAAGATGATTCGTTTCTGCATATTACCGCTTATCTAATCGTCTATTTCGCATATCATAAATGACATCAGATTCACCGCCCTTCTATTAAAACGATTGGAAAAGATTTTAGAGATGGCGAAAAAAAAAATATGCCGATCGGATGATATCTAAGCTTGCAGACGCTGTAATTGATTGTGCCTAAATATGTTGCAAGATATCAACTCTGTTTATAAATAATGCCTGGCTGCCTGAAAGTTATCAAGTTAAGTAATGCTTTATTTGGGGAAAATACAAAACAAGTTCAACAGGTATTGCGTGATTCGGTCATTTAATTGAATTGTAAGAGACTTGGGATTCCTGGAAAACATTTGGGATGATCTTCTTCTGGTTTCATTTCAATTCTCAAATGTAACCAACTGGGTAAGGTAAACAGCAATGTAACCATCATCGTCCTCATAATGTCGAGTATTTTGTTAAAACATGCTGTTCTAATATTTGATCAATATGGGGACACCTGCAAGATCTAAAAATGTATTACTTTTCTTGATATATGTCTTCCAGCTTGAGCAATTTATGAATCTTAAGTATTCTTAACATTTTCCTTTGTCCATTAATATATGCGACAAGTTATTTAATTCAAAATAAAAAAGTTAAGATGCAAAATAATACTCTATCATATTCTCATTTAAAGAATGAATATGGAAAGGTTCTTCAAAATTTGTACCTCAAAAATATATTTGATCGTGTCTACATTGTAATCATCTAGTTTGACGTTACTTTCCGTACGTAGACAGCTTTAAGTAAACACGAAATCATGTCAAATACTATTAATAATACCTTTATCTTGGACTTGTCTCCCCTCTCCCTTCGCCCCTACCTTTCTCTTTAGTTTCTCTCATCCCCTCTCTTTCACTAGTTCTTCCCTCTCGACTATGATTTTCTCTTGATATATCTTTACATGGCGTTCAAGCGAGAAAAAAATGTTGGATCATTTATTTTTATAGTACAAGTCTAATCTGCCACAAGGTCCATAGCACTAATTGAAAACAATACACTATCGGATCATCAGATGCTAGCATAAAAATGAATAAATATAACCAGACAATAGAAGCCTAAACATGATAATAAAAATGGATAATGGTACATTTAAATAAACTATAGAATAACAAATCTTGATTTATTAATTGGACTTTGTGTCTTCTTTGCTTACTTTTTTTGTAAATGTTTATTTGTTTGCTTCGCACTCTTGTTTTTTAATCGTCGGGATATTTTGAATATTTCAAGAGGAAATTAACTGAACTTCGATCAAGAAGTAGCTTAATAAACGTGGAAGAGCAGAAAAAGGGAGATAAAGATGGCGCTTGAAAAAAAAGGTTTAATTATGCACACAGACCTTCCCTTAAGATGTTTTTCTTTTGCTTGACATTTCGAAAAGGCGGAAAAGCCTAGACGTCATTTCATTGTTTTGTTTAGTTTTGGATTATTCTTTTCCTAAGCTTTTCAGTTGAATTGAGGCAATAAAGAGTCCGCTGTCAACCGAATTAAGACTCATGATCAAAGTGCTACGAGCCATTCGTTTCTCATAAGATTCGAGTTTATACAAAACCCACTTTAAGTACGGAAATCTTAGAAGATCTGCCGGTGTAATACCCATGCATGATTTATGAATTCAAATGAAAGAGAGGGGTGTCCTCTAAGTTTTGTCAGGGATTTTGAAGACTTTGTCATTCAGGAGTCGTTATGGCCGAACGTGACCGGTTACTCCTACCTAGATCTTACGAGGCACAGCGTTTCTTGGGAGATTCCCTAGTGCCCGGGGCAAAGAGAATGTCCACATTGCCTCTCATAGGCTCCTACTCACCAAAACGTTCGAAATCTCCTCTATTGCAGAAATACATGGTTAAGGAACAGTTTGGTTGCAGAAGATAGGAGTCGAGTTTCCCCAACTTTACTTTTTATCACCCCGAAGACACTGCATAAACCCACCTATAAAGCTACCCTTAACCATACCAACCATCTATTGTTATTGTTGCTGTTAAGGTCTTCATAAGCTTTATCAAAGGAACGACGACATGAAATGGTTACAAACAGATATCATAATACAATTTCACATGATAATTATACCGGTATATGTTTTGAACTGACTACATCACTTCATAAATATAATTTTCGACAAGCATACATTTGGCATCATTATATGAGCTTCATCATAACGTTTCTCCACCGTAGTATCGTTGCTGAGCAGACTTTGTTGTCCGTATGAATGGTCCTTACCACGATGCTGGATAGAGAGAGAGTGAGCTCTTCATCCAGCGGTCTGAGTGACGCGTGGAGGTACTTGACAATGGCGTGAGCTGAATTCTTGATCAACTCTCCAGCGTAAACAAGTACCGTGAAAATCACCATGAGCATCCTCCACTCCAGCACCCCTGGCCACCCCTGGCCCTCCGGTCAACCCGTAGCTCCATTGTCTACACTTCGGTTCTATACGCCTATGCAATATCATCAGTTTTATATTTCTTATATAAAGATGGATATATGTCTATAATATATTTTATGTTATGTATTTATTTACATGTATATATAAACTGTTGCGCATAAAGTTGGAATCATTTTTCGAAACTGTTTTCTTGAAGTGATTGTGACAATAAGGTTAATACTTGATAGATAAAGTTAATATCTACTCTTGATCAATCTCTCTGACTCTTTCGATTCGTGAACAAAGTTCTTAGAATATATAATTCAATCTCTCAAGACGAATCATATCGTCACAATCATTTCATGGAAAGAGGTAAAACAAATGTATTACAATTTATCGGCATTAGAATATATATATAGTTTTGCATAGCTTGAACTGAGTTGAAACAAAGCAAATCGAATAGACAAAGTATCGGAAATTGAGGGTACTCTATTTAAAATGGTTTTGCGTATGTCTAAAGTTACGAAAGACATAATTTTGTGTGTGTGTGTGTGTGTGTGTGTGTGAGCGTGTGCGTGTGCGTGATGTGTGTATTTTAAATAAGTCAGTTTAAAAAGTTTTCGATTTCTTTTTTGTTTCATAAATTTTACTGTAATAAAAAAAATGCTATGAATTTCCTGTCACTATTAATCTTACAACACCTTTATAATTTTAAGATCATTAAACTGATATATGCCACAGGACAAAAACTTTCCTAAATAAGATATTACCTGCGTCATCTTTCACCTACGTCAGTCTATGATCTCTTATCATTTACAAGGAGTTAGGAGGACGTTAATTTGTTAATCAGGAGTGGATCTAGCATTCACCAGAGGGGGCAGAATTCCCAGGAATTTTCTGACTAACGAAAAAAAATGAATAAACAATAATAACAAGAAATAAATCATTCAAAAAAGAAAGGAAAAAGGATAATCAGATTTTTATTTGCAATTTGGATGGGGCATAAAAATATAGACCTCTCTCTTCTTGGTACCACAATGGGTTCAAAATCTACAAACTGAACGACCTTCTTAGAGGCATTTTGTTTCCTTACATATTTAGATCAGAGAATGTATGTGTATTTTAAACAAATTTACCGCTGTTATTTTGATAACTGAACATAAGATTTCGCATCCCAAAAGTGACAGTTCAACTTTAGGGATTTTTATCAAGTCATAGTAAGATTTTTTACAACATTGAAATTGCCATTAACTGAAAAGTAAACATGGTAGTATCGACGTATATCGTCTGGGGTTTGGGGGCGATTTTCAAAACTTTTAAATCAATGTTGTTGCCGTAAGTGAATTATGTGTTCTATTTGTGAAAATACGAATACTTTTTAGTATAACGAAATGAGGTTTGATATCGAGATGTGTGTAATTCATACATTCAACACACTGCAGAATATCGGAATACTCTATCCACATGTTGTGAACATTTTTTAGAAGCATTGCTATAAACATTATATCACAAAATGAACTCTTGCCTTTTTTAAAACTAACCTTTTCACCTCGAAATACAAAATTGAGAGATATGTCCTCGAGGTATCTAAATGTACTGCTAGCATTTCATTGAATTTACTTATAAATTTATTTTCAGTCGATATGATTCTATGGCTGCATGGTATCGAAGTGCTAAATGCAATCAACCAAACTTTTAATCGTAAAATGGAAAGAAAAAAGGTCGTGAATGCTATACAGCATATGAATCAGTAGGCATTGTTGTTGCGAATTCAATGATTATTTTCCCCTTGATATAACTTTCCCTCAAGTGACGTTGAACAGACAAAGCCTACGCACACCCAACAGGGTCATCTGTTGAATCGAATATTGCAATTAATGCCTCAAGGAATGTTTATTGAATTGGTAACTCCTTCTCTCTATCAACACTGTTCTGTTTCTTTTATTCACCCTTTTGTCTTCTTTGAAGAGATGCCTGATACTTTGATACATCGAAGAAATATCATTTCTTCCATCGCTTAAAGGCAGAGAGGGGACACCTACAAAACGAATGAATAAGACAATTGAAATAAAATGTTTGAAGGCGACAGTAAATTTCTCGTTACTTTATTAAACGTATGTTACACACACAAAACGAAACTAAGTATGGTGAGTACAAATCGTAGCTCACTCATTCAGTCGAGATAATGTATTTAATAAATGCATTATTTTACACATTTGGTTAATACACCACTCTTCTCAGAGTGAAATTTTACACACATGTTATTTTAACGAATATGTGACCCGATTATTTTTCTTGATGAGTCTTTTTACTCATTAAAGTACATGTAAGTTAATATTGGATGAGTATTCTCCAACTTTAGTGACCGAATGAGTAAAAATATTTACAAGTGTGTAGAGTGGCTTTTTGCTCCCTAATATTATATGTCACAGACTCTTTATTCGTTGGATGAGTAAAAAACCAACAACCGCAGTCTCTTCGAAGCTGTACTCGTCTTAGGAGCTATCTTACTCTTTGCATGCGCGTAAATATTTCGCTGATGAATATTCGTACGCGTTCGTGAACGTACGTACGTACCCAATCGTCACGTTTTTAGCGGCCTACGAGCCACAGAATAAGTGTAAGTAGATTTTATTTTTCTTAATTTTGAATCAGTTAGTAGTAATATTACTGAAGGGGATCCTTGAATTTATTCAGACTTTTTCTAAAACAAGTTAAGGTTACCGATTAGATATAGAATCTAGATCTAGTGCTGACAGTTTGAAGCTCTTCTTGTGCACGACTGAAGTGTAAGGAGTGCATGGCGAAGTCCTGCAATCACGAGACCCATAATCAAGGCTATACGGGGCTCTCTCTCATCTTAACTATTTCGTAAGATCCCCAGCTCGCATAGAACATCCTGTACATGTATGTGCAGATATGTCATTTTTGTGTGTGTGTATATAATGGGGAGCCCTATGTCTGCGCACCTATTTACTCACAACATTTGGTTAAATAACTCACTAATTTAGATTAGATTTGCCATGTGATCACATGTGATGAGCCTAATAACCTGATTGACTGAGTAATTGAAGCATTACTCACTAGTTGAAATAGAGCGATTTACTCACAACATTAGGTTAAATAACTCACTAATTTAAAATACTCATTTGCCATGTCACTATAAAGTCAAATTAACAAAACTCATTCCTGTGCGTTATTAATATGAATTTAATGAGTTAATGCATTCAGTTAAGTAGTGTCAAAGTTTATTTCCCTATTTGAGTAAGATTACTCATATATTTCGTTGTGTGTAGTTCATCCAAAAATAATAAATGTTTTATTTCCAAAATATGCATTACATATATCTATTTTTATAAGGATTGCGACTGCAAAAATTCTATAAATTCTATAGCGCTTTGAAACTTTTGTCACAAGCGCTATATAAATTTGTCAAATTATTATAACAAGCAGACATAATAGATTTGTAGGTTTAATCAAATTCTCCTTTTGGAGGAATCGTGGTTTGAATCAAAAGTTATAAATCACATCTTTTAGATTATATCTAGTAAGTGTATTTTTAAAATACATTTTCTTTCTGTTTCATGCACTCTTCGACCTTTGAAAAAAGTGCTGTTGAGCGGTATTTGACGAAAAAAGTTCCGTGTAAAACAAAACGAGAGATAAGTTAGCCAGTCAGAAAAACACTTCTAGCGAATGGGACGATCTTATTTCACGAGTGAGGAAGTTTGATTTGCAGCATCTCTTGTTCTGCAAATGATCCATAACACCTTAAAAGATCCTCCCTCTTCTATCAAAAAACGAAAAGTCTAAGGGATAATTTGCTGTTTTTCGTGTGTGTGTTTTGTTTAGAAGGTGGTATTGTTATTTTTCTGGTCTGCGATGGACCGAGTAACTCGATCGTATGTCTGTTGTCCCGTGTGTAAACGATCGATGGAGGTGTTTTTCTTGAAGATCAAAGTTGACAGCGTGGCGTGGAAATACGCGAAGAGAACAAATCGTTGAAAGGTTACTGTATAATAAAAACCCCTTTTAGACTATACAACACAGCTCATCTTGTCCAACGAAGACAAGGATGAATAGATCCTTTTGTGATTTATATTAGCCGTATCTTTAAAAGAAATATTGACAGGTTGTTTTTCAGTTTAATAATTGGGAGATGGTTACTCAAGAATTGTGTTTTTTTTTAAGAAGAATTGCTTCAGGTCTTAATGTGACATTCAACTGTCACGTTATCGTCTACTCTTGAGTTATACCTTAATTCTCCTAAGCTTTTATCAGTTGTTGGATGGGACTTATTACAGAAAAGTCTTCTGTTTAACTTACGTTTCATGTATAATTTTTATATTTGTCACCCTGTCATAAATTCAAGAATATAATTTATTGGTAATTAAAGCCGCTTTGCATTCGAGCCATTTGTATACGCATTTATACAAAATTACAATTTTGAAAACAGTACCAACATAGGATTTTATTGTTTATGATAACTAGCCTTCTCAGTATATCTTGATACATTGGCTGGTAAGTTTTATTTATATAATTTGATAAAAGTATGTATACATAAATCTCATTTCCATTGCGTTATGTTGCTGCAGTTAAACTAGTCTTGAACAAGATATGTTCTTTTTTGTGAGTGAGGCTGAAAGTGTTGTATGTGTGTGGGCGCGCGCAAGTGCGTGCGTGTGTGCGGGTGTGCGCGTGTGTGTTCGTGTGATTGAGGGTTCTAGTGACGGTGACAAGTGGAGGTGAAGTATCACGACTCTGAAATGTCAGATTCAAAGTAGGTCACATCATTTCTTGATTAGGCACGGACTTTTGAAGAATTTCTTGAAAAGCTGTCCTGACAGAATGATTGGCAGAAGGGATATTAGGTCTCCATCAAAGTGACCGTCGATGAAATGAAATAAAGGTATAAGCAGTCTTCTACGATGGGTTAGATAAACCCTTGAATTTGTCTGACGTAGGCGAGAGATTGTGGTCTTCATCTATCACCCATGTATGTAATTGATTTTGAGATTGTATCGACCACAACTGCGGTAAAAACCCGATCGTGTAACTTGCCGTACTCGATCTCAGCGATTTGATTTTGCAGAGAAAGGGACAACGAACGATAAGGGGAGTGTTAATCGACAAAGGATCAAAGAATTAAAGTGGGAAAATAAATGAAAGTTGAGGACATACCAGTAGGCCCGCTAGCAGGTCGCAATTCCGAAAGTTAATGTTTAACGAGCCTTTAGATACATTTCAGATTACAGAATCGAACATAGGACTACTGAATCTCCAGGATACGCGATATCAGGTTCAGGCGCGTACGCCACGGGATTTTTTTCGAGGGGAGGGGTGGGGGGGGGGGGGTTAAAATTTGAAAATCACGCCGAAAATTTCGCAACGACTCAGCCAGCCGCTGAATAAGTGGGGTGGGGCGGTGGTGGGGGGGGGGGAATGGGGGTAAGAGGACATATATTTTTTTTTGTGTGTGTCCCAAAATGTGGCCGACTGACATTTCGTTTCTTTCGGGGGGGGGGGGGTAAGGTCAGCTTTTTGGTTTTTAATATTATTATTATTTTTTTATTAAAAAAAAATAGGGGGGAGGTCCTCCAAAACACACACATAACAAAGCGTACGCGCCTGATCAGGTTCATGAACCTACTTCCAGTTTTGGAATAAGTGGATCACCTTTTTAAAGATCTGAACGGTGATTTCAACAAACCTCTTAAACGCTGCATGGTCCAAAATATTGATCTTTCGGAATCACGACTATTTGCAACATCGGCAACATAAGCATACGTTTTAGCACTTGACCATGAAGCCTGAGGAAAACAATGATTATTTGGTTCTGAGGGGGGACCCTTCGTTCAGGTGCCGAAACCATGATGAAATATAACCTTAGGTAACAATCAATAACAGAATCGACAGACGTGCGGCTACATAACTATGAGGAAATATGCGCAGGTATTTAAAATAATTATGATTTGTCACCAAAGAAATGGGTGATATTTGACATAAGACACGGAAGAAACATTTTATACCAATTCAAGATTTGTTTACGATATAAGGTGCATTTATTAGAACCACTTGGACCTTTTACATGTCAGGAGAGGTATCGTGCAAAATTCTGATAAGAGCCCAACTTATCAATTATAAATTATCCCCTACAAGTAAACTGTTTTACACGAGATAACTCCTCACAATGTGGGGGCAACTTTTATCGAAGATGGTGAACTTTCAGTGAATTTGTAAAAGATTACCTTCTCTGCCTCCTCGATTTACCGCCCTTAACCCTTTGTAGAAAGATACGAAAATCTTTTTAATCTTTTCCATTTCAAAAGGTTGCCCCAGGGTAGGACTCATCCCATATAACCTGCTAACGTAGGGGAAATTATGTAGAATGTTGTTTTCTGAGATAATCTTTTCTATGAATAGTGAATCTTCAGATGAAAGCCCTCATCTTACATGATGATTACCTATTCTAATGTCTGTGAATCTGAGAAAAGAACTTTGCTTTGTGCTTCTCCCTTAAGAGAAAGGTAAGCATTAAGTTTAAAGCAGATAGGCCGAGGACGAGATTACTATTGTTCGCAAAGAATAGAGAGGCATTCAAGAGACACTTAAAAAGAAGGCTGGTTAATTATTGAAAACCAGTCACGGGATTTCAGACGAGAAACTGAAGAATATCATGATATAATTTGCAGTTGGGCAAGTTTATAAAAAGGTATATAGAGGAAAAAAAACTTTTCTTTTTACTTTAAATGGAATTACATGTATGTTTAGATGTTTTTTAAAACAGACATGGCGCCATGTAAATGCGCTGTAGCCTCTTCGATTTTATGTCTACATGAATACAACGTTCATAGGTATTATTCTCTCTTTTATGGCAATATGAATGTTTCCATGGTAACTTAATGAAACTTTTAAAGATATGAGTTTTTTAAAATATTCAAATCATGTGTAAATAGGTTATGTGAATTGACAAAAGCAACATCGAATATATACAAGGTTTCACAATCAGTGAAGTTCTACCTAAAAGTGCATTAGTATTAATGACCAATATTGTGTTGCTGTATTTTACTGGAAAAATTGGTACGTCTTCCAGACCTCGCGAGTCCTCTCATTCTATTATATCCCAAGTTAGCCACTCAATATTCAAATTTGCATCTTCTTTCTTTTATTTTTAGTCTTTATTTATCAAATTGAAATCCAACTACCACATAAGTCTGTGAAAATTGATGTGCATCCCCTCTTTTTTTCTTCTGTCTTTTTCCCCTTTTACCAATATTTTGTTCCTCAATATTTGTATTATTATGTATCCTTTGAGGGTAGTCATACTATTAAGTTTTACTTACTTTGTCAACCCTCCTGTTTGAAGTTTTCGATTAGTTACAGCCAACCTTAATTTATTCTACATATATTCTTTTGTCATGTGTAAATTTGCAATGTTTGTATGCTATATATTTGTAAAAATGCAAAAGAAAAAGAAAATCAAACAGAAATAAATAAATCAAATCAAAATCAAATCAAATCAATAAGTTAACAGTCTCATATTCTGATTATGGCCAACTTAATTTCGGGAATTCGTTTTACTTTTAAGAAAAACCCAACTACTTGATTCTATGAATGAAACGTATTCGTCTATCACGGAAAGATAGATCATATCAAGTGGGAACAGAAAAAGATAGTACCATGACCCAAAGAAAAAAGTAAGTATACTTTTAGAGAAGAAACTTGGTTTGGAAGAATGATCAATCCGGAATAAATCATGAGATAAAAAGAATACCAAGTAAAATCTTTACCGGAAAAATGTAGTCTTTAATAGATATTAATATCAGTCCTGCCAAAAAACAAAAATAAAATTGTTTGTAATGATATGAATTAACATTAAAATTCTTGTCCAAAAAAGATTTTTTAAAGGCCCCTGAACAATTTAACATAAAAAGAAGTTAGAATCTGAACAGAAAAATAATGTACAGTTTTCATTAAAATTATTCAACAAGTCCACACCGAATAGCGTTACTCCATTGTACTGATTCAGACTCCTTCTTGTCCTTTGCTCAAGAAATGTTTAATTTTTGTTCACATTTCAATTCTGAACGCGACAGAATACCCCGAAGTCTGAATACAAAACATTTTCATTGAATTATCTTGCCCCTGACCATGCGCTGCTTAATTTTCGACTGTTCTAAATTGCAAATCAAATTGTGCAAAGAACTTGGGTGGCATATTGTTCAATTAACCCGACCCTCTGCGTCACTCTGATACTGCACTACAATCGCCTCGACGTGTTGTTTTTAGAACAAACTTGTTGGTTGTTCATTTAATTGATACTAATTCAATCGAAATTCACGTTTGTTCAACAAGGCCTTACAATTGTTGATCTATTTTTACTTCAAATGATTGTGTCCAAGAGACCGCTCTGATTCCTGGAAAACAGGAATTTTAAACGAACTTTGCGAAAGTAGGACATATTCATTCTTTTGAGATTCATTAAGAGAAGTATGGAAAGATATAGATGTCGATATTCAAGCTTATGTGTTTGTAGAGGAAAACTAAAATAATCTCATACATTTTAGTTAATTTAATTAGAAATTATTTGTAAAAGTTCATTTCTTGCTAACCGGGTATCATATACTATTTTGTGTTAAATAAACCCATACGCAATTGGGGATTTTGATAGATTAAAAATGAAGGCTTTCCCTGGAAGGCTGAAATGTTATGGATCCCTTCTGCAGCTGCTCATTATCTCGACCGCCTCTAAAATTGATTTCTTTTTGTTCCAATAGCTTTCCAAATAAAATCCAAGATGAGATAAAAACAGAAGTAGTTCAAGAGTCTGACAGCTGAAAATACTAAGGAGTGGTTCAATAACCTAGGAAGGTTTGATGACCAAACCATCGCCAAAACGACTGGACGGAATATAGGTGAATCGATAGACCTGCTTCTTATGTTACATTTTGAAGGCAAACCGCGAAGGCAACCATAGTAAGATATAGAAAAGATCACTGAATCTAAGATTATATCAATGTCACATGCTTGCTGATGAGCTCCAATAAGATGAGATCTCGGTATAAACGTGTTTCCATGGTACCTTAACGCCTTGACACATGAGAGGTTCAATCACGTTTGAAAAGAGTATAATCATACACTAGCAGAGCCAGTGCGTGGGGTCGGGTGGGTGATCTTGAGAGTGTCAATTCCTTTCTACATTTTTGGGATGCACCAATCTAAATATATTTAAGACTTTCCTTGCGTCACCATCATTAAAAAGAAATAAAAACAAAACAAAACAAAACATCGGATATGCCACTTAACTAGTAATAAAGCTGTTTTTCTCATTTTGTTCGAAAGTGCCTCCTTCTAATATGTTTGTTTTTTGTCAGGCGCTTATGTGAACCAAAACAGAGGCATTTACTACACATTATCCTTAATTACAGCGTACTGCGTGACGTCATGGTGACGTTTACGGTATTAACTTTAGATATTGAAGGAGTCTCTGAGTGCAAGCAAAGACGTTCGGGATTGTAAAGTTTTGTTCCCTATCATCAGGAAATGACCGTTCGAAGCGGGATGAATCAAAATGTCACAATTACCGTAATATTACAAGCGTCAGTTGTCAATTATAAGTTCAAAGCCGATTTGGTATAAACACAAAATGATTTGTAGAACAACCAATAGCCCCATTTATAGGCCTACCCTTCATCATAGTTAACTGGGAGAGATAGCTGTGTCACCAAAAGTTGCTTGTAATTGGTCAGGCATTTGATGAAACTCGAAAATAGTTCCCTCTCAGAGAGATTATAAGTGGGAGGGAACTGTTTGGAGCAACACGATTTAACCTATGACCCATCTCGCGTAGGCGTAGATGCGCTTGTCAAAACTACCCCTCTCATTACGCTATGGCCCTCAATGTACGTTTGAACTATACATGTTTATAGAAATTGAAATCTGTTTACTTCACCGATGTAAAGCAGGTGAAAGCATCAGGAGTATCATGTTACTCTGCAAAAGAACAAAATTCAATCAATTATGTTAATCTGATCACCTGCGGAAAGCAAGCAGAAGATTTTAGAATTGAATCTGTTGAATTAAATTTGTTTCTTTATTAGGCATCCTATTGTTATACCATTGCAGTAGAGGGAAAGGTATATCTTTCCAAGTTGAGTAAACAGAATTAGATGAATTGATTTTTGTCCGTCGTTATTTTGTTATCTTGTTTTGTTCTGTTCTGAAAAAAGTTGTTTGTTTAATTCAACCATTTTAAATTGAAAAAAAAATCACGATTGGTTTAAAGTATAACATTTCGATAATTACCCCGTTTTATAACCCCGGTTAAAGTAACTTGATAACGACACTATGTTATAGCTTTTCACGATAGAAGTTGCATTAGTCGGGACTTCTTACCCCAAAGAACTACCACATTTACTCCCGGACAACTAATTCTTAGATATTACCATTTCAGGACAAATATCTCCGAACTGTATTACCCCTTGGGACAACTACCCCCGGACAAGTACATTCTGGAATACTACCATCCAGGACAATTACTCCCTGACAACTTTCTCCGAGCTACTCTCTGAGAAATGTCGCAAAAACTTCCAGAAATTTACTATGGGAATAAAATCAGAAAGTAGTTGTCCAGCTAGGGGAGTGTTTCACAAAGACTACGATCGACTTTAAGTTGGACTTAATTATGGCAGGCCATTCATGCCACTGGTTGCTCTCACTATTGATCTTTAGATAATATTTTTCCTTCAGTAATGAACTATCCACAAAATTAAATGTTATAGATTTTTACCATGATTTGTAAGTCCCTTGAGAGACCAATGCTAGTAAATGACGAGAGAAAACAGTGGCATGAACGGCCTGCCATAGTTAAGTCCAACCTAAAGTCGATTTTAGTGTACATCCCAGGTATAATTGCCCTAGGGTTATTGTTTTAGGGGTGTATGCTCCTTTTAATCACACATGGTGTAGTTATTCCAGGAGGTAGTTGCTGGGGTAGTTGTCCGGGTGAGGATAGTTCGGGCAGATCTGAGTTCGGGGGAAAAGGGTATTGTCTAATTATCTTTGACGTTGTACATTCTGGAAGGTTGTTTATAAAGTTTGGCTCCCTCAACATTGTATAAAACCAACCGAGCATTCATCGATAAATAAGGCACATTGGTGAATGCATAATATTTTTCAGTAATCTAGTTTATTGTTTAAAAAAAAAGATGTTTTTACAAAGATGATTTACTTTCTCCCCAAGGACTCCATACTAAATGTAGTACAAATATATTTCACACATAATTTCATCATTATGTTACTGTGCTACATTTCCCTCTCATCCTTTTTTTGTTTTTTTAGTATACGCTCATATTTTTGGTTGTGTTTACCATTCACACGCTCACTGTCACACAATCACACACTGATCACACCCGTAGTATATAATTTATAATATATCCGTTCTTCTTTCTCCCTCTCTCTCTCTCTCTCTCTCTCTCTATAT
Organism: Strongylocentrotus purpuratus; assembly: GCF_000002235.5. Taxonomy (NCBI): domain Eukaryota; kingdom Metazoa; phylum Echinodermata; class Echinoidea; order Camarodonta; family Strongylocentrotidae; genus Strongylocentrotus; species Strongylocentrotus purpuratus. The sequence goes on along the minus strand of NW_022145614.1, from coordinate 31,844,774 downwards.
CTCTCTCTCTCTCATCCTCTCTTCCCATGTTTCTCTCTATTTATTAACAGTTTGTTTGTTGCCCCTTTACAAATACTTGTTTCAACCCCTTTTCCCTTTTTTTCTCCGTCTCTTTCATTGACTCTGTTAATTTATCAATGACCCATCTTTCTCTCTCTCTCTCTCTTTCTTCCTCTAAAAATTTGTCTCCGGCAATCTTCGTCTCTTCCTGATTCCATAATTAATTCATTCGTTCATATTTCAATCCAATTTAATTTATCTTTTTCCCCTCCGACCCTCCGATTCGTTTTCCGCGCCTTCCTCAGAGGCATATCTCATAAATCTGATGGATCATCCTAAATTGGTAATTTGACAGACATGTTGTGCTTAAAATGGCAAATTAATCCCACGTGTCTCTGTTTTATTCGCCATGAAATAAATCTACAACGTAAATAAAATTGGCGCGTTGAGGTTAACGGGCTAAACATGCAGTCTCAGTATGTTTTAATGTTTTTGCCTTGTGTGGAAAAATGCTAATTCGCCTGTTGCAATGGCTAGACAAAAACTACTCTAAAATCATCCGAACATTTAAGCAGTACCCCCCCCCGCCCCGCCCCCTAAAAAAACCTTATCAAGTTAGAACTTCTCTCAGAAATGATATTGAGAGGTGCTGTGGACCCGTGGATAAGTCATTTGACGGATCGAATTAAGTTTTTCTTGGGAAAATGTTAGCGAAAAATTACTTAATTGCACAACTCTCTTGAAATGACCTCAGGTTAATATTTATTAAAGTAGGTTCGATCGTGTGTATTATTATTATTTTTTATAACTATTATGCTCATGACTAAAATTATGATCATGATCATCATCGTCGTCATCATTTGTATCTCTCATTATGTTTTATTATTATTATTATTATTAGTATCATTATTAATATCATGGTTTTTGTTTCTATTATTGTAATCATGATAATTACTGCTTTCATCTGCGTAACCGCTGCGACGTTCAATAAAACGAAGATTGTGAACACATCTAAATCGACCTACTTCTCTAAGTGGATGCAAGCTATATACTATGACGGAGATGTGTCTTTATGGGATTTAGTAGCCCTTGGTCTGTATTTAGCATCACCAAATTACTTGGAAACGTTTAAATGGGACAGAACGGGATACGTGAATATCAAATGAAAGGAAGGTTGCACCTCAAAATTCTATTCACAAGTCAACAAGAAGGGTTGATGGATGAGAGGAAGGCAAACCAGATTGGATTTGGATATTCCTTAGTGGTCTTCCGGGCCATGGTTTCCGTAGTTTCTGAGAATGGAAACTCCTATGGGTCTTACAAATAATCTGGCAAAAAAAAACACCCCAAAACACGGTGTTGTTTTGACACAGTGATCGGAAAGGGAGTATTTGAGTCGTTCACCTTCCACATGTAAATCGTACTACTTCGTTATCATAAAGAGTTTGAATTGGACGGATTTTGATCTGAAGAGAGAGAGAGAGAGATAGAGCGGGCTTACGGGTGTGCGTATGTGTGTGTGTGCGTGTGCGTGTGTGTCCGTGTGTGTATGCATGTTTGCCAATACGAGTATTCAAAATTATTGTAGCAAATTACACCACATCAACGTTCTGACACGTTTTGTTATTTTGTAAATTAATAATAGAAGCAATGTAAATAACATCAAAATCATGATAGGGTGTAATAATAATAATGTAATAATAAAAATGAATAATGCGGTTTTCACGACGTTGTAAATAGCCACATAATTATATCAACAAGTAACATAAGCTTCGAGGACAATTAGACTTGATTAGACAATTTTGTTCTATCTTGGGCGGTTGTGATTGGCGTCATAACTTCGTTAGGATGGTTGAGGTGTGAATATTGATCAGTGTAAATCAATTAAAGTGACCTTGAAAGAAATTAAGTAGACCATCGTCTTCGTATTCACATTGTGCTCCGTTCATGCCTTTACCAGTGTTCTCTGTATTTTTATTCCAATTTTTAGGATTTCACTTCTTTGATACCGTCGGCTGCCTCTAAGAAGGTCGTAATGGCTATCTATTGCTTATGGCAGGATAAAGCCCTTCTAATGCAAAGCCTACGATACATAATAGTACAGCTAAAAACTACATCCTTAATCATACTTACTAGTGGAAGCTAGCTATCCGAAACACTAATTGAGTTTATGTACGTCTCATTATTAAGTAGATTCCTTTTTAGGGGTAAACGATAAACCTGCGATGCCACAATGACGATGAAATAAAGAAAAGGGATCCATCACATCCTTTGTTCGAGTGTTATCTTGTGACTTATTATTTCGGAGGGAAAAATGTCTGTTTTAAAGGTGAAAACACAAATGTTTACCTGATTTCAAATATCCTTCTTTCACTAGGTGACCTGCCGTGCGTCCTTTTCAATATATTCGTTTTGACCCCCCCCCCCCCCCTCTCGCTCTCTCTCCCTCTCCTTCATTTCTTCCTTTGTCCTACTCTGTTATTCCAAGTCAGAATACGTCACATCACATCACACCTTAACTCAACTTGTATTGCCATTAGACTTGATATTCAAGATGTACTCTGTTTAATAAGAAGTAAAGTCAAAACTCTAACCCTATCTGAATTTGATATACTGTACCTGCATCACGTTTCACGTTATGAATAATGGACGATTAAAGGTGGTGTTTGGCGCTTCGATTCCGTCAAGTCGGTTTGTAATTTCAGACAGGCTGGTGGTCTACATACCTGTTGGTGATTATTGAACGAAGCCTCGATAATGTAATCCACACCCATTACCAGAGAGAAGTGATCATGGTGATGATTTCCCTGTATGCTCATTCATGTTACGATAATGGTTATTACAAATGAGTTGAATATCAAACGTAACCTTTGACATTTCGGTCACACCAATACACCACAATGAAGATCAATACTGATACACCATACTACCCTTTTGGGCATGAAGTTGGAATAGATTTTCCTACCTCCTTTCATGATTGTAACAATTTATTATATTCTTGATGGATAAATTGTATATCTTCGCAGAACTTTATATATCAAACTTTCGGAGCAGATATAACATTAGAATACATTATGACATACTGTCACCATGATTTCATAAAAAGAGACCACTTTAATGGGCAATAGTGTATTAAAATTCCACCTTTTTGCCCTTTTCATTTAAGGCAAGGGTCGGAATGTTGATACATTTCGATCCGGGGGGGATCTTACCGTGGCGTGATTGTGTCAAAGAGAAGGAAGAGCTCTGGGAAAGGTGAAACATAATTGGTGAGCTTTTTCATTCTTTTTACAGAAGAGTGGAAGAGTATGACAGGAAAAATGTCCCATGAAAAAAACCCTCAAAATTATAAATGCCCTCATATTCGAAATATGAAAGGTAAAAGCTAGAGGTTGTGGACCAAAACCTTATGCTAGATGTTTGAGTATTCAGGTTGTGGACCGAACCCTTATGGCACATGTTTGAGTATTCAGGTTGTGGACCAAAACCTTATGCCACATGTTTGAGTATTCAGGTTGTGGACCAATACCTTATGCCACATGTTTGAGTATTCAGGTTGTGGACCAAAACCTTATGCCACATGTTTGAGTATTCAGGTTGTGGACCAATACCTTATGCCACATGTTTGAGTATTCAGGTTGTGGACCAAAACCTTATGCCACATGTTTGAGTATTCAGGTTGTGGACCAAAACCTTATGCCACATGTTTGAGTATTCAGGTTGTGGACCAATACCTTATGCCACATGTTTGAGTATTCAGGTTGTGGACCAAAACCTTATGCCACATATTTGAGTATTCCCATATATGCATTTCTATTAAAGTAAGAGTACATGAGACTTTTAGAAAGACTGGGCAAATTTCTTATCATTTTGATGGTTCCAAAACCTCATATTATACACGATACTTATGTGCTACAAGATCAACCTTTTCCGATTGCTTCCCGACAGTTTTTCATGATGAAATCGCGTGACCAGGGACCCGTTTCACATAGCCCTTTATTCAATGACAAATGACAAAAATCAGTGACAAATCTGCTGATAACCAATCAGAAGCAAGAATAGCTTATAACAAAAACTGTCATTTGTCACTGATGACAAATTTTGTGAAATGAGGCCATAGGATTGGGTTTAAAATCTGCAGTATACAGTATGGGTTCAGAAAAGCTCTATATAGAGTTAGGATTAAGTATAATGTTAGGGTAACTTCTAGGATTAATACTGTTAAAAATCGATTGCTGCCTCTTTTATTTTTGTTCATGTCGTAACAATCATCTCGTCTTGTTGATAAACAAAATGTAACATCTCCAGGAAAGCACGTACGAAGCTATCACCATCTATGATATATATGTGAGTCGCCATCCGAGACAGAGCAAATCATTAAATACAAGCGCTCACGCTACAAATCCATCCAGCTGAATAAATCGAACCTTTTTATTGATTGACCCAAACGTAGCACCTACTCTATATCTCAATGCACAATCGCAACGTTTCTTTTTCTCAACGAGGAGCCCTTGTGCGGATGCCTCAAATCTCCCCCATCGACACAACTCTTTCTGACCATGGAGATCTTTAAACGTTTCTCTTAAACCTTGTGTAATCGTAATATATTTTATCTACATCTAGTAAAGTTTACTAGACTAATTACCCATTAAGTCAAAAAAGTAAGTCAGTTTTGTACAGTCATGTTACTAAGATGGCTACCACTAATTGCATTAATTACTTCAAATCTTTTAGTATCATAAGAATCGCAATTAATAACGTGTAAAAAGTTCTAAGGAATCCAAATGGTGAAAAGCACGTGTTTAAAATATAAAGGCTTATTATCAACAGAGCCGATTATCCAAAGAGTCATGCAAACTCAGGTTGAGTTGTATGCTAGACTAATGGAGCAACGTGCGCTGTGGTCCAACTTACACAAAATACATCGAGGGCTCTGAAGAAAAGTAGAGTCGAAGGAATAGCTTTACAAGGAAGCCCTCTGGTGAAAGCAATCAAATCTCATTTCAAAATCGTAAAACAAGAGATGTTAGGGATTGGGTTTTTTTTAGCATAGAAGAAAGAGAAAGAGGGTGCGGAGAGAGTGCGATAAAGAAGAAATGGCAAGTAGGGTTGACTTAGTAGATACATTAGAATAATCAAAGGCTACAAACTGAAATTCTACAAACTGATGTATTTTAATTATACTAAATCCGCCCCATCTACCTTTCTTCCCCCTCTCCCTGTCTCTGTCTCCCGCTACCTTTTTCTCTCTGACTTTCTACCGCTATCTTTCTCTGCGTCCCTCTCTCTATCTTCCTCTCTCACTCACTCACTCTCCTTTTCTCTTTCTTCTATCCCAATAAAATCTAATTATTTTTCTATCTAGTGTTACATCGCTACTATTATTTCAAAATGTAATCAATTGGCTTCCCTACGAGGGCGTTCTTTCATAAGCTGTTGCTCAGAGCCGTTAGATGCAATTCAATTCAATGTATCGTTTGTCCGATGAACGTTCAACATGGATATTTGTTTCGCTCACATGTAAACAAAAAAATGCTCAGACAAAACTTACAAAGAATAGAATTATGATACAAAACATGGATACGTTTTGGTGATGATAAAATAATAGCCATACATAATTTTACTTTTCGTTTGGTTATGGTTTGATTCGTTTCTATAAGTTAGGTAATTTATCTTTCTTCATGCATATTCATAAATGAAATTAATTACCACTATATACGAATAGAAAATTCAGCTTTTAAACTAAATTGAAGTATATAGGAATATATCTGATAAATTGAAAATAAAATACTGAATTATATGGGCAAATGATAACCATGTTTCCCACCGTAGTAATTACGTCCATTGAATATACCTTCTATTCATTTCTTAACGAATATCAATATTAAAGGAAAAAACACAAAAATGCTGCATAAAAACGTGTTATATTTGGTTAGACGCCGTGATTGAATACGGAACGAATGTGTTTGTAAATCGCTGTGTCCTATATCTCAGTGACCTTAATCGTCTCCCTGATCTGAGAAACTCGTAGGAAGAAAATATATGTATAAATCGTGTTTAGTTGGACTCGGGTGCATGATGATAATAGGCAAGCAAACAAGAAAGAATGTGCATCGGAGTGCAGGGGCGGGTCTGGGGGGGGGGGGGGGTCGGCGGTTTAACCCCCCCCCCCCCCCCTTGCGCGGCCAAGGGAGAGAAAAAAAAACTAGTGTGTGTCCAACTGAAGCCGAGTTGGTCAATCTATGTGTATAAATGGATCTGTTCAAGCTTATGGAAATTGAAAATGATTTTTTTTCAACTCTTGCCACCACTTGGACTCCATAGAAATGTTTACATGTTATTAAGTGCATTTTTATCATACTATTTGTTTGTTGCAATTTTGGGAGGTTCATGCCTATTTTTTCACGAAATGACTGTACATTTCGGCATTCTCCAAAAAATTCGGTCAATTTTAAAAGAAGGAAATTCATATTGTACTTATGGGAGAAATGTTTTTACGACAATGTGAAGCGTTGCTGGTATTTTAGCGGGGTTGTCTAAAAAAGAAACAGAAAGGAAAACTACCCGATCGCATATAGCAGAATAGCTTCAAGGTCGCACCACCAACGTCACAAATACTCATGAATAACCAGGGTAACAGCATTCGAACACAATCAACGGCACCATCAAAATATCCAAGTGGACGTCATAGGTGAAAATATATAGCTTAGAGTTAAGAGGCTGATTTAAAAAAAAAATGTAGAATTGCTATGGAATCGGGGAGATGAAGGAATGACTTGCATAGGAAGAATAGGGGATGTTTGGAAAAGGAGAACAACAATGGATTGAAGGTTGTTTGGTTTGTTTGTTTCACCTGACTGCTCTAGCACTGAAATTATCCGGGGAAATTATACCCCTTTTATAGACCTTCTATCAGAGTCACACCGATGAGATGGCGTCTCACTCATTAGATTAGAATGGTCAGAAGCGGTGGCATAGCTAGGTTCAACCTCAGAGGGGGGTACCGACAGAATGAGAGGAGGGGGCACCAGGTGGATGAATTTTTCGTTTCGTTCTTGTGTTTATGCAACCAAATTGATTGTTGGCCAATCAAACATCGAATCCTTCGGAAAAAAGAAAATACTTGAGACCTATTAAAATAATACAAGTACATCTGGGATCTTAAAATTCACACATCTAATTATTTAATTATTGACGCAATGGTGAATTTGTGTAGAATTTGTATTCATTATTCATTAGAAGAAACTTGATTTACACTAGATTAACATTTTAATATCATACTGAATCACTAAATAATCTTGAAACTTATCGACCTTTGAATATGCATGGAATCTTAAATATCTGAAGAATCGAATCTTTCATCGTTTAACAAAATCTTAAATACTAAATTATGTATGTATTTTTTAAATATATTTCGTTTTTAATAAAAACAGTATAGTTTACTCATAATCTTGTATCGTTACCCCGAAAAAAATCATTTTAGGAATGGGCTTATTTCTTTGTCATATTTGTAGTCCTTTGGTGTTATGTTTTTTCACATGTTATTTGAAAGTATTATATATTCCATTATATAATCATGGGTGTCTCTGCGTGTCTCAAATTGTCGATGTATTTGCCTTTCCCTACCCTACACCCACAAACACACACAAACAAACACACACACACTCTCTCTCTCTCTCTCTCTCTCTCTCGCTCTCTGTTTCTCCCTCTCTCTCTCTCTCTGTGTCTCTCTCTATCTTTGCATTTGTATTTCGTGGCTGTCTGCTAGTCTCCCTCTCCTTCTTCATCTTACTTATAGCTACTCATGTTTTCCCGCTAAGTTTTATTTGCATTACATACAACAAAGAAAGTCCTTCGGTTAAAGAAAGCTAATTACCACTTCTGATTACAATAACATACTAACCCTGAGCTGCAATCCATTAAGTATATTAGTCTGTAGGCGTATAGTTTGAGACGTTGGAAACAGTCGATAAAGATAGGGCATAGATGGGGGCATTGAAAACTATAGTCGAGTAGATGTTTTTTTAAATGCGCATCTTTCGTGCCAATGCAATGCCAAAAGGGTCAATTAGTGGAACATTCTAGATCAACAACTGAAGCCAAATTTTATTTTGTTGTATACATCAAAAGGATTCTGTATTTTTTTATTTTTAAAATTTTTTGTTCTAGGTGTGGGGGCCGGATGGATGAAACACTTCTCCATATCGAATACGGGCATTTTTTCATATTGTTTCTATGACCAGACATAGTATTCGAGGACTTCAAAATACAGAGCATGATGCATCAAAATTATATTTTCAGTTTCTAAATTATAATAAAAGATAAAAGTTTGATAATGTTTAATTCTGTTTTGTTAGGTAGGATAAACAATCAACAATGAATGCATGGCATTCTGACTATTGAAAAACAAGTATTTGTAACATGTGAATGACATAATTTGTTACATAGCACTTATCAAAGATACGTAAACGAAAATTGTCTATTGATGATAAACATGGTGACCCCAAGATAGCTTTACTATTGTGAAAGTCCTTATAGAAAGTGAAAATACGAGATTTCTCGATGCGTTATATTTACATACAAAATTTTTACGTTATACATACAAACCAACTTCTCAATAATTGTGAGACATTTTAACGATGAAAAGTGTACATCAAAAACTGATTTTTATTTTACTGAAATTAAAATTTTCTAAGAAACTTCAAATTTCATGCTTTGAAAAAAAACTATACGTTAAATTTTCAAAATTAAAATTCACTGGAAAAGAGTCACAACACTATTTTCAATTTTTCGAAAGAGTACAACAAATCAACCTTAATTTATAACAAAAATATGTATGATCCGGCAACAACGATTATGGTAATGCTCGGGGTAATATGTTACAAACATAATCCTTTTCTTTGCATGCATGCCTTTATCTTTACTAAAATCCGGAATATTCACACAAACACACACACACCCACATTATCTTGAATAACCTTTGACCGCAGCGACAGTCGTTTTATGTGTAAACCTAAATTGAAACAATTTGTTGGGGAAAAGAAATGGAAACAATACCGTTCACCGTGGTGGAATAGTTAATTGGGTGTCGAAACTATTTCCGTCCAATTAGGTCCCAAATATGTATAAGTAAGTGAGTATACAGTTTGAAGCAAATTAATATTATAAATGATTGTAAACGATGTGACCGCATAAATTTATCCTTTTTAAGGTGCAATTTTCATTTTAAGGAAATCATATATATTTGGTCAAGCTCTACGTACAGAAAATGTATAAGAGAGAGAAGTCACATATTTTGATACGCACAAATAACTAATGATAAGTCCGCACCTCAATACTGAAACATGTCGATTTTGTTCTGCAAAAACGCATCAAGATTTATATGCCAGGAAGTTAAGACAAATGAATTACCAATATTTCAATCAAAATAGCACAGATTAAGGGGCATATATATAATAAGACTGTAATCGGATTTGAACAGCTTTTGCAAGTAATAAATTGTATTTATCGCGTGTAAATTGGGCAAACGCAAATGACCGAACATTAGCTTAAATCGCGCATCGTTGAAAACGGTTTAGTATTTGTGATATTCGAGTGGGTTTTTAGCGGAGCTCGATCCGGCTAAAGGGTATTTTTAGACGCAGGAAAAAACAAAAAGAGAGGAAGAGAGAAGGAGCATTCTGTATCGGCAAACGTTAAGAGTATTAGCGTGAGTATTGTGGTATAACTATAAGAGGCCGTCGTCATTTTAAAAATCAGAGTTGTTATACTTAGAGGAAAATATATTTTGCATAAACATTTCAACATGGAATTGAAAATAGGGAAGAATGTTAACATGACTCGAATAGTCATGTTGGTATGATTCAAAATCGAGGATTTGTCGTAAAAATAAACGAGGATTTGAAAGGCAGAAACATTTTCAATTTACCAATTTCCACTCTTAAAGAAATGCATGTTGTATGAACACGTATAAACTGGAAATGGGTGAATTGTGAAATTAGGAAGGGTAATCTTCATCGAGATAAGCAGATGACTTACATATCCAGACGATACGAATAGTTGGAGACAAAAATATCAGCTACACGTTTCTTCTACGCATTTTATGTGTACCGGTGTGAGCGATAATTCAACGGCTTGTGGGTCTAGATGTCACAATGCACGCCAGCGTAAATTGCATTGTGTGGCAACAAATGAAATACAATCTTATCGAGTGTAAGAAAACCTTCTTTCCAATATTTTGTCACTCTCTTCTTCTTAGTAGAAAATGCATTCCTTCTCATATTTCAATAATTCCGGCTAATTCATGTCGTATCTTGGTTGTGACCTTGTGACTCCTGTGATCTATAGTGCTGTGATGACAGAAATATATCATGCAGCATATAGTATTGCATCGATAATAACACTATGCGTGCTAAGACTTTATTTTGTGTAAAAAACATCACCCACGAGTAAAATTATAACTTGTATAGTTTGTACGGTGCTATCATATCTAATAGGGGACACACTGTTTTGAACATGTATTAAAAAGAAACGTAACAACTGGAAAATTCAATGCCACTGCATGTGTCCGATATTACAGTTTATTCGAAAAAGCTGTTTCGAATATCGATAAAATAATCAAGTTGGGCAACAAATGAAAACTGTTAAATGAACGGAGTAATTTAATCCCTAGCTGGATTCAAAATTATGTAAATCTATTCTAGTATTTATTATCTCGTATATTCTACTTCTGAAGCCATAGAAAACATCTTTAGAAGATCATAATTGAATTTGCTGTTAAGGAAAGGGAAATTAAAAATAACCTAGATAATCGAGCATCATACCTATATTTATTGTTTTTTTAATTCTTTTTTTTTTTGTCTTCATTTGCTAATTTGCTGCCTAGATGGAATTACTTTTAAGCTCATTCATAAGAAATCTGCACTCAGATTCTCATTTTTTAAGAGGAATTTTACAAAGCAAAGAGAGAGAGAGAGAGAGAGAGAACAAAGGAAAGAAAGGAGAAAGAAAATAGATTACCATTAAATTACCATCAATAATTGTTAAAGAAAATGTTCCGAGATTATGAAAGTAAATGTACTTCAAAACAATATTGTAATGCAGCCTAGATACCAACAGTAAACGAAATACGACATAACAGCATCATAAGTCCAAGAGGACTATGCATTTTGAATGCAACTTACCGCAAAAAAGCGAAGTTCCGTCAAACAACCGAAATATTCGTCAAAGTTCCGTCAAGTTTGAGCTCTCAGACCCTTCAGAAGACAATGCCAAGGTAGATTGAGAAGCAACTTGACACAAAGCAAAGAGAATAATGTCTTTTAAAGACGAAGTATCAAGTATTGTCAGATCACCAGCTTTATGAACTTGTGTCACTATCTCAGGTAGATATGAATACAATGCTTTCAGTTATTAGCAGTTCGTATAGTCGGCTAATACTCGAGCTAGTCGCGTGAGTTTAGTAGCGCTGAATGACGCTTTGAACACGTGCACGCCGTTTATCGTACAAATTCTACAGTGTATGTCATCGTGCGGGCAAAACTGAAGAAATGCTGCTTTAGTGCGTGCGCTGCGTGATTGTTGATACAGCGTTCCCATTTGGCTATAAATCTATGAGCGCAAAGTGCTCTTTTTCTGCTGGTGCGGTGTGTCCCCTATTCGCTCACGTAGTTCACTCCGCCGCTAAACACACGCATGTGCAACAGGTGTTTTGGGGGAGGAGAAATGCTTGAGACATGTGAACGTGTTTTGATTGGAGATGGGTACGTTACCGGGCATCGACCCGTCTGTGAATCAATCGGTTCGTCTGCTTTCTCTTCTCCGGGTTTTTGTTTCATTTAAAGGAGTAACTTCTTTAATTAGAAGTCGCCTATCGTTGCATTCTCTTTAGGATGAACAGTTGCAAATTCCTGAACTCAGGAACGTATTGGCTTCGTGTAAGTGTTCCTAAGCACAAGACAAACGTTTTCTTTACCCCATAAGGCTTCAATATGTAGGACGTACAGCTTGCAGCGTAGCCCGAATTGCCTACAGATAATCTTAACAATAACAATCTTACAGAGTTAACGCGTTAGCGGGGCAATCTTGTTCTAATTTATTTTCCATTAGGTGGGCGTATCAACCCAAGGCGTTTTTCCACTGATGTTTTGGTCGGGTACTTTTATGAAAGAAAGAGTGCACCGGTTGTAATATTGACTTCAGCTATTCACGAAACATCTTCAGAGGAAAAGTTCGATCAATTCAATTTTTACCACATAAATTAAATAAAATTAAATACATTCATAGAATCATACATTGACCCTTACATAAGGGGCCGACCTAAGGAAGATAATTATATATGATTAAAAGATAAATGTAGGTACCAAATTAGGGCAAATCACAAAAGAAAACGAGTTTCTAGTCCCCGCCTGCCTCCTTTTTGGCCGGCGCCTTTTTTTTTACAATTGACTATTCAGAAGAAAAGGACCACAAACGAAGCTACACAAAAAAAGGCATTAATGTACATTTCGTATAAATAGCTGTTATAGCTAATGCAAGCTGAACACATGTAAGTTTTTCACTTAATTTTTTAACTAAAATGCTACAAAACATTTGTTTTGTCATAAATTGCATCAGTATACTCAAACAGCACAATTTCTGTGAATAAATATACCTTTGCCAGCTTAGTACGGCAGCCATCTTGGAAAAAAATTGAAAAATAGTAAATAGTAATGCCCTGCCTCCTCCTTTTTTGAAAGAGTCCGGACGGGAAACTCGTTTTTTTAAAATAATTTGGACATGACAAAATACAACATTACCAGCACCCAACCCCCCCCCCAAAAAAAAAAAAACCCAACACAGTGTCTGGAATATATCATAACCGCACGAGGGAGAGAATGAGAAAAACAACTACACCCGCAGAGAGAGAGAGAGAGAGATGGAGAAGGAGAGAATGAGAGAGAGAGAGAGAGAGAGAAGAAGGAAAGAAAGAGAGAGAAAGAAAGAAGGAAAGAAAGAGAGAGAGTGTGTGTGTGCGTGTGTCAGAGAGAGAGAGAGAGAGAGAAAGAAGGAAAGAAAGAGAGAGAGAGTGTGATAGACGATGAGAGAGAGAGAGTGTGTGTGTGTATATGTGTGTGTGTGTCAGAGAGAGGCAGAGAGAGATGAATAGAGAGAGAAGGAGACAGGAGAGAGAGAGTGTGTATGTGTGTACGTGTGTGAGAAAGAGAGAGAGAGAGAGAAAGAGAGAGAGAAGGAACGAAAGAGAAAGAGAGTGATAGACGATGAGAGAAAGAGAGTGTGTGTGCGTGTATGTTATGTGTGCGTGTGTCAGAGAGCGAGAGAGAGAGAGAGAGAAAAGGGATGAGAAAGTATTCTGGCATAATCTACAATCAAGTTGCACGTAACGTATACAGCTTCCTCATTTTCATGGAAAATCTCTTGCTATTCATGCGCACTATAACACATTGAAGAATTCTACATGTTTATTTTGTCAACATATTATTTGGACGTGTTAAAAGTGGAACATTCTCATCTTGAAAAGGAAAAAGAAAAGAAGGAAAATAAAAATAAATGCGATCGAAAAGAAACATAAAGAAAGAGTAGAAAAGCTTTCTATGTAGAATGTCGATGTTGTAAATTATAGCCCCATTGTAAATACTAAATCGGCTGAACATCATTTTGAATGCTAATGCGCCTATTCATTATGTAGTCCACATTAACTTTCTTTCTCGCAACGTGAATGTGGCATGCATTGACTTGAAATGACGAAGACATATTTGCCGAAGGCATATTGACTTAGACCCATCACCCATTAGTGGGTTAAAAATGTGGACGAAGTATGACGGCTTAGACGCCCCCACATGACGACTTTCATTCAAACACATATCTTGCATATTAGTGAAATTAACATGAGCATAAAAATAGAAGGTTGACATTTTTGATGAAAGACTAATTATTTGTTTGACTAATAAATATATACATAAGCATAAACAAAGCACACGAAATTAGACTTTTAGGTATATCGTTTTTCGTCGAAATAGGTATCTGTATAACAGTCTAAATGATCTTCAATTTGTTAAATATTATGTGAATGGTATTAGTCGAGAACACACTGGTGTTAGTCGTACATGCCTCAAACACAGGAAGGTTTTTAATAACATTATAAGTTTCTTTATAGCGCAATTCAACTCAGAGTGACTTTTCAAAGCGCTTGTAATATATCCACCATAATAATATTTCAGACAATTTTTGTTTCTCTCTGAACGTTTTTTTATTCGAGATAATTGCTGTTAGCAATCTCTGCAGTCTGTATGAAAGATCAACCACTTCATTATTTCAGTAGCTCTAAAATTAAACGAGACTCTCTGCAGTATTACATAACCGTATCATCTTTGAGACCGTGGTTGCATTAATAACCTGCATAACCGTTCGTAGTAGGTCAATGGTGTAACACGGCGCTTCTTTCCACCCGTTAAAATCAAGAATATGATTTTAAAAATGTGAGAAAAAAATGTATTATCCCTACCTTATAACACACGTACACACACCACGTATGCTCTAGCAACACACATCACGTATGCTTTAGCAAAACAGCGTGTAACGAGTGTGGGAGGGAAACAGACAGAAGGCTACAACAAAAATATATATACGATTTTGTTTGGTTGAAATTCAACCATTACGATAATAAGTTACCCTGGGAGAAGATATGGCGTCGTGGTTTCCTTGGTTACGGAAAGACCTCGTTTTTTCGTATGGCTGTGCTGGTGTAGTTTATTAGGCTTAATCGTGTTCATGTTTTTTATACTCCAAACAATAATCTTCAATGATCTTATCCCGAGTGTCTATTCGATGAAAAGAGCACGCTGAAATATTGATGCCAGGCATGATGACTCTGTACAGGAGGCCATGTGGAATTCACAATAGGTCGATATGAAACAGGCAAATATATGGGAGAGCCTCTGAATTGAACAGGTGCATTGTTGATGGTGCGCCTTTCAGCTAGACATTTTATCATGGACATTGTTGTATTGTATTTCGAGGTCAATATGAAACTGTTGATTAATGGCGAATGTTGTAGCCACCCCTTCCACCCCCCCCCCAACCTTTCATAAAGCACCCACGTTTCGCCTTGATCACTTACCATGTGACAAGTACGAGCTATATAGCTATGGATTCATATGGATTCATTCCGCTCATTTCTTTCCATATGTTGTGCTTCTTATCTTTCAAAATTGTGGAGCGTAAGGAGTGTCAAGTGTGACAAACATGAGCGATATACAAGAACCCGCTATTAATATTATTTGTTTTTTATATTAGTATTATTATCATCATTATAATTGTAATGATAAAATATTTGTATAGAATACCTTAGCTCGCATTGTTCTTACTCTTGCCCTCCTATTTGTATGTTGATAACAGTTTATACACTTTTATTTTGTGTAAAGGTTCTTCTTCTTCTTCTCCTTCTTCCAGTTGAGTACCGGCCTCTTAAATAAGAGTATCTTCGTACTTTGTGCGGTGCTTTGGTTGAGAAACTGTCAGCATTTTAGACATAGATGTAATTAATAGATTGAAATAATTGTTGTAACACAACCCTAATGTAGCTCTGCTGCTGAAGTGATACTATTGATACCATACATAAACAAAACAAAAGAAACATACAAACACATAAGCAAACCAAACCAAACAATGATAATATATTTATATGCACTGGCTCATCTATTTATGCAAGATGGATGGATCGGCCGCGGGCATGTCCCGCCGGTAATAAAGTGATACTACTTGATACACAGGTTTATCCCCACCCTCCGTATCACTTGGAGTTTGCTTTGTTCGTTTTTTCCCCGTCTTCTCCAGCTCTTCTCTAAACTGAAATTCGATACTTTTTGTGTTGCTTGTAAAGAAAATTAAGGACCTGTGCCCCAGGGAAAGTGTATTTGATCCGCCATTGAAATAGCATGACCAGGGAGACATCTCCCTATCATGACTCCCCCTTGGGTGATTGTAATGCTATTCTTCACGTACTTGTCCATGGTGATGATGTAATATCATGTAATCATTTACGGGGGCGTTTCCATTGTTCATCTGATGAAGTAAAAAAAAAAAAAACATTGAAATTAATTTTGCTGCGAGCTGTTTATGCATATCCAATATGTATCCCTAGTGTTTTGTAACCGAGTGTGCATCGTAACATGTTGCATAAAGGACACGTTACAAAACAATCGCATGTAATTATGTGGGAGGAGATAGACGTGGATGGGTTTTCCCCTACTGTTCCACCTTATCCCCTTGAAGTAACAGACGAGGCCAAGACAATCAAATTAATGCCGCCATTTAAAAATATATAATTCTGAAAAAGAAATAATAACGTGTGTGGTGAAAACTTATTTTTCATCTTCTACCTTTTGAGTAATAGTCATCTATTCACACAGTCAAACCAACATCATGAACATGGTTACAATACGTAGCAATTCGGTATTCTTTTGTTGCGTCATCTATATAGACTTGCCCGACATAGCAACATACTTTGTATCGCTACCCGCTTACAGAAAAGCTCACTTCTTTATTAAAATGGCACTGTCTGCAATAATTACAACGTGCCCTCTATAAGATATCGTGTAAAATTACATGTTTTGCTATTGTATACACATCACATATATATTATATTTTCACCACCACACTTTTAAAAACTAATTATATAACTCCGAATCAGGACCAAAAAAGTCAAAGGTTAATATCGTTTACGAATGAGATGGATCTTATCACACACTACACAAATGGAATATTTTTTTCTTTTGTTTTCACAACATAATGCAATCATCTGTATGGTAATAATGATTTTATCAGTCTGTTGATTTTTTATATATATCGTAATCAAACTAGTGTGGTTAAAATGATATAAAGTAATAAAGTGCCTCGTATGAGGAAAAGAGAAGGGGGAAATAAGATACAACTTTGTTTACCCATGCAGGGAAGCCTCATCAGCTTCCATTCTATTCATCATGAGGGCGCTGCAGTTATTATCAACCCAGCAATTGCAAGGTACCCATTTACACCTGGAGAGTGGCAAATGTTGATTAATGTATTTTCAAAGGACATTAGTACCCGGCTGGGATTCGGACAATGGGAGGCTCTCGGAAGAAAGAAACTAGGAAACAAATTTCTTTTATTCAAGCAAGTAATTGCTATAGACATGAGGAAAGCATTTTTATGCGTAAGGAGAACGTTGTTGCTTTTCTATGCTAGCAATAAAACGCCTTAAAACCAAGCAAAGACTAACAAAAGCCTATCGGAGCCTATATAGACTTTTTCTAAATTTTGCTTGTTTTGTGGCGTAAAAGAATTTTCTCGGCGGATTTAAAGGCCAGTGGCTTGTCATATTGTAAACTAATTGAATTTTTTTAAGGATTCCTAAAAAAAGATTCAATTAGTTGCAATTTATCACGCAGAAAACAAAAATGGAATGGAATGTTTTTTTGTTTTTGTTCACAACATAATGCAATAATCTGTATGATAATACTGATTTTATCAGTCTGTTGATTTTGTATATATATTGTAATTCAACCTCTCATATATTATTAACTACAGTCGTATATCCATGTATGTTTGGTATACGTGCACACCCTATGACTTGAACAAGGTTGGATCGTTTTCATTCTTATCATTCACCCACGCATTTCTGCGTTTAATCCTTCATCATCAATTTAATTATTTATTTATTTTTAATTCTTACACTGGCCTAAGCTTATTATGCCCTTTGTTATTATGTACATGTTTCTTATATCTTTTTCAAGCCGTATTAAATATTAATCTTCTCCATTCATTCTAACTTTTCAATCCTTAAAACGGCAGCTGTTTTTAAATCTTAGTGCGCATGACTGCGAGCAGTGAACCTCATATGGCGTGCATTCACTTTCTATATTGATCGTCCGCCAATCGATCGAACATGCCGACAATCTAAATTAAATATCATACTAGATACCTGGCCATCTCATCACCTGCTTTTCAATATTTGCCGTCATGATAGAAATTACTATCTCCTCGCTTCTGATATTATATCGAATCCTCAATAAGAACTTAAGAAAGGAATAATTTTAGCTAATATATCAATCCTATAAGTAAGCTTCGTTTTTTGTAAAACGAGAATAAAGAATTAATATTTAATATACTAAATTCTAAATTCAATATGCCTAATAACCATTAACAGCATTTCTGAGCATAGGAATACTACGAAATTTCAGATAGATTCCATAATGTTTTACCTATTTTATGTCAAACGATTACCAATTGAAGTTAAATAGCATTACGAACAAATGGAAATGATAAGATACCACGTGAATGCAATCTCTTCTTTCTATTTCCAAGTTGGACCTTTCGATATATTTTAAACACAATGAACTATATTTGGTATATTAATTCAAATGGCGATGAAGAAAACCGCGAGCAAAATTATTTTGTTTCATATTACAATGTCTGGCCTTCGAATTATGTAGGTACATATTTTGTGGTTCTATTTCGAATGTAGCGGGTGAGAGAATATCTGGCTGGAATCATATTCTGTATTCTAGAAAGAAAAGCCCCCTTGGCTCTGTATGATTGTTTTTCTGTATATTTCTAGGCCCGTCCCTGGATTTCTGAGAATGATTTCTATGTGCCTTTATTTCTTCAAGGTTCCCTATACTGGGAAGAGAAAAGGGAGAGACAGACGGAGAAAAGCAGAGAATGCGAAAAAGAAGGAGAATTAATGAAGAGGCCTGACTCAAGCTGACAGAGGGACAGAGCAGGAGAGAAAGAGAGAAAAACAAATGAAATAAAGAAGAAAAAAGGAGAAAGAGAAAGAAAGAGACATATGAAAAAACAATGAAGAATAAAACATAAAGAGATAAAGAGAAGACAAAAAAGGGATTTAAGAAAAGACTTTAGAGAAATAGGGAGATGGGAAGAGATCGGGTAGTAGAGGGGAACGAAAGCTAAAGGGAAGGGACAGAGAAACAGAACAGATGAATAATTAAAAAGGGAAGATATAAAGACAGAGAATTGAAAGAGAGAATGGGGCCTGGAGAGGTACAATGGGGGAGAGAGAGGGTACAGAGAGAAAGAGCAGAGGATGAGTACAAAAAAGGGGAGAGAGAGAGTGAGAGAGAAAAAGAGGAGGGGGAGGCAGAGAAAGCGGGGTGATATGGACAGTTGGTAGGAGCTTTGGGATGTCGAATACCATGAGAGCAGAAAATCACTTAGCCTGTCACGATTATTAACGAATTGAAAGGGCAAACAAGGATCAAGCGATGAATCAACATTGAAGTAGACAGAAAGACGAACTAGAATTACAGATCAATTGAGAAATTATTCAATCAATATCAGACACAATTATGTCATAAAATCCTGCTATCATTATTCTTTCCCTCTTCCGTTTCTTCTTCTCCTTATAACCCTTCATGATGTTTATCTTTATTAATTGTACCTTGTCTGTCTGCTTCACTTTCCAATCATCTCATTTGATGAGTATAATCTTGGATCGTCCGATCGATTTTATGATCTTACTCTTTTTAAATAATTCAACGTTTCTATTTTTATCCCATGGCATAATGCGCTAGCCAAGTTTATTTGGTTTCTCGCCAGTATAGCGTGTAAATACCAAGCGTAATACGTGACCATTTAAAGGATCAACAACTGAATGTGTATATGATGTTAGTGTGTGGTGGGGGGGGGGGGGGGGGGGGGAGAGACATTATTTGAGGTAGACATTTTACCGGACGGGAAGCGCCCGAGCGGGGAAAGGGGGTGAAAATCAAGTTATAGGTACGATTTTGAACACCAAAACGGTTTCACTAATATCTGTATCCTACCTATGTTGTTTGCGTCGTTGTATTGTTTCTTTTACTTAAATCAGACTATGCATTATCTTTTTTTTTAAAGCGGATCTCTGATATAGTTATCATCTAGGTCTTTTCGTCGTCGGTGAATTTACTTTTCTTTCTCTTTGTGTGATCAGTCAAATCCTCAAATACGGAAATACACGAAAGCAGCCCCGATGCCTTGATAATTTAATGAGACATTTTATTGTTAGAATATCCCTTAATAAAATTAGGAACGCAATACACCTCTAATCATTATTGTTTTATTTCAAACATTTTGGGGAGCGCCCTGGTACATCGGTGAAGGCTCCAGGGTCACAAAGCAGAGGTCCTCGGTTCGATCCTTGCTCGGGTGCTTACGTCATTGGACAATGTGTTTCGCCCAGTTTTTTCCCTGTCGACCCAAGTGTGTATGCAAGGGGTGATACTAATTCCAGGGGCACCGTAAAGAGTGATATCAATACTGATGTGGCTACCCTGGGCAAATAAGATCAAATTATCAACTTGATATTATATCATTACATTTTTTTCTTCATAAAGGTACGTTGAGTGAACGAAAATACAAGCGAACACGTATAGAATTACAATTTATTTGCACATAGTCAAGACACCATTTAACATTCTACGTTTTCTTTCTGTCGTCAAATCCTCGCTTTATTTCTTCGTAAGGGGTCGATTTTTTTTTGGTAGTTGTAGCAGTTATTGCTTTTCTTTCTTCTCTACTGGTAAACTTTGTTGTATTATCTTCGATATTCCTTCTCTCTCTTAAAGGCACACTGCCATACTTGTAGCTACTTGCTCCCTCTATATAGAAAACTTCCCCAATCGGTGCCTGTTGGTCCCCCATGATCCTCTTTTTCTTATGTTAAATGAGAGCTGAGTTAATGAGATAGCCACCTGTCACAGTGACCTCGATGGCTCGCTGTGTGGTCTAATCCCTTCTTGCCCAGTAGTGGTGACGGTCTTTAACACATTCTCTCTCTCTCTTGCTGCTTTCAAACACGTTGGCAAAGACGTTATTAGACGGCTCCAAGGGCATTAGCTTACGAGGGTTGCTTAAATTTGTTTAGTGGTTTGAGCGTTTCACCTTACAAGATCAGAGACTTCCAATATTGTCGCTGACAAGTACAATGACCTTACCACTCTCTGCACCATCTCTCCACCTATCTGTCATTTTACCACCCCTCCCCCTCCCTTTTTAGCTGACTGATTTCAGCGAAGCTACATGCGGACTTTATTGAACCAGTAAAGAGCAAAGGGGGCGAGGCCTTGTTAATATGTGGTCCGGATTTTGATTACACCTCGTGTATTAATATGAACGCACCCCTGATTGCAGTAAATCTGTGCAAATAGTGCACCACCTTCATAAAGTAACGATAATGATATCCAGGGTAGGCAAATCCGGTCGCGTGTCATAGATTATCACAAGTATTATAGAGGTGGGGCAATTACTAAAACATGGACATGGTGGACTTATTAGAGAGAGACTCATGCTACCAGATGCTTACATTTTGAAACTTATAGTTTTCTGTTTATAGGAATTGTAAGGTAAAAGATTAAAGTTTCAAAATAAGAGTAAAAAAGAAAAGAAATTATGGTGATACACCTTCCTATATAAGGAATAATCATTATCGCCCTAAAATTTAAACTATTTTTTAAAATCATATTCGTTTATCTTTTATTTACTAAGTCTCTTATTTCTTTTATATCATCCGTGATGGCAACACACCTCAAAAGTCAGAATCATAAACATAAAAACTAAAAGAGGATTTAATCATACAGAATTGATTTAAGTTCTTTATAATGCAGTTTGAGCAGGAACACCTGAGCCAATCTCGTCTGGTTCCATAAACCTGATGAGCTTTGATGCAATGATTTTTCTCTTACATGTTTATCAACAAGTTAATAAGCGATCACGGTAACAGACATGGTCTTCAAAACGAGTCTGTTAATAGTTAAAAAGTTTTTCATGATAATGATAATGATAATGATAGTAAGGTTTCTAGCTAAACGCGGATATCATCATAATCATCTCGAATGTATCTTCGTTATTTGGTTTTAAATCTTCTTGGAGGAGCAGCAATTTTCGGCTATCACGTGACGATTTCTGCAACTACTCTGACAATTTTAGGGGTCTTCATGGTACGTGCTGTAAGACCAGCGGAATTTAATCAGATCTTGAAGTCATATGCGAGGGAGCAAAGCGATCGATATGTAGGAAATGTTGCATTTGAAACCCTCCAAAAGCCTATTTCTCATGCACTTTAAAAGTCTCACGCATTTTCTTTATCTGATTTCAAATCATCTGGGAGGAGAAGGAAATTTTGGCTATCACGTGACAATTTCTGCAACTACGTGACAACTTTTGGGATCTTCATGGCTCCGGCTGTAAGACCAGCGGAATTTAATCAAATCCCGAAGCAATATGCGAAGGAGCAAAGTTATCGATATGTAGGAAATTTTGCATTTTAAACCCTACAGAAGTTTATTTGGAATGCAATTTACCCCGCGTATGGAGAGAGCATTACAGGTTTTTTTCTTCCCTTTTCCTTTCCCTTAGCTCTTTCTTTTGGTTGCATTTTTGCTCTCCGTCCACCCCCCCCCCTCTTTCTCTCTCTTTTGCGCAATTTGTTATACACCTTTCACGTGCTCCTTGTAAAAACAAAATAGACACACCACTGGTCCTTATGACATTGTATACTAATCTCATCTACATTTTGTTTTCTTCCAGTGGTTTATTTTGGGTTACAACAAATAGGAAACTCTACCGTATAGACTAATTTGAGGACAAATGTTTGGACAGAGCGGATGGTCAGTTTAGCAATAAAAACTCTTTAGGCGAATAGGACACGTAGGAGGGTCGCTCGAAATGTCCATTAAATGACATGAAAGGTTGATCTTAGGAGTGACAGAAGAGCTAGAATCCTCTGGTTGCAACTTTGCAGACGTTTGACTTCCTCTCCATTCCAAAATAAAATTGGGAAGAAAAAAAAAAATTACATTAATAATTATCATATCCACAAGAAATTGGTAGAATGAAAGGTGTAATAGACAACGTTATTGAAGACACACTTCTGCAAAGACCCCCCCCCCCCCCCCAAAAAAAAAAAAAAAAAAAAAAAAATGTGTTTAAAGACAAATATTGATGAAAGAATATAGTTGTTTTCTGTTGTACGCAGAAAACTTAAATTTTGCATTCTTTCATAAATATTCGACTTCAAGCACGTTTGTTTTGAAAATCCTTGCAGAAATGTGTCCTAAATGTCATCACATTCAAACCTGTCAATATCATCATCCTTGCCCTTTCATCAGCTTGAAGAAAATTTACCTTTCACTCGGCAATGAGTTGAAAAGAAAACGTCTGAGCTCCCTTCTAAATAAAGGAAGGTCAAATATCTTAACCTTTTCCTGAGTAGAGATGAATGACAGTAAAATGTTACAAAATTGCTCCATTAGCAATGGCGTTACCATGGTAATGGCTTCATGATACTCGGCAGTACGTGTACCAATACCTTCTACGATGATGGAGTTTTTTTTTCTTTCTTTTTTTCCCTTTTTTTCCTCCTTGATATCATATTGAGGTTATGGCGATATATCGACCACACAAGATACACATGATCTTCCATCATTTATTTTGAACTGTAATATGAATAAACCGAATTCGTGAAAATATACGAACATTATAAAAACAAATGGTCAGTGCTATAAATGGTTGAATCAAATTGGAATCGTTTGAAGTAAAGATGAACGTGATTGGTGAAGAATCACAAATCTCAGCAGACGTAAAAGTAGGGACAGGTTTAGGTGATTCGGGAAAAGCTTACGCAAACAATATTTTTAAAGTTTAGGAAAATCGAAGTTGTCGGAGCAATGCCTTATTTGTATAAATTCTAAATGGCCGCCATCCAATTGTTTTTGGTCATATCTCTGGATCTGAAACTCACGAGCTTTATTTTGGTGTCTAGACCCATATTTTCAGGGTTAACGAATAAGATAATGATAATATTTACAACATGTGGACTCTCTTCCGTACCTAATCTGCATAATTTCAAAATAGCCGCGATATACATTCACAATTTGAATATGCCGTATCTGAAATCAGTATATGATACTTATTATAAGCTTCGTTCACACATACAGTAACACTGTAAACTGCGGTGTTTTTATATCATATACATGTATTACAATAATGTAATTTTAACCTAATGTGCTTCAAATTCTGTATCTTATAACAAACAGATAGTGACTACCCGTATGACCTTAGTTTCGCGCAACTATATACTTCCGTTCATGTACACATAAGAAATAGTATAAAAGAAAATAAACCCCCATGGTTTTCCGCGTCAAACTCTCATTTCTAGACATTCACTTCAAAGGTAATAATGTATGCAAATTATATGAAATTATCACTATCATAATCTATCCCTTATCATTAATAAAATTATAGCTATGGTGGGGGTAAAGGTCACATGTCTTGCAGGTCTAGCACGTTGATTCGCAATCTGCATGTAGATAGCTATATCGTTTACTTTGCTGATGTAAGTCTATCTTCATTTTATCAACTTTTATCAAACAGTGCCACAAATATATCGTAACTTTTCATTTGTGCATGTCTAGGGCAGCTTTTGCTCTTCTTCTGGGTAATTCCTCTGTTTCTTTAAATCCTAAATAATCTTGCAGGTTAAACTTGAATGTGTTGTGTGTGCATCCAGTCCTGTGTGCATCAGGGGACTGCGAAGTATAGGAAAAAGGAATTGGGTTACGCCGGGGGTTACGCACTGTTGGCCAGTCGACCATGAGATGGAGCATGGCAATAATAGTACGATTGGGCAGAAAGTTCATCGGTTTATATCGCTTTAAAACTTTACACTCTGAAATCTCGTGTAAAGCAATATTTAAATGGGGAAAGGAGTGGCAGTCTTTTGATGGATAAAACACTGTACAAGTTACATCCAGGATGATGAAGGGGTTATCTTCCATTTTCAAAACGTTGTTGCTCATCGGTCCGAATAAAAAGTTGATGTAACACCAAATCGCGATGCCTTTTAAAAGGTTGGGAGACTATAGTTATCGAACATGTTTTATAGAAAAAAAGATTTTAGTGATTAAAGAGAGATCGGATGACAATATCATACAGGGTTGATGGAAAAATAATTTAACAAAAAATACTATATGGTGGAGGGATTCATAGCTAAAAGGCACAATTTTATATCAGTTGAAAATCTCTATTGATTTTTAGCGGAGAAAATAACATACTAAATAGAGTTATATAAAAATGGCAAGGACAATGCTATGAGATTTTGATCGGATAGAGAAAATAGAAAAATATAAAGAATATGGTTTCAGTGCACGAATATTATACTTTTGGTTCAGTTTTCTATTTTTGTAGTTCCGCTGGAAACTGATCTGGGATATCTGTTGTGATTTCTTGTAATGACCTCTAAAGGAACTCGATGCAGAAGAAAGTATGAGAATAACTAAGAAAAACATAGACATGGAAAGTATTGAAAGGGCGAGAGTGTATGAGATGTGTAAGAAAACAAGAGTAAGAAAGAGATTGAGGGGAAAGGTGAGTAATCGAAAAGAAAATAGTGGAGGAGATCAGTGCGTTGAAGAAAAGCGACTAGAATAATATGACACAGCATGATGAATAGAAGTCGTGCATACAATCTTAAATCCTAGGAGTTACAGCTAAAAAATGCTCATTTAAAAATATATTTGTTAAGAAAGATATCTCCCACTAAGGTTTCTAACATTTATAGTGATTAAGTCCCTTTCATTTTTCTTCCAGGTTTAATTTAATGCAGAAATATCAACCGCTTCTAGCATCGTGGCTACCACCCGGTACAAACCTCGTGACCGGTATCTTGACTGACCATGTGACTAATACCTTGTCCAAGCTACGCCATTCAGAAGCCTAGGGTCGCCAGACATCTCTAGGGATGCTGCCAAAGAAATTTAGTTTCATTTAAAACAAAACTTTTTTGAAATAACGTCGATTTTATGAAACAACAAATATTAAAAAACCGCTATAGAGTATGTAATTTGATGAGGAAATAAATAAAAAGCATATTAAAGCTCGGATTATTTAAAAAACGGAATAATTTCATATTTTGGGGTGACGCGAGATACTGTTATTTCTGATAAGGATGTCGTGACTGAAAAAAAGGTTGGAAAATGCTGTTCTTAGGTATAATTATGTTTATCATAAACATCAGAATGTTCTCCCTCTTAGTTGAGTTATGAATAACAATTAAGCTAAAACATAACGCCATACATCCTAGCATTTTCTTTCTTATTCACTATTTACTTTATAATGTTGTAATCTGACCATACCGTTTGATTTATAAAAGCATTGTAAAAATTTACTGCCTATTTTGTTGTCTTTCTTTGAATAGGAATTCCATGCCCCTACAGGAGGGATTAGGATTCTTGCATGAGTTGAGGAGCCTAAGACTAATTTTGAGGGGAAATCTTATCACGCACTTTACACAAATCCTAGATATTTGATTGAATTCTAAAAAGAATACACACTGGTATACTGTATGGACATATTTTCTCAAACTTGTGTGGCACTTTTTTATATTGATTTTAATGCTGGGAGGGATGTTCCCCGGATTCACCGTGAATAATTATACTGAATACATATCAGTTTTCGTTTTGATTAATCGAAAACTTGCGCTCTACGGACATGTTTGTCCCTGGTGGTTTTTTTGAAGATAATCACAGTATTTTTGTTTACTCTGTAAGCTTATCTTATGTCGATATTTTTTTTGTATTTACGGATTCTCAAGGTTACCATTCTATTTTTTCATTTCACCGTCCAACAAGTAATGATCTATTTTGATATCCATGGCCAAGTAGGCCTACAAGGAAACCGAACCCGAAAACAAATACATCTAAAGGATGCGGGCCATGACGGCAGTGTACTAGTATAATCGATAACTGCATGTATATCATGTGACCGAAATGTTTGCAGGACTTCTCCTCCTTGTCAAATTATCAGACGTTAACGATAGGACGGCAAACAATCGCTAATGGGTGATCGATTTATCGTATATGCAGCATTCTCGCGTTTCTAACTTTCGATGCATTTCGAATGTTTTACGATTAAGTGTGAAGACGCTCAATGAATCAAATAAAACCAACACCGAAAGAAAAAAAATCAACAGTGTGTGATCAGAAGCATGTTCTCGCATTGTAATGGAGATAAACATGCTTTTTCTAAGAGCTAGAGAGATTGTGAAGTACAAGGGATAATGTTGAAGTTTAGCTGCGGGGTTTCTAAAACAACACACTTTATGACACTTGCCATTTCGGCAGCTATCGGACTGTCAACCTGTAGAGTTCATGGTATTTACTTAAAGCCCTCTCTTACTTTCGATGACTACAGGAAATGGATGACGAAGGACACTGTGAATGACTTGTGAATACTAAAACGGAGACAGTTTCAAGACATAATGCTGAGTGGCAATTGCTCTATATAGGGTCTTTGCCAAACCGATTTGTTTTCTTCCTTGGACTTAATTTTGTATTATTTATATTTAAGAATCGTGAATTATTGGTATTGTTATATAGCACTAAAAGAGCACATTTTTCCTCCCGAAATTTGAAAAATTGACCGATCGACATTTCGTTCCGTTGGGGGGGGGGGGGGGGGGGGGGGGGGTAAGGTCACCTTTTTTAGTTTAGGTCACCCATTTAGGGGGGGGGTTCCTCCAAAACACACACACACACACACACACACACACACGCAAATATGAGGCGGGGTTCGACCCCCCCCCCCCCCTTGCGTACGCGCCTGTATAGTCATATAGTTATAACCGTCAGTGCTTGGTGGATTAAGAAAGATCTTAGTTGTAACCACTACTAAAGGGCACTCTTATAAGATCAAGTTGTATGTTAATAATAATGATCGAGTTAGGGTACCAATATTGACTAAATGCATGAAGGTGTCATACGTGTATTGATTCTAATCATGTAGCAGAGTTTAATACTGATAACTTTGGAAATAAGATTAAGAGCAGCTTTCATGGGATGTTCGATGGAGTTAATTCTTTAAAATGTATTAGTATAGTCATTGCGTGGACGTAAAACAAACCAAATCAAATCAAATCAAATCAGACTTCACAATATGCGTGATTTCAAATGCCTTAAGACAGTCCACAGGCCAAAACAGAAGAGTCAAGAAGCAAATTCTCCTCTTCTTCTGTCTATAACTTCCTCCCTCCTTGACTCCCAGTAGTATCACATCTTATTCTACTCTCGTATCATTCCATGAAGTTGAGAGATATTCTCGAATTGAAAGCAGAGCGTGACTATTACTTGAGAGTAGTTTCGTTCCTTCCTCATAAAAACGTGGAATTTGGAGAAAAATATCTGAAAAGATTTGGCCAGATGAAATCGAATGCTATAGATCCCCAATTTACACACTCGATTTCAAGTATTGGAAAGATTCATTAATACGTATGGAAGAATTATCGAGTATTATTCTCTAATAAGTAGAGGTGTCGTGGACGAGTGGATATGTCACCAGACTGTGGATCACAATGTCCGCGGTTCAAGTCCCACCGCGGCACTAATGTCCTTTGGCAAGACATTGATCTACATTTGCCACTCTCCACCCAGGTGTTAAATGGGTACCCGGTAGGATGCGAAAGCTAATGTGCTTAGATTAGCAAGTGTGCGTTTGTAAAAATGACGCCTGGCTGGAATGCTCCCCAGGGAGAGGAGAATGTGCATACATTGTGTGCAGGTAAGCCTGAATCCGATGACCGGGGTAATAATATGATTGCAGGGCCTTCAGGGAGAACAGTATGAATACTGATGAGGCTACCCTGGGTAAACAAGACATATTATTATTATTATGTATTATTATTATTATCATGGCATCAAATAAAAACAAAGCAGTGGTATAATTAAAAAAGAAACATTGGATTGTAAAATTATTGTAAAAGTGTAAAGAGATGGAAATATGAATTCGTTTGAAAATGTAAAGAAAGTTAGTCCCACTCACTGAAAATAAAAGGGATAATTGAATTTATTTATTTATTCTGTTTTTTGTTATATATTTGTTCGTACAGGATAGTCTCTTCAGTACATAAAACTGCTTTGCAAGAGAGCCTTGTATTTACAGGGTAGACAAATAAACAAATTGATATATAGTAAAAAAAAAAATATCACAATCAAGTTTCAAGTTTTCAAGTTTATTTGTTCCACAGTTTACAAAAAACTTATATAATTATACAATACATGTATTATGAGCACGTCTCAATGATACTCAATTCATGTGAAAGATTAATTAGAATGTGAGAAACCTATTAAAAAGTAGTGCTTGAAATATATGATGGTTTCCTGGTAAAATTAACATTGTAGATGTAATAAAACAAGAACAAAAATATAGATTGATATTAGAAACATAAGTAGGCTATTTGACTTTTGATCACGTCTCAAATACATCCGGCCACTTAATCATTTTATATAAAATACCATGAAGGGTCATACGTTCTTGAATCCGTTTCCATTCCCCACCCCTTCCCCGGATTTAGAAATCATAAGAAAATGTCAAACAATTTGTTAGGAATACGTTACATATGCGTAGCTGGGGGAGGGGGGCATCTTGGGGGTCATGGGGGTCAGGAGCCTTAACATTACCCTCTGTTTGTGCCGCCCCCCCCCCCCTGTTCAACAAGCCATGGCTATACGCCAGTGCCTCATTATATGTAATTTGACACCATAATGTTTCCCACAGAGTTTGCATAAGTTCACTATTTATATAGAAAATGCAATACAGGGGCGGATCTAGGGGGTTGGGGTGTTTCGGCGGTTTAACCCCCCCCCCCCCCCCACCCCCCTTGGGCGGCCAAGTGAGAAAAAAAGAGTAAAACAGTAAAAACGGCGCGATTTTTGGAAAATCCTGGATCCGCCACTGGGTCAAACACCCCCCTCGGCAAAAAGCTAGATCCGCCCCTGCAATATATCTCCCTTGTGGGGATTGCATCTGGAGCGCTTGGAAAGAAACAAAAAGATTTAAAAGGAAACTTTGGCTAAATCGAAGGGTACGATGGAAACTATATGGAAGCAACTATACTACGAAAGAATAACAGAAACTAAAGGGTAAAAGGGTTCATGTAAAAGTAAGCTGGCTTGTCCCGATTCCTGATGTCTTAATTTCGCCTGGTCAGCAGATGTACTATTTGCAGAGGAACAACTAGATTCGAATTGAGATTTCCAAAGTGCCTCTGGCCTCTCAAATGAAGTTAATTAAAGCCCTTCTACAAATAATCACTACAGACTATCCATGCGAATCGTGCTCCGACATTGTATAAGTCACATGAGATTTTAATAAGCTTCTCAGCGTCCTGGTCATTCACGCTCTCCTCCGCTCACCGAAGTCAATTTCGCCCGTTGTTTATTATTTCTACGCACAATAAGCAGTATGCACTACATGCGTCCGACGTCACGCGTACGGTATATCGACGAAGAAATCACGTACGGGGTGGTAAGTTAACACTTGTCGGCGAGCGCCCCGGGAGATGAAGATGGCACGGATATCTGGTCTGCGATAGCTAGACGAGCCGTGATGGAGATCGAACTTCATCAAGCCGATTTCGGGTAAAAAAAGAGAAGAAAATCAATTCCTTTCATCGTCCTCATGGCCTCATAATCTACTCCAATCCCTTCTCATTTTTCATTTCTAGAAAATGTGAGGGATTATTTTTTCTTCCACAGCTAGATTAAAAAAG
Organism: Strongylocentrotus purpuratus; assembly: GCF_000002235.5. Taxonomy (NCBI): domain Eukaryota; kingdom Metazoa; phylum Echinodermata; class Echinoidea; order Camarodonta; family Strongylocentrotidae; genus Strongylocentrotus; species Strongylocentrotus purpuratus. Next base: position 31,814,197 of record NW_022145614.1, on the reverse strand, counting down.
AAGAAGAAGTAATTTTCAGTTTAACCTACCCTAAGGGTTCTTTCTATATGTCTTGTTTTATTGATTTACCCCCATCAGAGTCTGTCCTCCCTTATCCCGATATAGATTATAACTTTTAGTGCAAATCTCAGATCGACTATATATTGTCTATTATTACATTTTCCCATTCCGGGTATTGACCGCCCCCCCCCCTCTCTCTCTCTCTCTCTCTCTCTCTCCCTCTCTCTCTCTCTCCCACTAACTCCCTCTCTCATTTGTAATAGGGCCTACAAATGAAGAAACCTTTTATTGTTTTTCTTCGTTCTATATTTCTAAATGACTCCTATGTTTTGTATTGTTTGTTCTTTCTTATCACCATTCTCTTATACATCATTAAACGAATCTCTCTCTCTACGATATATTTAAAACAATATTTTCAATGGCTTCTATCTTTATTTTTTTTAATATGTTTTAAAATCACCTTCACCTTCTCTTCCATATCATAACAAGATTCTCTCTTTCTCTCTCTCTCTGTTCTGATACAATTTGTTTTGTCTGTAATTTGCACACATGTCAGAGTAGGCATGCCGTCACTCATTCTTTTCCAACAATTTCTCTGTCAAATGTAGGTCCTTATCCCCGACCTTTTCCCTTTAGTTTCTTATTCAAATTCTCCTTTATATCTGTTCTTTATGCCTTCCAAAAACCATCAGTCCGTAGGTAACTTTCATTGTGGTTTTTAAAATGGCTAAGGTAAAAATGAGACCGATTAATACAAAAGTGTTATTATCTGCTCTTTATTTACAAATCGAAGTATACTTTTGTTAATGTCCACTCTTCGACCAGATATCTGCAAATATTCAACAACTGTAATTACAAACAAAACAGTCGCACTAGAGCCTTCTTTTTCTCTCACAAAAATGTACAAATCACAAATAAACATTAGTATATAGCTGCAGTGTATCCGCAATGAAAGAATATCATGATTACATATCAATATATTATGAAATAATAGACAGCTTGTTATGAAAATAATAGACAGCTTTCAACAGAATGTTACCAACCGATAGCAAACTCAACATTATAGCATGGAGCAAACATGCATGCACATGCTATTCCATAAATCCAGCTATACCTCCTCCATTGTGTAAACCATTTAGCTTCCATGGCATTGTGAAATAGAAAGAAGGCAAGATGAAACAAAAAACAGGAAAAACTAAGGACCAAGGTGAATTAAGCAGGTTAATTTCGTTTTAAAAAACCCTGCAGGAATCATGAACAAAAATGATGGATGCTGAAAAACAATGATATAAATTTGGAAGAAATAACACGGTATACAGGCACTATCAATCTAACACTTCCAGTAATAGCCTAGAAATATCTATTTCTATATTAAACACACAGTGAGGGTCCAATGCAGAAGTACTTAGATGAGATCAACTGCACATAATTATCGTTAGCTTTTAGATGTCATTCCATTGCATTATCAATCATAAACATGCTAGTTGGCAGTATATATATATTAAAGTACTTTCAAGATATAAATTCAGAATTATTTCAATGCCAATTTTACAAATTATTAAGCATTAACATAGCATCCATTTATTAAATTCAATTTCTATTTTTACAACATCTCTTAAGGGAAAGAGGATTCTATCTCTTTAATATAACATCCCTCACATAATTTCTTTTAACTTGCTATCACCATACAGCAAGAACCATAAGTAGTACAATTGAGATACAACATTTCATAGGACATGAATTACCTTACAATGTACCTCATTTATTTATGAGAGAAAGAAAAATGAAAGAAGCGAGAATAAGATATTTTAGACAGAAAAAGTGAGAGAGAAAAGGTGTATGAGATGAACAACAATGATAGGCATACAAACCATGGCCCAGTTACATGTTAACTACCATGGCAACATCATTCAACAGCCAATCAAATCAAAGTTCCCATGGAAGTTACCATTAATAGCAAAGTCACCTTCAATGCTAAGTTTTGTGCAACGGTCCTGAGATGGAATGCATGAGAAGGGAAGAGAGAAAGAGATATATATATATAGAGAGAGAGAGAGAGAGAGAGAGGGACAGAGAGAGAGAGAGAGAGGAGATGGAGAGAGAGAGAGGGGGAGAGAGAGAGAGAGGGAGAGAGAGAGAGAGAGAGAGAGAGAGAGAGAGAGAGGAGAGAGAGAGAGAGAGAGAGAGAGGGACAGAGAGACAGAGGAGAGGGAGAGAAGGAGATACGGAGAGAAGGAGACAGAGAGAAGAAAGATGTCAGAGAATTGAATAACATAATAGCAAGTTGAAAAGGACAGACAGCGACCACATGCTACTCATGTTACATATTAAAGCAGAAACGTGTTATTTGATTCTATCTAAGTCCCCAAAGTGCAGCATCGTCCTCAAACTGAAGGACTGAAATATGAATTCATACATCACAAGCGTATTTATAGAAATGAGGTTCCTACTCTATATTTCTCCTTTATTATACATTCTCTAGGAATAAAAGGCAGGTTTTTATTGTACATCCAATCCATGGCTTGAATACCGGTACTAACATCAAAAGAAAAAAATAATCACTACAACACAGCAAACATTTTTAAAGACAACACCCAAATAAAAGTAATAGTCATTATTGGACCAATATATCCCAGTTACCATACAAATCATGTGTGCATATATTATTTGTATAATTGCAATAATAATATGATGGAATAGAATGAGTTATGGAAAGAAAATGAAAGATGAATTAAAATTATGCAAGATCAGGAAAAATAAAAGTTATGAAAGCTTCATACAACAAACATATTCATACTTATTGCAAAGTTTTGCAAATAATAAAGCTTGAATCTTAACCCTATTCCAAAAACTGTCTGTCAAGAGCTTTTGGTGGGAGGTTCCCAATAATAGGCCTCTTTAATATACCCCTGCATACATGGAACTTCAGGTTTTTAGTTCTGAAAAAGGCCAAACCATCTTTAATGTCTGCACAAAGCTGGCTGTGTACATGTTAAGTAAAGAGAAACTGTGTAAGCAACAATAGAATTAACTCTCACTAACAAATGTTAACAGAGTAATCAGGAATTCTAAGTAATCAAACCTGAAGTAGAACTTTCGAAAAAAGAAATATAATATCTTCTTTCTACCTAAGTACATTCTTTAAGTATATGATGCAAGGTATCAGACAGAGTTGGTATTCTCTCACTTGCTTTCATTCCACTACCCCTTTCAACGAAACTTCCCTCACAAACTTGGTATAAACCATGTCAAAATAACCTTAAAAGTTTGATGTACTATAAGAGCTCCAGAGCCCACTCCATGTCAAACATCTTGCCTCCCCCCAGTCCAAATTGAGCCAATATCATACCTGTTCTCAAAATATGTTTTAGTCTTAATGATGAAAGAACTGTTCAGACAAGTTTGGATGACTTGTATAAAATTAATAAGTATAACATTTAATTATAAGTTAGTTTCAAGCACTGTACAGACCCTTGGTTTTGTAATTGATTTTTAAAATGCATTTTGTTTTGTACAAATCTGATTAACTAATCCACAGTAACAATGATCAGATATCCTTAACATGTGACCAAGACAAACAACACATCTTGTTTTGAATGGTTAATTTACTTTGAAGAGTTAATCTAATTGGATAATTCTGCCCACAGTGCCACAGTGAAGCTCAGCTTTACTGAATCCGTACAAGATCCACGACTCAAATTAAAACCCAGTCAACATGAGCATATTTTGAAGTGTACAAGATTCAAATTAAAACCAATGTCAACATGAGCATTACGAGCCCCCCTGGGGATAACAGGAGCCATGGCTGCAGAAGCCTTTCATCATAAGACATGACTGTAAGGTTTCTGAGGCATCCTCGACCTACAACAATTCTTTGAAATGCTAGAGCGCCACAATGGCAGCACAGCTAAAGCCGGGGTAATAATCTCCAAGTTTGGAAGCGCTCAGTGATTCTAATAAGCGCTATATAAAAACTGAGTATTATTATTATTATCCTAAAGGTTTGCTCCATCATGGCCATCTATTAAAAAGCCTTTTGATTGATCGTAAGGTTAATATTGAGTGTAAGTCTATTGCTCATCACGTATTGATCAAACTTAAGATCTATCAGAACTTTTTATAATACGCGGTCCATATGAAGTGGTACACTGCGACAGTTTTGTATAAAAACGTGTAAACGAATGGCAGCTGCATGCAACAAAGATCCTACAAGCATTCACTGAGCTTTTTGTTATAAGATGGAGAAATGCGAAGTGTATTATGGTTAAGTCATCAATCCACTGCGTTTTAATAATAATAGCTCACATTTATAATGCGCCTGATACTTTGTTTCTAGGCGCAGCACAAATTATTACCCCGGTCATCGGATTCAGGCTTACCCGCAACACCACTTCCTATCTGAACAAGGCTTAACCTGTGACAGCTTGGTTCTTGCATTCCCATAGGCTTTATACAGAGACCACCTGGTTCACGCAAGTAATGGGTTAATAGAACCTTTGAATGCACTCACTGAATTGTAGGCTATTATATTAGCATGACTACAATTATTCATCTGCCTACAGACATGTATGGCTTGCAAAGACTCCATTGGACTATATATTTCTTGCAGGGGTGGGTTGTTGCATCTCATATAAATTGTTACAGGTTTGTCTTTATTTCTGTCTAGGGTTAGGTTTCAAATTGATTGCATCTCCACCTTGCATTCAAAGATTAATGTATGACATGAATGGATTCTCCTGTCGACCACATGACAGAGTATAGCTATGATAGAGCAGTACAAGAGACAACCCTGTCTTGCATTCAAACATGAATGCATGACATGAATGGATTCTCCTGCCTACCACATGACAGAGTATAGCTATGATAGAGCAGTACAAGAGACAACCCTGTCTTGCATTCAAACATGAATGCATGACATGAATGGATTCTCCTGCCTACCACATGACAGAGTATAGCTATGATAGAGCAGTACAAGAAACAACCCTGTCTTGCATTCAAAGATGAATGTATGACATGAATGCATCCTCCTTTAGATCACATGACAGAGTACAGCTATGATAGAGCAGTACAGAGAGACAACCCTGTCTTGCCTTCAAACACACACTCATCAGGGGAGATTGATAGCTCCTTCTCCCTATTCTAGCTGGTCTAGTAAGAGGTGTAGCTCCCTGAATGAGCTGCCCAACTTGCCCGATACGTGCTGCTTCTCCTCCACGTAGCCCCGCGTGGCAATCAGATAGCTGTAACATTTACTGCACTTGTTATACCTATAGAGGGAGACATAACACAGATACAGAACATGTGAATGTGATTTGATTGAGTGTCCAAGAGAATAAACATGATGTTTTATCAACTCTGCTGAATGAACCGATTTACTAACCGGTTTATGAACCGGTTTACTAACTGTACATATTCAAATCTATGGATGTTTCTTTCTTGGGGACCTAGTGACGAGTTATTCCATTAACCTGTTATTAATTAATTAATGAATAAACTACAATACTTGGAATTCAGTCTGCTTGTTGCTATGTCAGGCGAGCTTTAGGCAAGCTTACAATTGTCAAGAACACCCATTGTTTAGACAGTATGCATACAATTTGAATATATTAAAGTAAAACAGTCTTTTGTGAGCAAATTTACTTCAATTGATCTTAGACAATTGAAACAGGGAACTTGCACTCAGAGGCTAAATAAAATTGATTTTGAACTTTGATATTCACAACTGTGATCAACATGTAAAAATCTTTTTTTTTCCTTGAACATACAATATTACTAATAATATTTTTATCACATAGTCAACACAGGTGTTTAATTCAGCTTTGTACTTGGTAGGTAAAAAAGCCCTTTCATTGTTTTGCTGCAATATGCCTGTTTTGTACTGAAAACAATCTAATTAACTTTATTCAGCTATCATCTACATACTTCATTTTTTGCTAATTAACAATTTTTTTGTAATAATGAACCTGGCAAATTTATAATCATAAACATTTATCAAGTTACATACATTATTACATGGAGGTAAAGTGGATAGAGCAGCGGTTTCTGTAGTGGTTATGCAGTGGTTATACTATATACCAATAATACCCAGTTGTGCGACATATTTCTCCTTTTTACTCATAATCAAATTTATAGACCAATGAATATCTGTGTGGCTAAATTGGAGATGAAGTAGCTGGAATTTTATCAAAACTATCTACAATTAGAAAAATTTTGGTCTACTTTAGCTCTCATTCTGCACCAACAAATTCTCAAGTTGCAACCATAAAATAATTCAAGAACAATTAAAAGTCATACAAGTCATCAAAGATACGATACAGAACCCAATCTTTCGATCACAAGCCCAAGATATAAAACAGAAAAAGTATTAAAAAAACAGTGTTTAGGAAAATATTACTGAAAAAGCATGATCTGATAGTGGACCTAATTTTTAAGAAAATCAATGCACATATAAAATGTTATGAAAGATATCCAGCTCTTTATGTCTTAGACAACAATCTTCATCTGGACAGGCAAATCAAGAATCCTGGAAAACAACTACAGAGAAATCAGAATCTGATTTAATGGACCTGCAGAAACAAAAATTCTACCAAATAAAAGGCAGCTGAAGACATAACAAACAAGTTCAACAAGCACAATGACTGTCTGAAAGCAGTGATGAGCTAAACAAGAAAGCACAATGAACAATGCTTGCACTGTAACTCTTAACCCTACGTTAACTGGGGGGAGGGGTCAATTTGACCCCCCCCCTGTAGAAATTTCGCGACTACTCCGAAACCGCGGCAGATATAAAATTTTCCTCATGACTTTTTACTTTCGAGTGTTACGCATCTTTCAAATTTTTTTTTTTGAAAATCGGACTTACGGTTACAAGGTCGCGTGACCTTTTGTCTTTGCATGTCAGCCCGAAAATCGCTCATTTTCGTGATTTGTGTACAAAACATATGTAAAAGTCATTTTTCCTAAAAATAGATATAACATTGGTTATTCAGTCTTGTTTAAAGTTTAGATGTTTGTTTTGGGGTCAAAATAGTTGAATTGTAGTAATAAATGAAAAAAAACAACAAAAACAATAAAATACATAAGTTAAAAAAACAATGAAATACATAAGAAATTATAAAAACAAGAGATAACATAAGGAATAACCTGGCTCTTCCAATTTTTGTGTCGTATTATTATTCCAAATGGTCTAATAAATATATGTAGTGAAAAAGAATACTTAAATATGAATAATCTATGATTTATGGGCCGAAATGTGAATTTTATGACCTTATTTGCATAAATTACCATAAGTATGCAAATGAGTTAATTTTTCAAAAATTTGAAATTACCATAGTATTCTATACACTTCACTTAACATGCATGCAAATTTTCGCGGCGATCGGCGGTGAAACGGCCGAGATCTTAGGGGGGGGGGGTCAAATTGACCCCCCCCCCCCCCCAGTAAAAACCTGGTCTGAAATAGCCCAGTTAAAATAGGGTTAAAGACTCTACGGCTGCCAACAAATAAGTTTGAAAGTAAAGACAACACTGACTGTGATAGGGATGGCACATGAAATCCTCAAAGTCAACCAGAGAGTTCATGATATCGCTATAAATGATTCATGAATTTAGAACAAACAGCTTTTGATCCTCATGGAATAATACAAGAGTAATTAAAGAAAGTTTGAATCCTGGAATTCCTTCCAACCTACCTTTCTTCCCTGGTAATGTCTATACCGGATGGTGGGCATTTGATATTCTGGTTGAAAAGACTGGTAAAGTTCTTCAATATCAGTTTCAGGCAGGCACATGATGTATGGACATAGCTAGAAAGAAAACAAGGAGAATCAAACACAAAGATGGTTAAAGGTAAAGGCCAGTTTTGGAAATGCTCCCCTCTCAAAAAATGAAATATTTTATTACCAATCATGGTAAAGAATATGTTTTGACTAAATCGTAATGATACAACTTTTGCTGAGAAACCGCCTACTAATTGATATTTTTGGTAAAATATTATATCTATTTGGACCTGATAGATACAACGCACGTGTCACGTAGTCCCATATACATCTTTCTGTGTACAGTGCTTGTAACTTTATGAAGACTGGGCCAGATTTCTTATCATTTTGATGATTCCGGAACCTTGCAGTACACACCAATACTTGTATGCTAGATGATTAACCTTTTTTGATCGATTCCATTTCTTTCGCAATGCAATCGCATGACCATAACTCATCTTTATCTAAAAGGCTCATTCAGATATGTCACGGTAAATCACGAAAATGCTGCATTGTTTTTAACGTGTTAAATGAAAGGCAACTTTGCGCAACAAAGGCCCTACTCGTATTCCCTTTTAATAGCTCTGTGTTATAAGATACAGAATTGAGAAGTGTGTTCCACTTTACATTATCATAAAAAACTGCCACGGTTTACTCCCGCATATCTGAAGCAGGCTTCAATCTGTCAAAACATTGCAAGAATGCATACCAGTATAACATCAAGCCATCCTTTATGGCTTTCACAGAAATGCCTGTTTTTTTATAGAACTAAAACTCTTTAGTAGAAAAATTCTTTATTATACAGGGACCAGCTCCAATGCTGACTTTCTTGCTTTATAACAAGAAAGGAGTATAGAACTGAACACTTGTGTCTTACTGTGAAAGTACTCATACTCAATAAGCCAATACCTTCACGGATTACAGGCCAACAAGTCATTGCTTTTGCAAATGACCTTCGGGCTACTCCTACTTAATTCCATACACACTATGTCTGCGCTGTTAGAAGGCACACACAATAGTTATGCTCAATGCATGCATGTGGTGGCTGCACTGCATGACTCTGCCAATGCCCTGAACATACAGTACTGATACGTTGTACATTTGAAAAGTGGAGATTTGCATTTACACTACAGTAAAACAGCAGAGTTTCAGCCCTAAAAATGTTTTTATGGGTATAGTTCCTAGCAACCTCAGACAATACTACGCGGTTTCTGCTAGCTGTGTAAATGTGCACTCTGAAAGCTTGATATGGAAACTCAATATTTCTATGTTTTCGAATTTGTGATCTCGGTGTGATTAGCAAAATTTGTGGAACATATACTCATTTGACAATATGGTCAATATAACCCAAAAAACATGAAGAAGAAAAAAAATTATGATTCTTGCATGACGAGCTGTGGACCAATTGCATCTTTGTATCTGTAAGAGCTATCTAACACAAGAAAATACTTGATAATGATGAATCGTACTGGGGTTCAATGAATGACTTACTTTTCATACTTGCTGGAAAGGAGTTCTTTCAGTCTGGGTAGCACAACAACACACATGTCTAAATTCCATAATGACCTGAAATAAAAAAAAGATGTGTATCTCAATAAGGAACTGACAAGCCCGATCATGACATTTCAATTTCTTATATAAAAAAAAAAGAAGCAAGCAAACAAACAAAATAGCCCCCCCCCCAAAAAAAAAAAAAAAAATAAATAAATAAAAAAAAATAAAAATAAATAAAAAGATGTATGAATTTTAGTAGCAAACATAACAGAACAAAAATCTGTCTAGGCTGAAATGGTATTTCTCTGGTGTCAACAAACATTTGTGTAACTATGTCTTGCACATGCTTCTCCCTCTGACTGAATATCAATACTGCATGTAAAATATAAGAGAGTATTATATTCTTATGGACTAAAAAACATTTATTACTTTTGAATGAAATATGCTTGATAATCTATACAATATCTTGATGTCTAAACTTGTAGTGTATAACCAAAATGTAAATATCCAAAAAAATGAGTAATAATTTCACATAGAAGAGACACATATCATCAATATGGAGATTAATAATAATATAGAAGTACTATTCATCAATCTGACAATCTGACAAATAATCCAAAAAAGAATTTTGTTTGTGTGAGGTAATTTCCTAACTGTTCACAATTTATGTTTGATAGACAGAACTTTGAACATCCTAGCTTTGCATCCAATTTTACCAAATGTATAAGACTGATAGCGAATAAGATTTTTTTTTGTGTGCTGGGGGGGGGGGGGGGGGGGGGAGGGGCAACAACGAACTTCAGAAGTGGTGAGAAGGAAGCATCAAACTTACTTTTTAAGGAGCATAATATTGAGAATGTCTACCAGTATTGCTTGGTCCTTCATGTTCACAACCGACTCCACAGACGTCTGAAACATCCAAATAAAACCAGAAATCATCAAGCACACTTTCAAAGACATGGTTACAGTTGCTAACTGATTGCAGCATCATGATTTTCAAATGGTACATTTCATGGTATATGTATGTTTTTCACTTATATAGCATGTTCATATATTTCTATGTATTACTCTATTATTTTTTGCAATTTTGTACTCTTCATACCATCAGATTTATATTTATGTTATATTTAGGCAATGTTTTATTTTATCATGGTTTGTGAAATAAAGAGGAAATGACAGCAACAACATAAAATCCAACCATATCTTACAAATTTTGTGCATATGCATTTAAAATATACATGAACAATATTATGTATTCTTGTCACTAAGTTTTATCAGTTCATTTAAATATTTTGTATATAATTAATTTAATATTATTATCAATATTGTATTAATTTAATCTATAGCAATATAATATCATTATTAATTATCTTTATTCATTTGATATTATCACGTTTACACTATATGATTTTACCTTTGCATCACCAGCCGTCCAGATAGCCCGTACCACATCTAGATTCCGATGTCTACTAGAAAGAACTTGACACATCGAGTCATGCCCTTTCCTCAGACCCTCGATGCGCTCGCTATCACTCTGCTTTCTTGAGGCGGGGGCGTTTACACGTGGTGCTTGCTGGGCATGGGCTGGCTGTACAAGATAAAGGTATGGTGTATATATAAGTGCTGTATGACATAAGGGTATGGTATGGTGTTAAAGGTTAATATTAGCACTGACTGAACAACAGCACTTTTTTATGTTTTGAATACTGACTGTACAGCAATCACCTTAACAAAGAAGCTGCTTAAACCAGCATATTTTGTGTTTTAAAAAATGATGAATCTGACAGGTCTAATCATGATTAAAATAAAATAGAATCACATTAAAACTACCCGCAATAAGATTGACGAGATATGTAGGACCACAAGGATACTTCTTTATATCAGATGACTGCATATCAACTTCTAGAAATCCTACCATTTGCCATGGCTTGAGGAAAAGGAATACTTGAATAATTTGAATTTTTACAGGGAGCCTTTAAAGTAGCATGAAAAGTATTTGCTACAAATGAGAATCACAAAACACACTGTCATGCTAGGAGTGTGTTTCCTGCTAAGATTACATTCATATTTAGATACTTACTCAGACAAATTCAATCACAAATCGGGATCTGACTGATATATATTTCAAATATTTTCAAATCAATGTATTTTGCTGTATAGAATACATTCATATCTAGTTTTTTTTACTGTATAGAATACATTCATATCTGGGTTTTTTTTGCTGTATAGAATACATTCATATCTAAGTTTTTTATTTTTACTGTATAGAATACATTCATATCTAGGTTTTTTTTTTTTTTACTGTATAGAATACATTCATATCTAGGTATTTTACTGTTTAGAATGCATTCATATCTAGGTATTTTACTGTTTAGAAGGCATTCATATCTAGGTATTTTACTGTTTGGAATGCATTCATATCTAGGTTTTTTTCACTGTTTAGAATGCATTCATATTTAGGTATTTACTGGTTGGAATGCAATCATATCTTGGTATCTCACCAGTAAATTTGTATTCATATGGAAATGCATTCATATCAGAATCAAATCGGTAGGAATGCATTCATGTCTCAGAATCAAATCAGTAGGAATGCATTCATGTCTAAGAATTAAATCGGTAGGAATACATTGATGTCATAGTTATCTTACCGGTAGGAATGCATCCATATCTAGATATCTTAGCAGTAAGAATGCATTTCTATCTTGGTATCTAATTGGTACTAATCTATTCATGAAATAGGTATCTTACCGGTAGGAATGCATCCATATCTAAGTTGGCTGGCTTGTTTCTGTCTGAGGGGATAATGGTGGATATAGGATCAGGTTTCCTTGAAGGAGCAACCTGAAAAGAAAGACAAAAATGCGGCAAAATAAGAATATAATTAATCCAGCTCTGATGCACATGTATCAAGAAATAGTACTTTGCAATCAGAATCTATATACAGTAAAACCAGCCTTAGCAGCCACCTCTCTACAGTGGCCATGATTTTTGTCTCCCTACAGAAAGAAATGTGTTGTAGAACCCGTCTAGAAAGGCACCCTGTCTACAGTGGCCACATTTTCTTTTTCACTTGGGTGGCCTCAATAGACAAGTTTTGTACCTCATAAGGTAGAATGCCAAAACTATATATCAATATGACTTCGTCGGATGAATAAAGTTTTTAGAGTGCAATGTTTCAACAACAGGGGTGTGTAATGCTGTCATGTCATCACTCTAAGGGGCAAAAATGCCAAATTTCACAGGAACATTTAGGTTATGTAATAGCTGAATCTTGTATCTTGTTAAGGTGAGTGGTGTTAGTAAAACAAACACAATTGTAATATTTCAAAATAGAACAGGGTCATCAAATATCAGTATTTTATATGAAATTTTCAGTATTTGTTCCTTCAATTTCAAGATGGAATACTGTAAATCAGTGCTCTGTGGCATCTCTGGAGCAACTCTCTTCAAGGTGTAAGAAGAGAGGAAGATGGAGGGGGATAGTTTCTTATTGTGAACAGTGTCTAGAATAAGTCATTTCAGTGATGCTAATCTTCAAACCTCTTGTGCTGGTACTGGTTTGGTGGCTGCAGGTACCCTGTTGGGTGCTGGGTTGGCCTGTGCAGGTTGCCAATCACCGGCTGATGGTGCAGGGGCTCTGCTTACAGGTGCCACTGCTGCTGCTGGTTGGGGTGGGTGCTTGAAAGGTTCAGGCTCCTTTGCACCAGGAACGTCTAAAGGTGCAGGGAATGGTTGTGCATTTCTCTCTGGTGAATGATCTGTGGATGAGCAAAGATTGTGTAATCCAGTCAAACCTTCTTTAGTGACCACCTGTATAGAAAGACTACACGTCTACAAAGACCACATTTGTTTCCCCTTGAAACATGTACTAAAGGAACCTGTACATAAAGACCACCTGCCTGAGACCAATTTTCTTGTCTCCCTTGGGTGGTCTTTATAGACAGGTTTCACTGTACATCATGATCAGCTTAGTGGACAGCTGTAAATGGCAATACTGTATTTTGTTTAATTTAAAGGAGTCAATGCCCAATTCATTATTCCTCTAAAATCATGAAAGCAAAAAAATGTGTGTATCATATGATGCAGCACAATATGAATTCTCTCAAAATGACAACCGTTCCCCCTAATTTTCACCTTCCGGTAGTCATTTTTCCCCCTTTTCACCACACAATGCATTGATTGATTGACAAATATAGAGATCAATAAATAGACCAGATTAGCAATGTATACAACCTAATATAATTTCTTGTCTTAAAATAAAGTAAGATTTGTTGTATTCACACACTAAGCTTAATATAAATGACAACATAGAATAAAGACTGAATTCACCTTGCTTAAAGTTTGAAATCTGTATTGGGCTGTATTGAATTGATTTATTTCAAAGTTATCTTTAGATTAAGAATTATGCTTAAGAATTTTCAAACATTAATAAGAATTTCAGGAAACAGAATGGTGATGGTCTATGTTTGCTTCTGTTTTTTTCACACTCATAAGCATAGCCTTAATATGTGCTTGCCCTACAAAGATGAGCACAAGGTCTTGGGGTTGAAACCAATTTGACTTACCAACTCTTGTCTTTGGACTAAATATCTTTGCATAGCTGTCTGGATCTTTGATGTCTGTTGCATCATCATCTTTAACCCCTTCATCCTGTGTAGGAGACTGCCTTTCTGGTTCCGACTTCACATCAGGTTGTCTAAGGATTAAGAAACAAAGACAATCAAAAACTTGAAGATAAGCCTTACTTTCCACTTAAATATATTCCACAGACTAATGAATTCAAAGTGATAGACGTAGGCTGTGGACATACATTGTTGTATTAACATCAACATATGTTTTATGTTATGATGACAAGCATGTGTTCACTTTGAATTTGAAGTCTCTCATGATCATAACAATTATCAAAGCATGTGAACTCTTAACGTCAATTGATAATCACTGATGATGCTGAATACCCTTTGAAAAGAAACATCATACAGTCAAACCTGTCTATAGCGCTCGCCCAAGAGAAAAACAAAAGGTGGTTTTTGTAGACAGGTGGTCTTTGTAGACAGGTGGTCTTTATAGACAGGTTCCTTTAGTACACGTTTCAATGAGAAACCAATTTCAAGAGAAACAAAAATTGTCGTCTTTATAGACAGGTAGTCACTAAAACAGGTTTGACTGTATTTATAAAAAAAAAATTAACGGCAATGCCAACAAGCACCCATTCACATCAAGCCAAGAAAATGAATGCCATGTGATAGAATAAAACAGAAAACATTCCCAAACACATTAATGATAAGAGAGGAACTGACCTTTGTTTACTGGATGTAGTATGGGGTCTTTCTCTGACAAAGTTCTTTCTACCGCTAGCTGCGAGAGGTTTAGATGGGACCTCCTCTGCACCACCAGAAGGTGTCTTGCTGGGTTGGCTCTGTGGTTCTTGGGCTATACCGGTAGTACTCATTCTCTGTGTGATAAAGGGATACATGGTAAAACATTACTAAGATGTGGAAATTGATCTTTTAAAGGCCATGGTCTGCAAAGGGCGACCAGTCCAAATGTTTTGTTCCTTTAATTTCCAAAATATACAAGGTTGTGCAATAATTAAGATGTAAAAGCACTTAGAAACAGTATTAAGCACTTTACAAATGTGACTATTATCATTATTATCATTATTATTGCACAGAAAAATTTGATACCATTCCAGTGTATGAACAGGCACATTGTTTAGACACAAATAGAGAAGAAGATATTTGCGGTCAGGCACTTTTTCAAGAAATCATATTGGCGTAAACATGTCATATGTTTTTAATTAAAGATAACTACATCAAGTTCAAGTTAACACCTTTAAGATTATATGTCATGCACTCATGCTATTTACAAATTATATTAAATGTCGAATATGATTAGACATTACACTGTGGAAAGCCATTTATCAACAACATAATAAGGGAACAAAAGCATTTTCTTTGTGTTTTCTATGAATACATTATGTAATTGTTATAGCCAGATGTATTCATGTTTAGCATCTCTTTCATTCATAATTAGCACATGCACCAAACAAAAGTTCCTTACCGACAGATCTGCCACATAGACGGACACGTTAGTGGCATTGAACGACGCACCAATGAGCTGAGTTGATGCAATAACGGTATCGGCTACCTTGCCCCAGCCCATTGAGAATGTATCGAAGCACCTGATTGGTTCCCAACCAAACGCATGTAACATGTCCTGACTGCTACAGAACAGGTAGGAACCATCAGGATGGAATGATATCGATCTGGATTCGGAAAAGAAAAGAAAAAAATTAGAAACGATGAGAAATGTAATACCTATCTCACATACATCACTCGTCCATTTATTTATTCACAATTGTTATCGAAGGTCAGGTGTGTCGGGTGGACACACCTGATAGAGTTGATGAAGAAAAAAAAAAAAAAAAAAAAAAATAACCAGAGGGCGCTCTGCAGCAGCCGTGAGCTTTTAATTTTGTCAGCTCTTTAATTTTTGTTTTTCCTTTTTTTTCATTGCTTTCTACTTTAGTTTGACTTTTATTGTGAACTCATTACTACTTCATTAGTTTTGGACATTACTTCAATAGTTTTTAGACACAGTCATGGTAGATTGCAACCTGAATCGACGATTTTGCCTCCTCTCTTTTGCACTGGTGTGCTGGATATACATAGCATTCGTGCATGTATGTCACTCAACGTACGCGTTGGAGATTGGCGAACTCGCCATGGATCGCACCATGCCCGTCAAACCTGCATCCGTGGATGCGCTTCGTACGCCAACGAGGATCACGTATAGCACTGCGGATCTCTACAAGCTACGAAAGCACAAAGTGAAACCCTCCCCTTCCATGGTTAGAGCAGCAAAAGAATGTGGTGTTTACAAGGTACGTGGGTGTAGAAGCGGTCGAAAGATACAACGTAATATTCAAGTGCAAATTACATCACGTCACAGACAGTGTTTGAGCCAATCTCACTATCGAAAGTTTCCTTGTAACCTGCATCCAATTCACATAACTAACTCCACTCAATTGCCATTACCAACCATTCTACTCTCCAATGTACGCTCTATGAAGAACAGAATTGATGATTTAAACAGTTCACTGTTAGTGAATAAATGTGATATAGCTGTTATCACCGAAACTTGGCTCCAAGATAACATTCCTTCTGGTTCACTAGATATACCAGGCTATGACTTATTTCGTAATGATAGAATTGGACGTGTGGGGGGTGGTGTTGCTGCGTATATTCGTTCTGACATCAAAACTGAAACAATTGAGTTCCTGCATGACCCAGATTTTGAGATTCTTTGGTTAAAATTGACGGTATCACGAAAACACGTTATCTTCATTGCTGTGGTTTATTATCCTCCCCAGTCTGGAAGAGTTTTTGAACAGCGTATAATTGACAAGTTGATTTTCTCATTCGATACTATTAAGACGCAACACCCTAATAGCTACTCGATCATCTTGGGTGACTTCAATGATCTTGATACCTCTCCACTGTGCAACAATCTCCTACTTAAACAAATAGTCACCTTACCGATGAGAGGAGATAACATTCTTGACAAGGTTTTCACAGATTTATTTGACTATTACAATACTCCAATTGTGATTAATCCTATCTCTAACAGTGATCACAAGACAGTGATTGTCAAAGCCTGTGCTTCGATCCCAAAGGAGACTTCCAGAGCAGTCACCTTCCGTCCCTTTCGTGAGTCCAGTGTTCGCGCTTTTGGAGATGAGATCACCTCTACCAACTGGAGCCATCTCTTAGAGCATCCTGGTGTCAACGAGATGGCTGCTGATCTTCAAGAATCTCTCTCTGAATTGTATCATCTGCATTTTTCTATCATCTCCATAATTCGCAAGGCAGATGATAAGCCCTGGATCACCAAGCGAATCCTGTCTCTCATCAAAGAAAGGCAAGCAGCCTTTGATTCCAATAACATGGCACGTTATAAGAGCCTTCGCAATCAAGTTAAGCGTGAAGTCCAGGTACGTAAAGCTGCTTTCTATTCCAACAAGGTGAAAGATCTTCGGAAATGTCATCTAAGTAATTGGCATCAACAAATACGCAAGATCACCGGGATGAAAAAGAAGTCTACTGTTCTACCTGGTAGTGAAATGTGCTTATCTGAGCAAGCAAGTTTCATCAATAACCATTTCGCAGGAATTTGTTGTCAATTACCTCCGCTCGAAAGATCTTCTCTACCGGCTTTCTTGCCTGCTTCACATCCTCCTCCCAGCATTGAAGCTTATCAAGTGTATCGTGAACTGTGCAAACTCAAACCATCTAAATCCACACACCATGATGACCTACCCACTAGACTTATCTGTGAATTCGCTCCTGAGATAGCAGGTCCTTTGACTATGGTCTTTAATAAATGTTTAGAAACTGGGAATTTTCCGGATTGTTGGAAGGTTTCAGACATTGTTCCAATCCCTAAGAATACACCATGTAATACTGTTGACCAACTAAGACCAATATCACTCACCCCTACCTTTGCAAAGGTTTTTGAAGCATTTCTCACTAAATGGTTATATCAAGACATTATGAGCAAAATTGATAGTCAACAGTTCGGTAATATGAAAGGATCATCAACCTCTCACTATTTAATAAGTATGATCGATTCGATCTTGAAAGGTCTTGACAAACCTGGTTATGTTGCCTCAGTCTGTACTATTGATTATGCTAAGGCATTTGATCACATCAAACACAATGTGCTGATTGAGAAGTTGTTTGATTTAGGTACTGATCCAAATACTATCCTTCTCTTGTGTAGCTACTTGGAGAACAGATCTCACTGTGTACGTTTAGGATCTACCTTTAGTGGGCCCCTGCCTGTTACATGTGGAGTACCGCAAGGTACGAGGCTCGGTCCCATTCTTTTCCTAATCATGATAAATGATGTTGCAACCTCTACTCCTCTGAGATGGAAATATGTTGATGATTTGAGTGTCGCTGAAATCAGACACAAATCTCAACCCTCCGTATTGCAAGATCATTTATCTTTGATCACCGAGTTTTCTGTTGATAATCAGATGACCCCTAAGCCTGAGAAGTGTAAGGTATTGCATATCTCTTTCCTTCGGAACCAGATTGTTATGCCCGAAGTTAGCATCAGTGACTCTGTCCTTCAGCCTACTGAGTTTGTTAAGTTATTGGGAGTGCACTTACAGTCTGATATGAAATGGGATAGACAAGTCGAGAATGCTGTCAAACAAGCATCACAACGTTTTTACATCCTTTGTGTTCTTAGAAAACACAAAGCTCCACTAGAGGATTTGGTTGCTATTTATATTATGTACTAGCAGGACCCGCGGAAATCCGAGGGATTCTAGAGGGGGCGGGGGATGTAAATAGATATATAGAGACTGCCTAAATTAAAACCACCAAGAACTTTATTTGCCATTCAGGCCATTAAAAAAATATACATGTTAAGCGTTCCCGCCCGTTTCCTTTTTGGGGGCCGCCTCCTATTTTTTTTTTTTTTTTTTTTTTTGAATTTTTTTTTTTCCGAAAGAAAAAAAAACAGCGTCCCCGCCTGCTTCCTTTTAGGGGGCCGCCTCCTATTTTTTTATTTTTTTTTTATTTATTTTTTTTTATTTTTTTAATTTTTTAAAAAAAATTTGTAATTGTTTATTTTTTTTTATTTAAAAAAAAAATTTTTTTGAAAGAAGAAAAAACAGTGTCCCCGCCTGCTTCCTTTTTGGGGGCCGCCTCCTATTTTTTATTTATTTTTTTAATTTTTTTTTAATTTTAATTTTTTAATTTTTTGAAAGAAAAAAAACATGAAAAGCACTGCTAAAATGTATTTCTGATTTTAAAAAAGAAAAAAAAAAATTGTCGGCCGCCATCTTGAAAAATAGCCAGAATGTCAGGGAAAATGTACGGAGCAGCCTTTTTGAAAGAAAGAAAGAAAAAAAAAGGGCCTCCTCCTTCCCATTTTTCGAAAAAACAGGACGCTAAACATGTTTTTTTTTTTAATTTGGCCTTATATAAAAATAAAAAAACGATCCAACTGTACCTGTAGTTATTCTTTAAGCCACTGGAACTGCGTAGAGTTCCGTAGTGTGGCGTACCGACTACGCAGAAATTAGGCTGCATATTAATGGGAAAATAGTCCCTGCGTAGGTTATGCGTAGGCTGGAGTACAGGTTTGCTTATGGTTGCTTACTGTGTAGAAAGCTTTTACTGCTTTGACGATCTGGCGTAGGGTAGCGTACTGTTGCGTAGTCATGTAGCATAGTGTTGCGTAAAAAGGCGTACTTTCTGCGTCAAGTTTCTACGCCGAAACTACGCGAAAAAAATTAAACATGTTGAATTGTTTTCGTTCATCTTGCGTACCTCTTTCCGTCCCTCAGCATATAGTAACGTAAGCCAGCGTAGTTGGTACGCAACACTACGCAACTCTACGTATTGACCCCACGCCAATTAGTGACCCGCAAGTGTCACAAATAAAGTATTAAAAATATGCTCATCTGACCCTAATTAAACGCCTAAACCCCCCGAGCTTTCGGGGGTTTATGGCCCCTTGAAACCCGTGGATCCCACGCCTATATTGTATATACACTCAACTCGCCGCGATCTGATCTCTCCCCCCCCCCCCAACTTTGAAGAACGTAACCCCCCGAGCTTTTGGGGGTTTATGGCCCCTTGAAACCCGTGGACCCCACGCCTATATTATATATACGCTCAACTCAGGACCCGCGGAAATCCGCGTGATTCTAGAGGGGGGGGGGGGGGGGCGCAGGCAAAAAATTAAGTTTTTTCATTTCGGGGGCTCGATCATTTCCAATTTTTGGGAAATTTTCGGGGGCTACTTTTTCAACTTTCGGGGGCTCTTTTTTCTGGGGCTACTTTTTCATTAATTCATAAAAGGATAGGCCTACACTTTGTTGAGATTTGTTTAGTAGGCTAAGGTTTCAGGCTTAATACTTCATAATTGCCTATTTAAAAAAAAAAAAAAAATTTCTAGTTCAATAACTAAGTTTTCATGCATTGATTTGATGCAAGAACTGTAACATAATTAATAGACCCTAGATTGTGATTATTTCTGACCATGAATTTCGATAATCATTTTTCAAAGTAAAATTTTCACAGGAAAATCAAACAGTCTTTTAAAAACGTAGACATTAGAGTCTAGTAATACTTTTACTAATTCTAAGCTCAGGTTTCGTAAATCTATTCACGAAACTATATTGAAATCGCGGCAATAATGATGCAAACCAACAGATAACAATTTCAAAGTGTCAAATCTCTTCGACTCGAGCTCAGCTCAGCTTAACTCACACACACTCCAGCGTAACAAAAAGCTCGAACACCGACGCCGCAGGCTTCGGACGCCTGCAGTGCGCGGTGCCGGTGTTACACTGCACTGTGAGTACTGTATGTGTGAGGACTGAAGGCAGCTTGCGACATGAACTGTCAGTCCAATGGTTTTCTTGTGAAAACTTTCCTTTAGAAAATGATAATCAAAAATGTAGTATACATTAACCGTCATAATCACAAAATAAGCTTTGATTTCATACCTCCATTCACGAAAACTATATAAAAATCGCGGCAATCATGATGGAAATAGGTCTCTAAGTTTGGACGTCGACGGGAAGCCCCGTGTATAATTGTGCAGCTACTACATGCAAAGCACATCCTATAGCAAGACGCTCTACTCTCGGTAATCCCGCCCTTTGCATAGAGCATTTAATACGCAACTTAATGTGAGTGGATGGTCATCGGTAGTGTGTCTACGGATGTCATGTTGAATATCCATGAGGTATCTCTGTCGTCACGCATATCCTGCATTATGCATATCGCGTCTGTTTTCGCCCTGGACGTCGACACGGAGGAGGACCTCGGGCGGAGTATAGCCAATTCCACAGAGTAGACTCTCCCGCGGACGATGGCACCGGGCACCGGGACCCCGAAGGGAGGGTTCAGGAGGAGATAGCTGCACCAACTTGGGTCGGCGATCTCATTAAAAAACAATAGACTACAAAGGCTCGCGGAGACGTCGTGCCCCCCGCGGAGCCTTAGCGTATTATTATTATAGATATTAGACCGTTAGTTGAATATGCCTCCCCAGTGTGGTCATCATCTATTACTGCCAATCAGTCGAACAAGATCGAACGAGTCCAAAAAAGATCTTGCCGCATCATTTTGGGATATAATTATGTTGATTACCTTCACGCCCTTCAAGTTTTACAGATTCCATCCCTTGCAGATAGACGACAACAATTGTTCATAAATTTTGTTAAATCACTCTTGCAATCCAGACATTCTTCCATGCTCCCTCCACGTAGGGATTCCTTACCAAATTTTCGCCAGTTAAGAAACAGTGACCCTCTTTGCCGACCAACATGCCGTACATCCAGATACCAAAATTCTTTTATACCACAGGCAGTGAAGGTAATCAACATGATGAAACTTGTGTAAATCTACCAATTTCTAATTTCCTTTCTGGTGTTTTCCCCTCTCTTTCTCAAATTCTTCTCTTTTCCTCCTCCTTCTTCTTCCATTCTTCTTTGGTAGATTACACATGTTTCTTTTTCCTTTATGTACATGTATTTCATAATTCTTGCAATAATGTCTATTGTCTACAATGTTTAGATACTTGTTCTCATTTTACAGAGTCTACAGATTTTATTGATATTTCCCTAACTTTCTTCCTATCTCCTTCTCTCTCTCTCTCTCCTCTCTCTCTCTCTCCCCCTTTCTCTTTTCCTATTTCTCTCCATCTGTTTTACTCTCTTCTCTTTCTATGCTCTCTTGGGAATTTCTTTATTGTATGTTTCATGTATTTCGGGTTAATTGCAATGATGTCTACAATGTTGAATACCTGGACTGTTTTTACAAATTCTACAGATTGTATGTTACATGTATCTCAGATTAATTACAATGTCTATAATGCTTGGATACTTGGGCTGTTTTTACAGAGTCTACAGTTGGTATTGATATTTCCCTAACTCTCTTCCTATCCCCTTCCTTCTCTCTCTCTCTCTCTCTCTCTCTCTTTCTCTCTCTCTCTCTCTCTCTCTCTCTCTTTCTCTCTTTCTCCTTTTCTTTTCTTCCCTCTCTCCCCTATCTTACTCTTTTCTCTCTCTATGCTCTCTTGGGAATTTCTTTATTGTATGTTTCATGTATTTCGGGTTAATTGCAATGATGTCTACAATGTTGAATACCTGGACTGTTTTTACAAATTCTACAGATGGTATTGATATTTCCCTAACTTTCTTCCTATCCTCTTCCTTCTCTCTTTCTCTCTCTCTCTCCCTCTCTCCTCTCCTTTCTTATTTTCTCCCTCTCTCTTCCTCTATCTTACTCTATTCTCTTACTATGCTCTCTTGGGAATTTCTTTATTGTATGTTACTTGTACCTTCTCAATACTTTAAATTTAAAAAATTATTCTTTAGCTGACATATTCCCCTCTTTTCACTATTGATCTTTTTTAAACCCAGTCTTATGCATTTTAATTTTCTTTTATTGGACTCTCGGTCTGTACCTGATTTAGATTTTGCACAGCTCGAGAGCCCTCTTTTGACGTAATTGTAATGATGTATACTTATTGTTTATATGTCCTTTTTGCAATATTTATTGATAATAGTTTAGTTATTTGATATTTTAACTTATGTAACTTATGTATTTATTCATTACTACTATTTTATTATGTATATTTGATTTAAATTATATTTTTGTACCCAAGACAGTTGTCAGTCTTTGGACTGTTTGCTCTTGGTTTTTGATGTTTTGATTTCAATAAAATCCTATATATATAAATATTTTCAGGCCCTCACAACAATTCTCACCAACACACAGAGAAAAGTTGATTAATTTCTCAAGAAAGAGCTAGTGTTTAACCAAAACAAGTTAATCACATTTTTACATCTGCCATTGGCATGTATATTCAATACATTCCATTGACAATTCTATGCTAACACTGTCATCTTCACTGTCAGAGATCTACAGAAGGATTACCTCTAATACATGAGACCTAAAATTTGCCAAATCCTGACCAACTTATGCAAATCATTTCATAGTTCTTATTCTCACATCAACAACTACATGTAGGTCTTATTCTCACATACCAGTATACAATAAAATCCCAAATGAAATATAACACTCCCTAGAAAGGATTTTAACAAATAATCCCAAAGATATTTGACTGTAAATTTATTCATGATGCATGTCATTAATGGATGATACTGATTTCTGCCATGTGTTGAGATAACACCACTTAACTAAGAATGAGGAAATAGATCTGTCGCTTACCTAACAGCACTGGCACCTGGGCTGGTTGAACTCACAAGCTGAAATGTTTCTAGATCCCAGAATTGTACTGTCCTGTTGGGGAAAAAGTAATGAATGATTAAAAAAAAAATCTTTTATTCCATTTTTAATGTGAATAATTCTGTAACTTAACAGGCAAAATATTGGATATAATCGGCATTACTAGACTTAAGCTATTGTATTACTTGATAAGATTACCTTCATGTTAGAAAAGAAGTCTTCATGACATTTAACAAATTCTCTCACCGGTATTGACAATGCCAAGTATTATTTGACCATCCACTTCTTTAACAAAATTCAACAAACAAGATAATGTTGCTGAAGAGCGGGCAGACCCATCTGGAATTCTGTAATATTTAGTAACAATTGTGTCAGACTAGTTTAAATTAAATTCTTAGTATAAATGTGTTAGGCTACATTTTGCACAAGAATGCAACATGAAGTCACTTGTGAAATAAACCTATAAGTTTAAAATTCCCTAACAGTCTTTGAAATATACAATTAGAATTAATATCATGAAATTAAACGGCTTGATTAATGCTTCCAAAGTGACAATGCTAATATGATTTTGTTGATTTCGGGGACGACTGCAATCATTCTTCTTCCAAACTACATTCTGAAGTTGAGCTTACCTGTCTGAGCTCCCTGAAGCTAATAGGAATTCATTTGGATGGAACTCAATACCGGTCACACCTCCTGTATGGTTCTTAAACTCTTGGAATAGTTTACCCATGGTCAAGTCCCAGAGCTGAAACCAAATACAAGAAACAAAAATATTATGCAATATTCATTAACATCTTGGAATTTGGAATGCAGTAAAATCAGATGCATTTTTTTTTTTTTTTTTTTTGGGGGGGGGGGGGGGGTCAAGTAAAATAGCCAAACGAATGATAGTATTTTGGTGTGTTGCATGTTGGCAGCAAAAACAGAAAAGAATTTTACACGTACAGTTGAACCTGTCTTAGTGGCCACCTCTCTATAATGGCCATGCATTTTGTCTCCCTCAAGAGACAAATGTGTGTTGTAGAACCTGTCTAGGAAGGTCACCGCTTTCTGTGTTTCCCTTGAATGGCCTCAATATACAGGTTCTACTGTATTTCACTTAACCCTTTTTTCGGAGATTGCGCCGCAACCGCTCAGAATTTTGACTTTTTTCCCTCAAATCTTACGCACATTTTGATACCATTTTCGTCGAAATTGGATATACCTGTACATAACAATTAGTATGCGCATGTCATCAAAAAAGTGCTATAATTGCATATATTCATGTACAAGCAGAAATGTGAAGCTATGAATTGATATCAAATTGCTTTTATATGTTTCTCAAAGTAACTTGATGTATTTCAGAACAAAAGAATACATTAGAAATAAAACAATAGATATAATAAGAAATAAAAAACAACAAATTACATAAGAAAATAAATAGTTGAAAATCGCATCAAATTTGCATAAATTATCATTATTAATTACTTCAAATAACTTTTTTTGTGATAGAAAAGAAGTTTCATATGAATAATGAGTAACAACATTCAAAAAGTGGAGTCTGACAATTTTAGTAAGGATTCTAGTTCCCTATATTTATTTCCGGATTTGATATTCATTCATGAATGCGTATTCATAATTTATGCAAATTAACCTATGGATTTTCAAATATCATAAAAATAATGAAACCTCATGAATTTGAGATGAAGGAAACATTTATTCATTACATTTTCAAGATTCTTCACAATCTACAGACAAATATGTAGAGTTTTCTGTAAAATGCATAAAATTAGCATTTTGCATAATTAATTAGGCTATAACGACAAAAATTTGCATATTAGCAAAAAAATAATTATACCATCTTGTTCCTTACGTAAATATCTACAAACATGCAAATTTTCGCGTTCATCGGACATTCGACGGCCGAGATCATAGGGGGGGGGGGGGGGCCTGGGAGGCCCCCCCCCCCCCCCCCCCCCAGTCAGAGAATGCTCGAAATAGCCCAGTACAGTAAGGGTTAAAGGAAATATCGTTTGTTCAGAGCAAGAAGGGCGTTCAGTCTATGTATAAGTAAATCTTATATAATATTAATGCATGAGGTTCCCATTATTATATTACTCTTCTATGTCAATGTTTGTATTATGTAAATATCTGCAGACTTTTTACAACAGACAATATCAGCCTTGAGCTGCATGTCATGCAGATTTTTAATAAACCAAACCAATTCAATATAATTCAATTCATTTAGAAAATCATTTGTTTACAATTTTTAGACAAAGAATGAAACTGGAAATATATCTAAGTGCCATTATCATTATATTCTAATATTCTAACATGCAACATTATTGAATCATCTGTTTGGAGCCAGAAGGTTGTTAACTCATGTACTTTAACACAGATAACACCCTTCTGGCTCTGAGCAGTCTCTACATACCTTTATTGTTGTATCTTCACTTGCTGTGACAAGCCATTTGCCATCTGGACTGAACTTAATCATATTGACCTGATCTGAATGACCCTTGTATGTATAGATGCATCCTTTCCTTCTCACATCCCAAAGCTAGTCATCATAAAGAAAAACACAAAGGAGACAAAAAACATTATACAAATAACACCATATTTAACGCACACATGATGATTACCAGTATGATGCTTGCTGTTACCTCAGGTTCAAGGTTTAATTCAAGAATTGATTGATGGCAATCATGGCATGATATCATATGGCGCAATAAGTCGATCTTCAAATGAAAGCTTTCATTCTATCTATCACACACAGCCCTCAGTGTCTCTCTTTGGAGCTGTGTGTATTTGACCATTCAGGTACACACATAACACATCTAAAAAGATGATGAAAGCATCATGGCAGCTATATTGTTTTGTTGTTGTGTTTTAGCTTATTGGCGATTAGTCAGTAATTTGACTATTGTTGCCAGTTTTGCCCCAGTTATGGTATCCATGAAGCAAAAAGAAACAAGAAATTTCTTTTTAATTTTCATCTAGAAATTTCCCTTACTAAGTAAGCCTACAATTATCAGACCTGCCAACCTCTGGAGTTCAAAAACTGTATTCTTTAATCCCAAAAGTTGTATTTTACTGACAAAAGTTGTATTCTTAAAAATAAACACAGACTGTTACGCAGATCAATGCCTCGTACAGTCCCCATACATGCCAACATTTGAAAATCAGAAATCTGTACAAATTATGCTATTTTCAAAAAAAAGAGGAACAATCCTAACTCTCCTATTCAATACTACAGACAACTTTGTACAGGAAGAGGAACACCTGCATTAAAATGATAATTATCTTCTCCCAAAAAGAGGAATGTTCCTCTTTAATCTGAACAGTTGGCATGTATGAGTCCCTACATACAGGGAGAAATTTTTTTAAGGATCATTGGTTGAATATGCATGATTTCGTCACAACAGGTGTGTTTGATGAACCAATGAACATCCCCAAATTGCCTATGTGAGATGCTTGTAGGATACTTTACAGGACAGAATTGGCATTTTACCATTGAAAATGGCACACACACACACAAAATACTATTTAAAAAAAAAAAAAAAAAAAGATTAAATTTATTTTTTTGGTTGAAAATCGTATTTTATTGAGGAAATCGTACTGTCGTATTTGCTTCTTAAAATCGTACTAAATACGACTAAATCGTACTGGTTGGCAGGTCTGAATTATATGGACAGCTACACTGTACACACATATTAATCCCAAATAATAGAAAGCAGTATGCCTACTTTATATATATATCGCTAAACTAAGCCAAGCATATCTAAATAGAGTAAAAGCTCGTAACCATCATGTTTTAGTCCTGCTTCTGGACACTTCATTACCTGTAATTCTCAAAACTGTTTTTCAATTTGCTCTCAAGGCATTAACATTTAAGATCATGTAAGAGGAGTTATCATTGTCTTTTTTGTAATCAACATTATACTTGTCCTTTAATAATTGACAAGTAGCCTTTATCCAATGCTTACCTTCACATTTGTATCTGTTGAGCCTGAAGCCACAAACTCCCCATATGGATGAAAGTCCATGCATCTAATGCTATTTCTGTGACCAGTCAGTGTTCTTACAACTAAAGAGGATAAAATGAGAAAGGTTTGAGTGTGTTACTCTCTACTAAACAAGCCACCAATTAAACAATTCCATGCATTATGAGACATAACAGACAATATTAAAATCTTACTTTTAGCATATTTTGAAATTGTATTTTGGATTAAAATGCTCAAAGTTAATGAATTACATTATAAACTACAGAAGAGCTTGGCAAAAAGCTTGGTAAAGGGGTGTCAAAACCCTGTTGTTTCATGATTTTCCAAGGTGTAACGTTACTAACTGAAGCATTACTATTAAACCCACATTTGTTTAAGTGTCATTTAAAATCAAAGAGATACAGGTAGCTCTTTCATACCAAAACAAAGGATAAAGCCTAGAATGTAACTGAAGAAATATTGTTTCATCTAAATTTGCCTATTAGGCATACAATGTCCAATCAAAGATGACCCTTAAATGGCTTCAATTCAACATGTCCTTTTCTTTGTATTAAACCTTACAAAACAAAATTTGAGTCACCACTGTAGCTCCAAGCAGAGCCCAAATTATAATATTTTCTCCCAAGTCAAAGGTCTATACACAAGAACTACCATTGGGTTTATAATAGCATTTGAGCATACATGTACACAAGTTTTCTTACTAATGGGGCCATAAGCTCAAAATTTCTCTTAAAATGTAACGTTACTAACCATGGAATTGGCCAAAAGCCACGTTTAAAAGCTGTAAAATTAATTATGACCTACATGAACAAACATGTATGAAGTGTACACATCCACTGATAAAAACATTAATCATTCTGATCATGTGTTACAATTTACTTGTAAGCAAACTTGAAGAATCAATACTGTATAAATAAATACTCATTCATGTGCAACATGGCTAATACATGTACTAACAAGCACGCACTCTTATCTCTGAAGGCATGTCATAGAACTTGGTAATATTTAATGTTAGGCAAGATGAGACTTTGATATCATATAAATTTATATGTGTGAAACCTGTAATGACATTGGAGATCATATATCTTTATGATGCATCATTTTGCCTATCCTCTTTGATTTAAAAAAAAAAATCCCCATCTTTGAACTGTAACAATCAGACTATGTAAATAATTATCTTTCTGAAATCATTTGATTCTCAAAAAACTCAGAACTGAACCTACAAATTGAAGCCCTCTCCTATATGTATGGGTTGGTGGAGAAAGTGCTCAAAATCTTTCCAATGATGATGGAAGAATGCAAAAATTAACTGCACCAGTGTTGTACACGAAATTGATATGGCAATAACTTACTTTTTGCTGGTTCCAAATCATATATCTTCATTGTACCAGACTGAGAACCAGCGACCACTAATTCCTCACTGCTGTTGAATTTCACACTGTCCACAGGTGATGTGTGACCTGACAAACTCTGTATGAAAACAAAAAGTTATTTTGAAGAGCTTAAATATACAACAGACATAAATACAAAAGCCAGAAAACACAGGGCTTTACAGGCTTTACATTTTGAGTCAGCGAAAAACTGGACTTTGATTTCTTTAGTGAATGCTTGACAAAAGACACATCATTGGTTTAATATTAAAAGTGAAGTAAAATATGGGTGTACAGTATGCCTCTACTTTTGTACACATTGATGTCCTTTGGCAATAAACATGAAAAAACATTATTCATCATCAAGTAAAGCTTTGACTTTAAATCCTCACTCATAGCAATTCTGGGCCCTATTTCACAAAGCTTGTCATCAGTGACAAATGACAGTTTTTGTTATAAGCTACTGAAATCCTTGCTTCTGATTGGTTATCATCAGATTTGTCAATGATTTTTGTCATTTGTCATTGACAAAAGGCTTTGTGAAATGGGTTCCTGGTGATGATACTTACAATGATACAGTTCTGTTTGCCCACTGCCCAGAGATTGACCTTCTTGTCTTCACCACCGGTCACCATCACTCGACCGCTCTTGGGCCCTAGGGCTAGACAATTCACATTGCTGCTATGGGCAACCAGCTCCTCTGTTCAAAAGAATAACAAGGTAACATCTTCTAGATAAGAAACTGCTTTAGATAGTCAACAGAACAATCAGATTCAATAAAACTAGAAACTTTCAAGAATGTGCATGAAATGTTGACAAATTGGAACAACTTTAGAAAACCCCACCACAAAAATTGACCAGACGTCCATTGGTTGAACAACACTTCACCAATGCAATGAAGCTAAAAAGCCAAAATCAAGAGTCATTTTTGTTGTTGCTTATTTTAAGTCTAATCCTAAACCTTACACTAAACTTTGCCGTAACCCTTCAATCACACGCATACATAAACCCTATCGCCATTAAGTCCGAAAATTTGTGAACGGCCAAGATCTATAAATGCTTCATCTCGCCGCTTTCTCGCAAAATAATTACAACATTAAATTTGTATTACCGGTATTAACTTTTCTTGAGAGACTAACATTAACAAAGTTATGTTAAAAAAGCTTGAGGTTTTAAGATAGCAAATAGACCTATGATCATGTGAAGTCAATTCAGTCACTCATTAAAAACTGTGGGTATTCAAAGTTACATCTCTAAGGATTTTTTTCTAGGTATTTCTGCCTTGGCTTTAGAATTAACAATGTTTATTCTCACATTAACTACAGTGTAGACTAAGTACACAGAATGGAACTATCTAATATCTACTAAATTATGGATCAGACTACAGATAGTGACTATTTCCAGATGAACAGACTGGGAAGTATATAATAAATGCTTTGGCTTTGTCCCATACATACAACCGTATTTAAATAAGCCAGCTGTAAAAAAAAAAAAGGGGTGCAAATGATGATTATTATGATTGATAATATGACTCGTGTAGCAGCCAGTTTATTTATTGAATGAAAATAGACCTAGTAACATATATTTATCAAAACACGAGCTGATACTTAGATGATTAATTAATTCTGTAAATCATTTATTGCTTCACTTCCACATTCATTCATCAGGCCAGGCTCATTCATTCATTTCCATTTGATTTGGCATTTCAACATTTCTTTGAAATAGTCTAGACCTAAATGCAGTTGGCTCACAGTTACAGCTTTTCAAGATCCCTCTCAACAACAAAACAGATAACTTACGTAGCTTCCATGCTCTTTTTGTTGCCATGTTTGACAAAAATTCAACCCTCCTTTCCTGTTCTCAGCTCAGTACACAGCAGTGCAGTGATACAGTCAACTTCAGCTTCTACGAGTTCTAGGTTTCGAGGCGAGGCGAGGCTGCAAAGTGCAGTGTGCGGTTGACAAGCGCGCCTCTCGCTGGGTAACGGGATCGGGTGATCGAGAAGGGAGCTCTATCACTAGACGGTCGCACACGCAGTCCTGTTGTGGATTTGTGAAGTAGTTTAGATATGAAATTCACGAATTATAGGTCAAATATTACAACTGAAACCTGACAGTACATAATTTCGATGAATCCAGCTAATTTTGTAAACAATACTCTTGCTGTAAAATAATGGTTCATCTCATGGCCAAATGACGAGCGCCATCTCTTCCCGCAATATCCGCAATTAGTTGGGTCTTCTATGTACTCAGACGACGTCGTTCATTGGACAAAATGCACCCAAAGCTACCCGGAACCGAATATAACTGTACAATACAATTTGTCGTCTGCTAGCGATGAATTTTTAAGATCTCACACATTTATTGAGATATAAAAGATATGTTTTTCCTCCAATTCATATCTATCGAAGTTTTGAATAACAAATTCAAATATATCGTACGAAAATATCTTAAAGAAATCATATTTGTTGCAGTTCATTAAATGTTTTCATGTGTTCTTTCCTTATGTTGTATTGTGGTAGATGTCAACCAATCAAACTTCTTGGTTCATTTTGATATTCTGTAAAGATAGTCTATTCACCTCAGTCTCATAATTCTAAAACCCTATGATTATACTTCTTGACATGTAACAACACTATATTCGTCATCTATAAGCTTCATTTCACACCAATTTTGTGAGATTTATCAGAAATGATATATAAAATCCTAATGATTTGACTTTTTTTTAATAACTAAGAGTGTTCCCAGGTCAGCATCAAAGACTACAATAACTTAATTGTTATGCAACACACCCATTCTGCTACAGTCATAATTACTGGTCTTGGTTTTCACTCGAAATAAACCGACCTAAAATGCTTATCCTCCGAAATATTAGCAGGCCGTTTGGTTCATTGAATCAGTTACGACCATGTTCACCTTTCCGAGAAAATTGTTGGAATCTTAGCTCTAAACTGGACGCGAAAGGTGATTGCTTTGTAGCCAGTGCCAGCAGAAATTGCTCAACATCTTCGCCTGCAGACTCGGCGAAAGGGACAGTGCTCAACCGCTCTCCAGCGCAGTACGAGCAGGGCCAATCACCCGAACCCAAAATTCGAGAATATTTCTATTTTATTGATCACCAGGGCCAGCTCTTCCTCGATGATGCCAGAGTTAAAAACTTCATAACATGTTTTAAAGGTTCGTAGCCTAATAATTATCATTCCTTCATTCATTTTATTTATGCTTTGCCTTTGGAGTTTGTTTGTAGATTCTGCTCTTCTTAATGATGATGATGATGATGATGATGATGGAGGAGGAGGAGGAAAAAGAGGAGGAGGAAAAGGAGAAGGAGATGGAGAATCTAGAAGAAGAAGAAAAAGAAGAAGAAGGAGGAGGAAAATAAGAAGGAGGAGGAAAATAAGAAGGAGGAGGAAAAGGAAGAGGAGGAGAAGAAGAAGGAGGAGGAGGAGGAGGAGGAGGAGGAGGAGGAGAATATGGAGGGGGAAAAGAAGAAGAAGAAAAGAGAGAGAGAGAGAGAGGAGACTGATATGGGACTTTTGATCAAAGATGTGTTGGAAACTGTTCGGGTGAATTACGATTCTGATGATAAGTAAAAAGGCACATCCCTAAATACAATCGATAGTATTCTTTCATTTTGTTTTGCAGACAAAAAGTTCTTGGCATTCTTCTTCAGGCGTCTCAAACAGAACTCTTTTGAGCATTACAAGGATTCCTTCCCCTACCTGTCTCCCTGTGGTGTAGAGAGAAACTTTGTGAGGTGTGATGACCGTCCAATCGTCTTCACACACATCATCCCAGATCCAGATGAGCCTACAGGACCAGGGCTTCTCTCATGCAACTTCACAGGAGATGCTGTAACCGTTAAGTTTGAACCAGAGAAAGTTTGTATGCTCCCCATCAGCGGCCGCATCTACCATCCAGCACCACGTAAAACTGGAGGGGTTGGACTGATCAAATCAAGTATCGCTATAGACATCAGTACGTGCCTTGAGTTTGGTGAGAAGGGAGAGTATTCTCCTCCGACACACTTCACCTGGATGGGAAAGAGATATACTTTGACCAATGAAGTTCTTGATTTGATGACCGATAGTGAGAAAAGCGAGTTGGAAGACAGATGAGATTGATATCGATTGGAACCTTACTCTTATTCAGAGGTTCTGGATGAGTAACAGCACTTTGTACTTCACCGAGTCTTGTGATATATGATATGATTACAGGCAAATTGAAAATTAACACAAGTGAATGATTGGGAACACTGGTGAATGACTGAAATGTGCAGATCTGTGTCATGTATTGTTATGAAGTGTCTGGAGTGTCAATATCAATTGCAATATAGACTCTTTATAGAGATATTGAATACCTGCACAGGAAATTGGATATTATATCAAACTATCAGTGGTGGTGTTTTTTTTATTAAAAAAAACAATTGTGGAAATGGATATACCAGTTTATAGTGATACATTGTACAGTCACAACTGTGAATTTAATATTGCAAGGCTGTACAGAAATGTTTGATCATGGTGATTAAGGATTGTGGCATATGTGGTTCATTGCTTTTAAACATGACAGTTTATGATGTTAAACTCTTAGTTATTTTAATTTCACCTCCCTGAATATGCAGAGCTAGTCATCTTCTTGAGGTCTGATTGTTGACTGAAAGTGTATCATCGCCCATTTTAATAAGTAATGAACCAAGTTAAAGTTTTAAACATGAAAACAACACCCTAATTAATCTCTGGAATGGCAAGTTCTAAATGTCTGCATACCGGTACATATGATCTACTGCTGAAATTGATGCACTCCAAAAAGAGATGAATTGAATTGAAATGATTTCTCCACTCTCAAAGAAACCTAACTTTATATCAGGGCTTTGTGTTGTGCTATGTATCAACAAGATATTGAAATCCAACAACTTTTTTTTGGTTACGGAAAATATTATTAACAGTTAATGGCTATGTTAACAATTTGTTAAAGCCCCTATAAAGTGTTGGGAACCTTCAAATGTGTTTGAAGATGAGTATTGATCAGTGAAAGAATACCATATGTAGGTTTTGTGTTGTATGCAGAAAACCACAGTTTTGTATTCTTTCATCAATATTTTTTTTCAAAAACGCATTTGTTTTGAAAAACCTTGCAGAAGTGTGTTAAATGACATCCTCTTTCACATCATTATACAATTTTTGTGAAATTTTGCCGTCAAATTTTGGGGGCTCCCAACACTTTAGAGAGGCTGTAATAGATGTATACATAATATGTAGCTCTTCCTCCAACGTATCTGTTTACTCCCTGGCAATTTTGTTTATTCTTAGCCTTTACGATTGTTTGTTTGTTTGTTATTTAAATGTAAAGTGTTTCAAGAATACCTCTTCTCAAACTATATTATAATAATATTCTGCCTTAAGTGCTTAATACATCAGCAATGTCATTTATTGCTTTACAGACATATTATTATATATTATATACGGTATATTGTACAAGTACATACATATATATCTCTCTCTTCCTTTTCTATTCATGTGATTTGAGTAATTGCAATATATTTGAACCATCATGTGTGTGGGAGATACATAGTTTTCTTTGGGTGTAAATTTACAAAAGTTTATCTTAATATTAATGTATGCAAATGAAATACATGAATAAAATAATGATAAATCATAATTATTTATTTTCTTTCTTCAATTTTTATTGACTCCTTAAAAATTGCACACAAACAATAATAAACATTTACATTCAATTGACAAATCTTCAAAAAATAAATCTGCACATTAACTTTCCTTTGCAGACTTTTTTTTCTTTTCTAGAAGTGACAAAATGCCTAGAATTTTTAGGAAGCCTAAATAGAAGGATCAAGCAACCTAAATATAACCATCATAAGATGTCAAGTATCAAGTACTCATGTGTTAAAAAGAGTACCAGATATATTTCTCTTCACCAGCGGTAAAAAAAGCATTACAAAAAAAATTAGCTATAATAAAATAAAAACACAATAGTGTGGTATGTTCTTTGAGAAACTGATAACTTAACATGGTTGTTAGCCTTTGATTTAAAGATGTGAAAACAGAGATAGATACAGACATAGATACACAATTGAAGTAATCTTTGCTGAAGAAAAATATAACAAGTAGATTAATAATGATGAGAAATGCAATTGCCGGAATAAAACTATTTTGAGACTTCTAAAGGAGAAGAAGAGCAGCTATAATCAGCATCCTGCATGATTTGCCACTTACATACATATTGCTATTTTGATGATTGTTCACCATCAGTATGACAGATTTGGATATTAAGTTGATTCATATTTTACCCAACTTTTGTAACAGAAAAACTATTTATCATGTCTTTAACATATATTTGGTATAGATTTGATGCAAGCCTGCAGTCATAGACTCTATTTGGGAACTTAAGTACTCAATGCCTGGAACCTAACCTAATTTTTCCAGATACAAGCTGAAAGGAACAGATTACATGAATGTTCATGGGTAGTCTAGGGCACAAATAGTTCAGACCCTACATTGACACTATATCCATGCACATTCTATACATTTTTCAGACAATGTCACATAATTATATGAGGTATTCCATGAATTAGGGACCCACTTTGTGATTTGTTGGTGTCCCCATTACATAAGGATCCCACACATATTTGTGGCTCTGAGTAAAGACTTAAATAGTGGAGTATGGTTGTTGAGTGATTCTAGGTATGAGGATGCAATATTATGCTTGGAAATCACTTCACTAGGTACACTTTACAATCTCATTCCACTATTTAAGTCTTTACTCAGAGCCACAAATAGTAAATACGTGTGGGTTCCTTATGTACCATGGACACCAAAATTGTTCCATAGGGGGTCCCTAATTTATGGGATTACCCATATGAGTGAGCTGCTGACCCAACATAATTATTTACCACCAAAATGAATGTACATGTATCATCTAACACTAGCTTGATATCATTTTCTGTTTCCTTGGAAATATAAGTTCACTTTTTATACGTGCACAGATTACATAACATACAGAAATCACATGGGAAAGCTCTCGCTTAAATCTCTCAAATAATTATATACATCATACTGACAAGATATACAGATAAATATATATCTCACAAATGCAAAAATATATTGTCAACCAGAAAATGTGAATATATCAACAAATATTCATTATGATAGATTAATAAATTAACAATAAGATCAAGATGATATCTCTATTGTAAGGCTATTCATAATGTAACTGCATTCAATGACTTTAAACTTTGAAAAAGAAAATATAGCACACAATCATATCTATCTACATAATTCCGAAGCGTCTACTACTATACCTTTCTGAGACACGGCTAGAATCAAGCCCTCATTTACATACATATATCTACTACAATTTTGACTCACTTGTATTTTAATAGGAAAATGGTAAGAATGGAAATAAATGACAAAATGGACAGACATGCTTATAGATTATTTCAGATACTTTTTACTTCTTGGACTAAAAAATCTACTTCAACTTACAAAAGGTCAGAATTGACTTAGAGGGGTTCCTTTATTTATTTTTGAGAAATAGTACTTCACTTGACTTCTTCAAAAACATCTGAAAACATACATGTACCAGTACCTCTACAATATTTTACACGTATATGTCCTTATTTTTAGGGACAGCACCTTGTATCCTCTGGAAAAGGTGCTATATAAATCCATTTATTATTATTATCATTATTATTATCATTAGTCATTACTATTATTATTATAATTATTATTATCATTATTATTATAATTATTATTATTATCATTATTAAAATTATGTAATAAAAGAAGTATCAATAAATATGATCTTTATCAATTTGATAATGCCACTGTGTGGTATAATAACAGTCAATGGGGCAGAAATGCATTCCACTGTTACACAAAACATTCAAACTTGCTTTAAATTGAGACAAATTTCAAATCTGGATATGATTAAAGTTGAAATAGTTAAAAATGATAAATTTTACATTTCATTTATGACAAGAATATCAAGTCTAGGATTGTTAGAGCAACCGTTTAGGAATTCATGTAAGAACAACTCTTGATGATAAGGGATTTCAATTTGAATGTACTTTGAAAACCTGTTGGTGGTTGGTGGATGGCCAATATATTTACAGAGAGGTACGTATGCACACATAAACCAAGATGCTTTAACACAGCAACAGGTCAACAGGCAAGCATTGGTGAAATCATATGGCTGCATGTGATCAGCAAATCATTTCTCAATCAAAAGGCACAAAGATCAAATATACTTCTCTTCTAGAATCTTGACTAGTCTACAAATTCAGTCTTCTAGAATCTTGACTAGTCTACATATTCAGTCATGTCGAAGCTTAGAATCTAAATGCAGCTAATAGTGATCCAAATGCATATTAACATACAACTAATGACATATTTACTACTAATATAAAGTGATTCGTTGTCCGCCAGTTCATTCATGAAACAGTTAACTCATTTTGGCTGACATAGAGCCATGTATTACATTCACAACATATCAAGGTTGACTCTTTGAGTACTGTCAGTCTTTGCTGAATATTTGAATATTTCCCGGTTTGATCCAAGATAAGCCTGAGGTCTGTGCGTTCTTGTTGACATCGACCTCTTGAGGAATCTGAAGTGAAATAAATTTAAAAAAGAGAGAAGAAAAAAGGGGAAGATAATTAATTACATTGGGGTAAGGCAATATAGGAAGAGGACTGATGGAGGTATGAGAGAGAGAGAAAGAAAAAACAAAAAATAGAGAATGGTGGTAGGCAGGGTGAGAGTGAGAGTGAGAAATAGAAAGAGATAGAGAGGGAGAGAGACAGGTAGGGAAGGAAACAGAGAGAGAGAGAGAGGGGGGGAGAGAGAGGGGGAGAGAGAGAGGGGGGTGGAGAGAGAGAAGAGGAGAGAGAGAGAGAGGGGGGGGAAGAGGGGGAGAGAGAGAGAGGGGGAGAGAGAGAGGGGGGAAGAGGGGGGGGGGGAGAAAGAGGGGGAGAGAGAGAGAGGGGGGGGGGGGAAGAGGGGGGGGGGAAGAAAGAGGGGGAGGGACAATGAGGGACAAGGAAAAGAAAAAGGGGGTAGAAAGATGTGAATAAATATGAGGGAAAAGATAAAGGGTGTTGAGAAATAGAGCAGAGAGTGAGAAAGAGAGACAGAGAGACAGAGAGTGAGAAAGAGAGACAGAGAGAGAGAGAGAGAGAAAGAGAGAGAGAGAGAGAGAGAGAGAGAGAGAAAGAGAGAAAAGTAGATGGTAGTTTATGCAATATGCACATGTATACATAAAGTAATATTGCAAAACAATACAATGGAAATACATAGATGCTAGAATGTACAAACTATATGCATATATGACATAACATAATGTTTTTATGCATATCGGAGCATTAAGAGATGCCATAATTAGGCAAGCAAGATAATAATCATTAGACATGTAAGAAGAGAGAAAGGCGGAAATATGTAGAAACAACATGAGAGAGAGAGAGAGAGAGAGAGAGAGAGAGAATACAATCCAGGCATGCATGTTTACATAATAGACCAGTTCATCCCCAACTATCCACAGATCTTTAAAACATAAAGAGGTCCCACTTTGTACATTTTGAAATAATCACTCCTACAGCAATGGAGGTGCTACATAAATAGCCATTGTTTCCTCTTTTCAAAGAATAATTTCACCTGTGTATCATGGAGTGCACTGCTTGTGCATAAATGAATAATGATAACATAACTTTCATGCGTACGTATCCAGTATTTTGTCTCCGTGTATATCACAATTTGGTCTGCAATGACCTTTATCTGCTCATTCTCAGACTGCAACTATGAACTGGCTTATTGGTTCCATCATGTTGTCAGATAATATGCTAATCAAAGGCACCTTAACAATCAACGTTTTCATATACTGAAGTAAGATGGTCTTATGCCTACCCCATGTTCCTATACCTTAGGCGTTGTGATGGTTCGTAACGTCTCTCCATGTTTGCTCTCGTCCCAGCGACTAAACTTAATAGCATGAGGGTCATCTGAGTACGGAGGGTCGTATCGCTTCAACTTACTCAGCTCCACCGTGTCACATACTCTGGACTTAAACATATCACAGTCCTCTTCATATCTGTAATGTAATTATAGGAGAGAGTAGAAAATATACCTTCTTATAAAACGATAACAATGATAACAGCCTACATGTTAATATGCCATTTATGAAACATTTTCAAGATTACAAGTTGTTGTATTTTAGTAGTTAGAATGCAATTTATTCTTATAGGACAAGCTGTAATGTTAGTTTGACCGAATAACAACAAATGTATGAATTTTGCATTCTATTGAAAGACAACTACACATAACAGATGAATAGGATAGCTCATTGGTAGGTTAGCTTGTATATAACTAATTTCATGTGCAGGAAGATAACAAGTTGATATTTCTTTTTCCATCATTCTATTGAAGAAATTATTGGCTGGCAGGTAAACGATCAGCAAACCTAAATTCCAGTGACTATGAGTGTTCTACCACAGGCTAGTACATGAGCTTGGATTTCAGGTGAGGGGGAGGGGCTTAGTGTCAGAGATAGAGGTAGCTCATAGTAGCCGAGTCTAAAAAAGTATTTCTAATGTTGGGTAAAAGAACGTATTAATATATACAACTTATGAATGATCACTCCTAGCATATGGATAGCTCAAAAGGATTTGATTTAAATGTCCATATATCAAGATGACTACAATTTTATTGAATATTCTGGCATATTTTGTTCTGAAACTTATGCCCCAATATTTTTTCTTCCAGATTCAACAAAATAAAACCAAAAGTTAATCCAAATAATGCACTGTATTTCGTCCAAATTCTTAAACTTGGAGAATCGTTACAGCAGACAAACACAATCTGTGTGGCATTGATCGCATATTAACATCAAGGTTTAAAAGTTGCTTACAATGTTGCAGCTTCCTGGTTGAGTGGTGACTTGGTATCTATCTTGTAGAAGACCCGTCTAGCGTAGAGCAACACCTGCCACAGATGGTTAATATTCCTTTTCCATTTAGTGAAGGCCCTCTTGACGTCTAACTCTCCACTGATTGGGTCTATGATGGGATGGAATACGGCTGGATGGAATATTAACCTCTGAAAAAGAACAGATCAAATAAAACTTTTTACTATTACATTTTTAATAGTAAAAATGAAGGTTTGGTATTCTAATACCATCATCAAACAGTCTACACACATGAAGATAGAAAGGTTTTTTTTATACAGCTACAAGATCTACTGTGACATATGTATATCATTGTGTGCACTGCACCAATGTAGAATCAAGATATATTTTGTGCAATGATCTACTTGAAAGGGATAAAAGCTAGCACTACCTAATTCTTTATCATTATGGAAACCTCACCCCAAGAAATAACTTTGTTTATTCTTAGAGCTTTATTATATTCTTGCCCATTAATCTACAAGGTTCCCAACCAAAGTGCATGAGAGAGGCATCAAGCAAGAATAATGTAGTTTCTCAGTATTTCTTAGTATTTTTAAATGAATTACGGTAGTTACAATTGGTCCCCTGTTATATTTCTATCTTCTCAGCTCTGATTTTTCCTCATTGAAACGTAAAGATTTTGTTATTGATTTAAAAAGTCT
Source organism: Strongylocentrotus purpuratus (assembly GCF_000002235.5). NCBI lineage: Eukaryota > Metazoa > Echinodermata > Echinoidea > Camarodonta > Strongylocentrotidae > Strongylocentrotus > Strongylocentrotus purpuratus. The sequence continues at coordinate 31,773,697 of NW_022145614.1, read as the reverse complement.
TTCCAAGTAAAGCTTGGTGCATGATACATGTACAACTTTAACTGGTACGTCACATTTTCAACAAAAAAAGCTGCGCCCATATCATTCCGAGAATATCTTTATATATACATCTCTTGTACATTTTAGTATGGAATTTTGTACATCTCATTTTTCAAAATATCTACACTTATTCTTTGGGGTTAGGCTTCCTTTAAGTTACTGTGTATGCAGAAATATTATTGTAACAGATTAGTGAGAATTTGAAGAAATGAAGGATGTCTCCAGGAAAGGGATTTCAGGAAAGGGATTTCAGGTTGTGGCTAGGTGTCAGGTATGTAGCAAATTTTACATGGACATCACATTTCCCCCCCCCCCCCCCCATAGGAAAAATGCTTACAAATGAAAGAACAAACACAGAAAGAGAGATGCACTTACAGGGCAATCGCCGTCTGGGTAGTTTTCTGGAATGAGAAGATCAAACTTAAAGACACCTTCCTGGTAGAGACCTTGTCTGATGAATAACACACCAAACCAATCTACAATCAAAACAGAAAACAATCAAAGTGATAAATAATCTCACAATGGCACTCTCAATATTGTTGAGATTTGTTCAAGCATTATTTACTTCAGACTTCCATGTATTAACAATAAGGTAAGGGTTAGGGTTCCAAAGGGTTATAGGCTTAAGTTTTGGGTGTTAAGAACTTAAGATTATGTATTACATTTAAAATAAAGGTTAGGTATAATAGTGTTTAGTCCACAGGGCAATGACATGCTTTTCTTTTCTATTTCCATAGTTCATGTTCTGTAGAAGGAGGGGGGGGGGGCGTGAAGAGAAAGAGAGAGGTTTCTTTCTGATGACAGAGAATAAATAGTTAATAAAGCGATCAAAATCAGCTTGCACCATTTCATAAAGGTTTTAAACACATTAACTCTTTACATGCCACACATCAAAATTGCATGTGTGACAAATGCATGACCTTAGTAGAGAGGCAAAGAAAGCCACCAAAGTGTTAAGATTGTTTGCTCATACTCATCAAGGTTAGACAAGCGTTCTGTACAAAATTGTTTTACAAAACCTAAGTACCTACTTTGCTACTGCAAGTTCATGGTATAGCACATATTCGTGACAGGGATCTGATGTTAGTGACATGCATACTTACGGAGAGGTGATTTAGCTGAAGGTATGACATATACACCAGGTAACTTCTGCTTGTGAAGTTGGTTACTAAACAGTAAAAAGAAAGAATACAAGTAAAGTGATTGTTTACAGATTCATAGAAATCTATGAAATAAAATAAAATTCAAATATAAAGGAGATTCACCGACGTTCAAAAGGTTAACATCAATTAAGCATATAAAACCTGTACAGTATTCAAGAAATATTTTTGAATGAAATCGTACAATGTATTTTGAAAACTTTTTTTATCATAAAACTGTTCCTTATTCAATAAAGCAGAAATAAAAGTGACCATATGTTGAAATTTCATAACAAACTGGTCAAGTGTACATACACATAATATATTCAATAAAATAATAAGAAATTGATTTTCAACTGCAGTGCTGTTAGCCTTTGGTGGCAAATGACTTCCAAACATGTACTGTAGCTGGACAAATGATGATTTTAACATACAGCAATGATCAGCAATCTAATTCAAATCTGCTTCAAAAATGAAGTAATGACTTACTATTCAGCTAATAAGGCATATTCTAAGAAGAATTGTCCATATCCTGCCATGGAACTGTTGTGATCTTGGGGTGGGATAGCAGAGGTAGGTCTGGGCGGGGTCATGCCCCCCTCCTGTTGGGGGACCTGGGGTAGCTGCTTCTTGCTGCCCTGCCTGGACATGCTCCGCTTATCACCATCACCGGCACCCTCCTAGAATGGAAAAGATAAAGAGATAAAACATTAGACGAGGCTAGGAAGCTGAGAGAGAAAGGGGTTTGGTGGAGTCGATATAACCCCCTCCTGTCGGGGACCTGGGGTAGCTGTTTCTTGCTTCCCTGTCAGCCGGAGCTAAAGCTACTGTAGGGTAATAATTTCCAAAGCCCTTTGGAAGCATGTAGGGATGTTATCATTATGTGTCATGTGCTATTCAAGAACATGCATCGCTTGTCACCATCATCAGCTCCCTCATAAAATGAATAAGATTAGGTGATGAAAAGACATTAGGTGGGCTACAAGCACAGACAGAGAGAGAGAGAGAAAACGGGGCGGATGTTGGTGGGATCGATTTAGCCCCCCCCCCCCCCCCCCCTCCCTGTCTAGGGATTAGGGTAAGCTGTTTCTTACTACCTTGTCTAGCCATGGGTTTGTCACCATCCCCAGCATCCTCCTGGTAGTGACAAAATGAAAGAGAGCAGCGACATACATGTGACAGAGACAACAGGCAGAGTTCTGAAATGAGGTTTGGTTCAAGAATTCTGAGGGCAGATGGCCATTTGAGAATGAACTAATTACCCATGTATTGTGCCTTCTCCAACTTGCCTCCTCTAATCTGTCTACAAAGGAGAACTACACAGATTTTTCTTCTTTTTCTGATCCATGACAGCACTAATATATAATACAAACCTTCTCATACATGTAGATCATACACAAACATAAACATGATTATTTCCTTAATTAGATATAATGACAACCTGTAAAGAAATGTACCACAATGAACGTATCACACATGTAAATTTGTATGAATCTGGTACACTGCGTTGTATTTTTTGTTTCCTCAACTTGAGATGGATATAAATTGACACACTTGTAGGTAGGGACACTCCATAATAATATGAGCAGCTATACTGGTACATTTACATTGTACTTCCTCTTACTACAAAATAAATATATTTGCAATGGCAATACATGTACCTCCAAGTCTTTGATGACAATGTGTTTGAGACATGTTAAGGTACAAGTCTTTAATAAAAACACCCTGTGTTTGCACACACAGTAAAAAAAAAAGGTAAATAAAGTCATCAAAATTACTCACATTAAATATTGACCAGAGAGCTCAATTATTGTATATTTGTGTGGCATAAAATGAATCATACAGAAAAAAAGTACTTGCAATTTATAATGATTCTGTAATATAAAACGCTGTCATAGAGTATAAATATCAAAGAGCACTATTTGCAAGCCCAAGCAAGGGTTCCTGAAGGTCACTGTAACTACATGTATGTAGCCTTTATATAAAAGGATGAAGTAGCTGAATCTTTACATAGATCTGTCTAGAAAAGTTTGAAAAGCCATAGTAAAGTGTTTGAGGCAAAACAGTTGAAAGTCAACTTAAGTGTGTTAACAGATAAATTAGCCTCATTTGTACTTTTTTTTCCGTCTTGGTCTTGCTGCTTATACATCCATGGAAATTTTGTAAAAGGCAAAAAAAAAAGATGTGAAAGGCAAAAAAAAGATGTAAACTAATAAAATATAAGTAAACATAAGATGATAATCGTCCTTACCCCATAGTACATCTGCTCCTGTATATTCCCCATTTCTGATCTTTCAATAAATCTCTTGCAAACGCTTTTAATATATTCTCTTTTTCTATGTTGTTTCACAAACAATATATTTTTGAAACCAATTCAGAACAGCTGCATAATATCAAAAGTTTTCAAAGAAGAGGCAATTATCGATCAGTTCTGTATACTCCTCCAAATCATGAAGAAAGTGATGATTCTTTCACACAGTTGTCTATTTGTCAGCCAAACTAGACATTACCACATTTCGTCTTATAATCCAGTCATTTCTCAGATTATAATTCACATCCGTTCATTTGAAGGTCTATTGTATTAAAAGCTCTCACGACATGATTCCATCTAGATATAAACGTGCAGTATATCCAAATCACCCTTCAAAAATAGTTACTCTTTGCAGTTTCTACATGTAGTCCTACATCAAGAAACCTTGTTGGCTTGTACACCACACCTCTCGTGTCAACATGTACATGTCATGTACAGTCAGAAACATAAGGGAAAGGTTGGCAAGGACATGTAGATACTCCAGCCACTCACAAGTGAAAATTTACTGGTATCATAACAGATCATCTTTCACTGTCTTTTGTTTGTAAACGCTTGTAACTTGCAGGTCCCACTCAAATGTAGGGCACTCAACGATTAGTTTTACAAAACTACCATTTTGAAATTGACTGCGATTCAAGTCACTCAGGTATCAAAAACACAAGCACTAGAAACTTGAGGAAATTTCTAACTTCCCTAGGAACTGAAGCAATGGCTGCTGTATTATAATAGCTGTTATTTAGTTTGATACTGAGTCAGAAGATCTGATGAACTTATAAGTTACATCCTCTCTGGAAGCATTGCACAGGAAACATGTAATAAGTCAGAGGTAGATCTACTGGCAGTGGTTCAACCTAAACTATAAACAAGATTAAAGGTACTGCCATTAATTTCCTCAATTCACAGTCACACATTATCAATTTCCTGTATATTTCATGCAATTAATTAATACCTACTGTAGATCAGTGTTTTGAAACCAGGGTGCCACAGGAGAGTTTTAGCAATATAAAAAAAACTAATTATTTTGGAATAACGTTGATTTCTTGAAAACCAAATATTAGAAACTGCTAGAGTACATACTATTTCATGAGGAAATAGAATATAAAAGACAAAAAAGTGACTTTCCTTACATGGCAACCAAAGCGCATCATGTCAAATGGATACATTTAATGAATACTTTCATAGTTTATTCTTTACTGACATGGTTGTACAGAGCCCAATTACTTAAACATGAAATTTCGAAAAATATTCTTAAAATACAAGTACTGTATGTACAATATCTTTGATATCAGATATTCCTAAAATATACAATAGAAACAATAAAATCAGTGCAATATAGCTTCAATACTTACAGGCATACTCTGGTTTTACTTTGTAGCACACAAGCAATCTATTAAAGAACCGAGCAACTACTGTAAGTTGTAGTCACTTTCCATACAATGACACACATAACAACTTCCAAAAAACAAATTCAGTATTAAAATTTACTAATGATCATGGTTGACTAATCGTGCATGTCTGGAATTCCATTTGATACTGACTGACTCACACAACAAATGGGCAGATATTGGCATGCTCTACACACCCACGCACTATTTGTTTTACAATTTTTTTTCTTCTGACATTTTGGTGTCGACCCTGTATAGTTCTGTCTCTCACTTTAACATTTCAGATCACCTTTCTTTCACTCCTCTCAGTTGGTTCTGTGTACAATTTGGGGCATGTAAATTCACCTTGCTGTTTGATTATCTCTCCATAAACACATGGTAATAAAGACCACCGTTATCACATTCTTAAAATAAACATGGAGTAAAATGGGTTTCACATAAGGTACATATGTACATGTACATGTATGCCTTCATCAGCTCGAGATTGACAAATAGCCTGCTATTCCCTAATATTTTGAAGCGCCTTGAGCATTTAATTAAAATGGATAATGGCGCTACATGTATATAAATCTCATGTATTATTATTTATTATTATTATTTCTGATTTGGAAAATAAGCCAGAAGTTATAAATCGCGTCTTCATCAGCTCTAGACTCGACCTCGAAACTCGAGCTCAAGAAATTAGCTCGAGATATTTTGCTCAGCGTTCGCGCATAGTGCGAGTCTTCGGGCTGGTGAAGAGGCACCGGAAAAAAGGCAGGATATTTTGTAAACTAGCCCAAGAATTAAACTTGGGATGATTATCTCGACCAAATATCCTGCTAACTGCAACTGCGGGCTCATGAAGACGCAAATTATCTGGATAATTTGCGATCGGGATATTTAAAATGCTGGTTATTTGGCAATCTCGGGCTGATGAGGACAGGCCTACAGTGTATATTGTAATGTGAATGCAGGCATAATGCAAACAATACACACACTCTCTTTTCAGAGGGTGAGTTGTTTTTTTAAAGCATTTATTGTAGAGAAGAAAAATAAAATTAAAACACAAACCTTGCCCTTGTTAGCTTCAGAAGTCATTCTGAGACTGGTATCACTTTCTCATATGTTCTCACATTAAGACACATGGAACAGAAAATTCGCTGAAGAGAGAGATGAGGTAGGTATCACAGTACTGTCAGAAACCCATCTCAGCAATCCTTCCAGAGAGCTACAACCAGAAGAAGAAGAAAAACAAATACATTCTTAATTCAAAACCAATGTACAGTGTATGTCACAACTTCACATTGTATATTGTATATGTAGCATGGTAGGCTTAGCAGAACACTACAAAGAGTAGATCAATTAACCTCAAAACTACTACTACTACTACTACTAATAATAATACGTAACACTTACATAGCGCAATTAACATCCTATTGGAGAGGACCAATCAATGTACATGTAAATATGTAAAATAAGTTTTTTTCACAGAAGATATTTTGGAGTTTGGTATTCTAAATGTGCAATTTTCAGGGAGCAATATCATGATATTGCTCAGATACGTTCTTGTTCCGTTTTTTTTTCTTCTTCATCACAGCTCTTTTTGGGGTTCATAAGCTAAATCAGATCTTCCTCCTCAATTTTTATGATTATATATTGTCTTTTTCTTCACTCTCATTTCTTATAATGAAAATAAACTGTACATTAATTGAACCTGTATAATTGATTTGATAAATTCTACAAAATGCAACAGAAAAACTTCCCAAGTTTTGCATGAAAATAATGACCACAAAAATTCTTCTATTATAACTTCCAATTTAAAGATTTTAATTCTTATTTTACTTCAAACTTTATTCAGGAAAAGCATGATGTACTATACCAGAAACAGATTATGATTCAAATTCATCAATGTAATTGCTTGTCATTGGTGGTTTGCCTGAACTTGCAGTATGTACAAACTTAATTCATATTTGCCTAATTTTAATGTTAACCATGAAAAAAGTGTGAAAATATACTTTCAAATCTAAATAGTTGAAAATTACAAGGGAATGAATAACCATTAAGTGACTGAATAGAGAAACATGCCTGTGAAGTTTAAAAGATGATACAGAACAAAATACAATACAATATGCTGCATGTTATTTAGTTCATCTTTTTCTTTTCCTTGCATCCATGTGACTCTTTTGTACTCTTGTTCTGTATTTAATGTTTTTCTTTGCTTTTGCCAGAAAAAAAAATGTAAAAAAGAATGATGATAATAATGTACAGAACTCAGAAGAGTTAGTTTGTTTGAATTCGAAATACAATTGATGCGTCATGTGAGCATCTGACCATTGCCCTATTCCTCTGGATTCTCAGAAAGCATTGGTTGCCACTTTGGACTCACACATACAGACTCTACATTGACTAAAATGCATATTTTGTGTACTATTTTCCCTTGTGCTTCATGCATAAATTGTCTTGGTTTCCTTCTACAGATTTCAATCACCTGAATAGTGTAAAATCAACAGCACAGTTTATTTTTAGGCATTTCTGACACTCTGGTTGCCAGATCAAATAAAGAGAATGTGAGGAAATCTAGACATTGAGGTTTTGAGGTCTAATGGTAATTAAAAAAAAACATTACTACAGTAGACCTGTTCAAAGCCTCTAACTAACAGGTATGATGGGGAGGAGGGGGGGGGGGGGACGGGACGTGTGTCTGCCTGTCCGGACACTTATATTTTGCCTTTGGAAGTTTGGGTTAAAAAAAAATATTCATCAAATAGTAACCAACCATCATCAGTTTTGTCCCTTAATATATTGCCGAACATAAATCCTCAAAGATTTATTAAATATTGTATGTAAAATTCTTCAAATTGCTGTTTTAAATAAAGTGTCCGGATACACAACCTGTCCAGACACACGTCATCTTAGTATAACAACTTTGATCTTGTACTTACTGTAGCACTGCCACTAGTGGGGCAAACAGGACAAAATACCGAGAATGTCGAGATAAGCAAGTCTAGCAAGATTAATTCATCATGATTTTATTTATTCAATACGTTGATCCGAAATCGAATTTCTAGATGGCGATATCTCTAGAATTCCTTCGACGTTAAATTTTCTAGTTGAACAAATTTCTATTAGAAAAATTTGCCGTCTATTTGGTAATAATTAAATTAAATCAATTTGTGTACAATATGAAAAATCATAGATCTAGATCTAGATCGAATAGCACATTTTATAATATTATCAAAATCTCTGCGAACTTAGCTTACCCCTGGCTTCATTATTTTCATACAAGTACAACTGAACAACAGAACTACCAGTACTACCAGTCTAAGTAACTCTAAGAATAAGCTAAAGTCTACCAGTCTCAATGAGAATTTTTAAACCTGTAGGCCTAGAGTTAAATACCGAGTTTGATCTAGAACAATGAGTAGAACTACAAGTAGAAGCTCACGTAGGTTTTCAATTTTATTTTTAATAGGGCCTAATGAGTAATGTTAGACCCTACATTTATTTTACAATAAATTTAAAGGCTCATTTTTTAGCAATTCATTGCGTGCAACACTGCAATGAGGGACTTTAAACGTAAGATTACGTAACCACAAGTGTGTTTAAAACACTCAATTACCAGTGGCTTCATGAGAAGCCCAATTCTAGCTTCACTTTCGATAAAGTAAAAAAAATGACGGTTAGATCTAAATATCAGTCAGTCAGATTTGCTCACCAAACTTCCATCCGATTCACCACGATCAGTTAGAATTAGATTAAACTGTAAAGACAGTAAGTTACTTAGAAGTCTAGGCCTATATCTTGCAAGTTTATAGGCCTAGTATGTTATCAGTTCCATCAATATCAACTTACCTCAACTGTACATTTGATGATCTCCAAATTCCAGAAGAGAATCACAAATATTACGAGAAGGAGACTAGTAATCTGAATACGCCCGAAAACATAAGCGACAAAGCACAATAGTTTACGAATGGGACTGAATTGTAAAAATTATTTTAAAAAATCAAACTTTGAAGAGCGCCACCTATGCCGTTTAGCTATACAATCAACAATATTGAACCAGTCTTTGAATAATACTAATAATGAACACCAAAAGAAATATATATGAGCCAATAAACATCAACTTCTTTCTTTCTTCTTCTTCTTTTTCCTCTTCTGATGTGTTCTTTGCCATCATTAATTTCTGATAAAATATCTGGGTAAATTGATCTGACCCCCACCCCATTTCTATCTCTCTCTCTAAGTTCTTCTCTTAATCCGTTTCTCTTGTTTGTCTCTTTCTCATCATCTCCCCCTGCCCCCCCCCCTCTCTCTCTCTCTCTCTCTCTCTCTCTCTCTCTCTCCCTCTCCCCCTCTCTCTCTCTCTCTCTCTCCCTCCCTCTCTCTCTCTTTCTCTCTCTCTCTCCCTCATCCACTATTCCTCTGAGATTTCTTATAAATCTCTCTTCCATAATTGTGTAACAACGAAACTACCAGACATTTCAAATGCTCTCAAGACATGCCCACAAAAATCAATAGAAACAGCAAAATTGATGGAGTAAAGAATCTGTAGCAAAATTATCACGTTTATATAATCCCATTCATGTCTAATATATTCTTATTTGTACAGCTTTCTACGAAATGTGTTAACAAGATTCATGGGAACGTATATAATAGATAAACAAAGAATGAAACAATCATGGAAAAACATATGAAACTGAAAAACACTGAGATGAAGGAAGCTACATTATAATACAAGGAATTACAGAAGACAATCTCAGGAATGTTGCATTCATTAGGTAGCTTAAAATGTGATGCACGAAAAGACGCGTCTGGCACACAAAATGCATAATTCTTGAAAATCATGATTTTTAACAACATAGGTACATGCAACCATGTGGATCAAGCTATAGGTAAATACATGTTTCATCTCGATGAGGTCTAATATTAGCTAAAATTCCATTCAGATATGTCAAAAAAGAACTTTAAAATAACAAACGTCTCTATTATGCCTCTCAGTTGCATCCTGGACATGTCATTTTGTGCCACAACATTTCGCTACGCTACCTTAATATTGCTTGGCATGGTTTTAGTGTGTTATGGATTGAACGACTTATACTGCGTAAACATTAATTATATTATTTCACATCATTAATTTGTTCACATATAAATTTTGTTTACAGAAGTATACAGAATAAGGAAGTTGTTATGTTAGTTTGACATCTGGAGTATAACATACATTATGAAAGTTGGAAGACTGAATGTCATAAATACATTAAACATGGCTGGTAGATATGATTATAATATGATACCACAATAAAGGATTAATAAACCATTACAGATGAAATTACGAAATACACATGAAAAGAAGTATTTGTATTTTTTTCTTAACAAACAACAAAAAATATACATATTTTATTATCATATTACACTTACAGTCGATAAAAATGTGCTAAATTGCATACAATGAGTTTGTTTCTTGATTTGGTAAAGAAAATGTGTTATGTATAAAAACGGAAATCATCAAATATATGGAATCATAAGTCATTTGCAATGTTTGTAACTATCAATCTATTATTATGTTTCTGCCAATGATTAATATGCATAAACTATATCCCTAACAATCTAAAAGACTTAATCTCGATGACAGGATTGAGTTGATAATCAGTTACTATAGTATAAATGTTCTATGGTACATAAATATGAAAGAATATAAACAAACGATTTCAACATCTTTGTTGGAAAAGCTTTTTTTCTTCATTTACATACACTAAGTTATCATGAATTCATTTAAAGTCCAGGGCCCTGTTTCATAAAACTTGTGATCAAAAAGAAATGCTAACTTTCTATGACAAATTTGCTTTCAGCCAATCAGATGCCATGATTTCAGTAGCTTATAACGGTTATTGTAACTAGTTATTGATATCAAGTTTTATGAAACAGGGTCCAGTCCCAACATGGGGTAGTACACAAACTAAAAGAAACTTCAGTGGAAAAATGAACAACTTAAAATAAATGACAAAATATATAATATATTGGGGAACACACAAACAAAGGCCCTCATTATGCATACTTACTGCTCTGTATGCTTTAGTGTATATGTATGTGACACAATTTTTTTTCTCACAATGCAATAGCAGAACTAAACGTAATCTTTAATGGGAATATATTTCACTTTCATACAAGAAAAGCCTTGTGCATTTTGAAACTCATCCTTCTAACTTCCTGAGCAGCAGCAGAGACTGACAATCAGTTAGGGTATTCAAATCTTATTCATTTTTGTGAATACTGGTTCCTTTTTTATCAATAATACCCTTGAAGTGTTTGCTATTTTTACAAAGTTTTGCATATTATATTTGAATAAAATCTATTTGCGTTGCCATGATAAGTACATTCCAAATCTAAATAATAACATTTTAAATTAAAAATAAACTAATTACAATTGTGTTAATCTATTTAGTGAATACAACTATCAGGTGCCTTATCGTGAAATATAATTTGCTCATAAAGACAAACATGTATGGTTACTGCATCATCAGCCAAGACCTTGCTTTTAAATACAAATTTAGTAAATCAAGGATTATTGGAGCAGTGTCTACATGTGAGAGCTGTATCATTCTTTAAGAAGGGCTGATATCAATTTAGGGCCATCTTCAAAAAATAATCCCTAAGCTTAGCATCATGATGAAAGCTTCTATCAACTCCTCCCAAATCAAGATAAAATAATAATCTATCCAATTAAGCAACTACTGACACCCAGATTCTTGGTTAAAAACAAAAAGTCATCGAGTATTCATAAATTGTTATATATATAAACTATACTATGAAATACATACATTTTGAGATCGTTATGTTTCTCCATCAGTGTATTAATACCCAAAGTGCTTTTTATAATATACCTTTATCTATTCTGCTTACAACTTATCACTGAGAAAGAAAATAAATACAGGGAAAAAAAAGCATGCAATATCATAATATTGGTAAATTCATCTCACCAGTGAAATAGGCTACATATACTAATTACAAATGCTTAACTACACATACATTTTACAGGCATTAGTAATCCCTTTTCCATTTGGTCCATATAGTAATTTAATCTTGTCTCCACCAAGATTTATCTGATTTGGTAGACTTATCTAACAACTAAAGTGTGTAAAATACATTATATTTGCCAAATATATACAAATCTATCCACTGACTGTACATTAAAATGTCAGCTGTCATGACAACAGGAATTATGAACAATTATTCTTTTTACAAATATGGCATAAGACTAAGGATTTTACGGATCCCTCCATGGAAGATTTGAGAGAATAAATGAAGCAAAGACATGAAATCACAGAGAGATGCTAAATTGTAGCATACGATATCCAACATAGCCTTATGAGAAATATAACTTGAGTAATCTTGAATATACAATATCTTTATTACACATGAGGAAGCATCAAAGCTTCACTATTGTATGAGAATTATTAAAATATATCTTTATACAAACAAATTTGGTTGTGATTACAGCAGGTAATCCAACATATCCTCAAGCAATATGTTTTCTGGGCTTCATTTTGTCAAAGATTAGGCTTAGGGTTTGGCTTGCAGTTGTGTAGGGCAAGTGTTTGGTATATAGTGAACCATGTTGAAGTTAAACAGAAATCAGGCATGGAGCAACTATCTTTAAAGCATGTGTGATACAATATATAACATGCTTAACAAAGGAAGAAATTGGCTACTTTTTAACAATGAAACTATCACCAACAAATAATCTTCATGATGCTCAATGAATATCGCAGGCTCATATATTCCTCAAGCGTGTGTGAAATGGGCATTACAACCATTGAGAGAGATTATGTGGAAAGATATATCATCCTCAATAACAGAATAGAGTCATAAATACAAAAGAATCTTTGAAAAAATATAAAAGAAAGTTTAAACAAAATGGCAAGTTCCTGATACACAATATGATCATTGTTGGAAATTCAGGTGGAAAAATAAAATGTTGCTTTCCAGGTATCTATATTTGGACTCACATTTTTTTTGGTGAAAAATTGGAACACTGAGAAATATTTGGTTAATTTTTGCAAACTAATTATAAAATAACTCAGTCTACAAAGCAAAAATTTATAAAATAGAATTTCATAAATATCTGTACAACAGAGCTTTAATACAGGGCATGTCTCCTTGCCCAAATCAATCATGCTTATTTCAAAGCCATAATTACAATGACAAAGAATCATGTTGTCTCAATTCATTTTATAACTGTTCGTGAAAAGCAAGAATGTGTTTTATATACACTTCAAAATATAAAACATTTGAAAGACTGAATCGATAAGTACAAAGTGTCATTCTTTGAGACGGAACCTCTCAAAATGGAACTCATTCCCATAAATCATGATCTGTTTAGAAACCAGTACCCAAATTATCTTGTTATCCTGATAAATCATTTAAACTGGCCAACAAAGAAGGCCTTTAGCATTTCAGTAATTGGCCTACATGTATATACATATGATTATGACAGAGTAACTACATGCAAGTCTTATTTCCTTGAATAACATGATACTTTTGCAAAGGAGCATGATTTGAGTTGCTCGTAATAGACATCTCTTTAAATAATCTCTCTCGGCATGGATGATTGTGTTTTTACAATAATCATTACAAATGAATTAAACAACAGTTCATGATTTATCAAATATCTTTACAAATTAAAACAACTAAGAGGAATCTCTCCACCAAATAAAATTTCTATAATCGATGACCCCTACACCATCTTGAATAAACCAAGCAGCTTCTAAAACCACTCAAACATCTACTAGAGTTGCACCAATGGCTACTGAAATGAAATCTTCACTCAAGTTGAACCCCTTATTCGACATGGAACAAAGCTCCAGACTACCACATTGATTAAAGTACACTTCTATATTACACACGTTCACTGCATGTGTGACAAACGTTGACTATGGCAATCAATATTGTTCCATTAGTCTAGAGAAGCAGGTAAAGAGTTAAAGATGACTTGAGATTTGTCTTTGAAACGTGAAGATTAACCCTGATGACTACTGAATTCTCTAATTTCCATAGTTGTAATGGTACAGGGATCATCCAGTTCCAGAAAGAAATCACTACTTCTACACTTATATCATAACTTTTGACTGGTTGACACATTTGCAATCGACCACAATCAACAGCAACTGCTCCAAAGACAAGTTCCTCCCTGAAATCTATGTGAAGATAACTATCCTAAGTAGGTCCATGGCCTATTCCCTCTAGACCGAAAACAAGACTAGTCTTTCAAACAAAGATGGCATCTTTTTCTTTTGATTTGTCTTCACTTTCCTCTTTGAGCGGTGTCTCTGCTGCTGTGTTTGGAGCGGAATCATTTGGAGGTTGTCCGTTATTGATAGACGTCCTTGAACCTCTCTTCTTGATATCGCTTGGTCTCCTTGGTATGTTCTCATTGCTTTCACCATTGCTCTCTTTGGGACCTGGTAGGAGAGTTGATACAGTAATTAATGAATCGAATCATCAGTGATGTAAAGAAAGCAATTGATTTCATCATATGAAGAGTTTAAATCCAAAAGGAGCTAAATCCACTTTTGATGAAAATTGAGTTATTGATATCTTTCTACAAAATATTTACCTAAATTTTGGGAGCAATAATGAAAAAATACACCTTCTATTATCACTTTTCCATAGACGCATGTACAAAATCTGGTAAACAAATAATTTTTTCTCTGAAGTTACAAAAGTGTATTTAGCTCCTTTTGGAATTAAACTCTTCATATAATCATCAGTGCCCTATCTTATGAAGACTTGTGATCGATCTAAATGGATCACAAATCCTCCAGTCAACTCAAATTTACTATCTCTCATCACTGTGACTGATTTCAATTTGCAATTTGACTTGAATAAATTAAAACTCTTTATAAGACACGGCCAAGTATTATAATCCAACACTGTTATCCTTACACTATCTAAACATCAATAAATTTTCAGTACCATTGTCTGTGTGTGTTTGCTAATGTATATTAACCTTGGGGTGTATTTGTCAGGGATAATAAAACCAAATAATGTTGAATGGATTCTTTTTACATCAATGACAAGGATCTAGGATGCAAATCAGGCATGTTTTTTCCATTTAATCATTACAGGATCTATCCGCTCTTGTTGGGGCTGTTTATGCACCTACAATAGATGCATACAGCCTCAACTCAAGCAGAGATAGATCAGAAATTGAACTCATTAGATGCATCATTTGTATAATATCATTCTATCATTCTATTATTATGATTTGTTACTGTGGTTCTTACCTGAATTGACCAGTCCTATGTGAGACGCTCTTTCTTTAACTTCAGGTTTTCTAGCCGTGACAGGTTTCAAAGATTTCCTAAAGTCAGCAACGCCATCTACAAAATACACCAAAGACATATTTAATAAATCTACAATGGATGCCGACTCTCTAGAAGGTGATATAAAAATTTGCAGGGGTTCCTACAGAAATATGAGAAACAATTTCCATGACTTTCCCTGGCTTTTCATGACCACTTTTGCATTTTTGCATGGCCAAGTACCATGATGGTATGGAATGTTGCATCTGAGATGCATACTAATACCATGCCCATTGTCAGTTCAAACTGGAAGGATGCCATAGCCAAACAAAGCCCACAACCACAATCAATTTCCATGACTATGGGAACACTGTGACAGCAGATTATACTGCCAATTATACTCCCCAATTATAATGCCAAAATTCAAGTACATGTGGTGAACTTAAACATGGATATATCTTTGGACTAAGAACATAGCTGGGCCCCATTTCACAAAACTTGTCATCAGTAACAAATGACAGTTTTTGTTATAAGCTAGTGAAATCCTTGCTTGGGATTGGTTATCAGCAGATTTGTCACCAATTTTTGTCATTCATCATTGAAAAAAGGCTTTGTGAAATGGGTTCCTGGTCTATCAACATTGATTTAATCAATTCGTCATGAACGATTAATTGGAATTTGAATGGCAATATAACCATTTGAGGGGAAGTGGCCAAACGAGCTTCCAATCAAGGACAGACCTGGCTGGCTAGATTCCATCATATTCGCAACCAACTCATCACAATCTCAGATCAAAAAGATTGTATAAAACCCTATTATTGCACTTTCAAATGTAGTATGAAGAGTGGTGAGTGATAAGGGTCACTAAACTCACCGACGACTGTATTCTCTCAGTCCCATTGATTTAATACAAGATCTACCCAGCTCTTAGCTATGATGGATTAATTATATATATACATTCATGATCCCCCACCAACCATTTTTTCATGTTTCAGAATACAAACCTGGTTTAGGCGGAGGCTGCACTGGTTTGGAGGGGAAGGTGGAGACAGGTCTAACAGATACTGCAGGCTTGGGTTTTGAAGACAATCTCTTTGTTGAGCCATCATTAATTGATGACCTGGGGGCAATGGGTGGGGATGCGCTCTTAGTTGAGTCTCTCTTTGGCGTGGTCATAGGTTCACTCTTTTTCTCTGGTTCGTTCTGACTCCCTGATGAGATCAATGAAGAGGGTTTGTCACTGGATGTAGAACCTGTTCTTACAAAAGAGTCCTTAGGAGCACTTTCTGAAGCCTTTGTTTCATCGCTTTCAGCAGACTTACTCCTGTCTACACTAACAACAGGAGTCTCTTCCTTTCCTGGTGTTTTCTCCTGTAGTTTCTCTTCTTGCACTACTTCCTTTTCATCAGGCTTCTTTGGACTCTCTTCCTTCTTCTCATCTTGGTGTTTATCCTCTAGTTGGTTCAGGACAGATTCTTCCACCTGCTTCTTTTCTGTTGAGGCTTTTTCTTCCAATTCTGATTTGGTCTTTTCAGCTGCTTCTTCTTTGTGGGGCTTGGGATCTACTACAGCAGCAGGTGGCTGTTCTTCGCTGTCGATCTTTGCAGTATCCGACTCTGCCTTTTCCCCAGAAATCGATGATCTGCTCTTTGCAGATCCTGACCTTGCAGCCTCTGCCTTCTCCCCAGAAATCGAGGATGTGCTCTTTGCAGATCCTGACCTTGCAGCCTCTTCCTTCTCTTTCTCCTCTTCCTCTTTCATCTCCTTTACCGGTGCTTTTGCATCAGCACCTGCTGGGAGTTCTGACTTCCTTGGTTTGGGTATGGGCCTGGAAACAGGGGTTGGTTTGGGCGACGTGGACACCGGTCTTGGTGATATCGGGCTCGGTGATGAGGATGTAGGTGAGAGCGGAGACATGGCTGGGGATTGGTTAGGTGATGAGGGATTTCTTGATGGAGACGTTGGAAGGACCAGGGGTTTGGGGGATACTTTTTCAGAAGTGGGCAGGGAAGACCGCAAGGCTGGCTTGAGAGCTGCCGGTGGACTCTTTGGCTCAGGACTCTCCTTTACATCCTGCAAAGATCAAATCAGAGATAGCTCATGGTTTATATGGGAGAATGACTATCAAAAGTCCATGATGTCTTGCATACATCAATGAATTCCATGAAAAATTGTTTTACATGTAAATCATGATTTGACACTTAACAATGGTCTATGGTAACAAAATTCCCTTGTTATACAACATAGAAATATAAGAGATATTTTATATTATTGTATTTTGAAAATATTTGCTCTATATTTCAAAATAAGAAATGGTCTTTGAAAATAAGGATTTTACAAAGAAAGACAGAGCATTTTTTTCTTTAATACTCCCATTCTGAGAGAACAATAATAATGATAATGATAGTCACATTTGTATAGCACTTAAAGGTGAATGAAACCCTTCATTGTAACCAACATCATTATGTAATGGTTATAAATGCAAACCTAATGAATTTTCATCATTGTTACAGTAAAACTGCAGAGTTTAAAGTTAATCTTGAGCTCTGGTATGGGAATTGTACTTTGAGAGAATATTGCTATGATTTATTCTGGATTGTTTATCCAGCAGTAGATTGGTTGTTTGAACCAGTGAAATAAAAAAAAAACGCACAAAAACTTACTGGGCATCATCTTCGATAATTAAACCACAACTCCCATTTCCCCATAGTGACCCGTGTTAAGCACATGGTGTCTGGCCTACTTACCTGGATTTCCTTATCTTTTTAGGCTCATTTCTCAGCCACTATACATTTTCTACAAAAATTGTTTGTCATTTATTTGTAATCTTGAACATTTAGTGTAAGTTTTGTTGGATTCTGTGAGAATTTATTTTCTATATTTACCATAAATCAAGTTTATCTTTAAATTAATTGCCAAAGGATATAACATTGAAATGAAGACAGGATGAGTATAATCTGACCTCATTATGAGACGGCTTCAGATTCTTCCTCTCCTTCATCTGCTGCATGACATCAGCTCCAAACAAGTTGACCTGGGTCTTGGGACGCAGTGCTACCTTGGGCATCAGCTTGGGAGACACTGCAGCAGGTTCATCCATCTTATCTTTAGGTTGGTCGTCTGTCAGGTCAGGCTTGGTAGGGGCATCAGTAGTGTCTCCCTCATGTTCTGCTTTCCCCTTTCCTGCACCTGCTGACACAAACAAATAAAAACATCTTAAATGTTTAATTCTGAGTGATGGCTCAGAGGTAGAGCAGCTAGTGGTCTCGTAAGTTGGAGGTTCCGGTTTCGAAATCAATTCGATGAGCTTCTGCCCTTTGGTGAGGCATTAATCCTCATTAATACCAAGTTGATCAGAAAAGACTGAAAGCCATCAGTCCCCTGGTTGCTTGCTTACAAGCAGTCCATGGGGACCAGATGTCTTATGATATCTATGAACTGATCATTTCTATATGCACACACATGGGCGCCCAAAAATTTAAGTCCCGACCCCAAAAAAATTTCAACTAATTCCGGACACTCATCCAAAATAGTTTATCCGGAGCCCTGCTGTATGCCACGCATATGTCAATTATGCTAGCTTTACACTCCCTCAAAATCTTAACGTAGCCAAGTTTAATAATACTCTATAGCCAAATTGATTTCAAATTTTCACAACAAAATATAAATTTGTCAACCTATCAAATAGATATATATTTTCTGCCAAAAGTTGGTGTCCACATTCATAGTAGTAATCACATAATAAATAGTCCTGGGGTCCTTGATAGTGTAAGCACAGCATAAGCTGCATCCTATGAAATACCCTTAGGTATGATGCGGTAAACCGTCGCAAAAAAGCTGCTGTTTTTTCAAAGAGTACGTAAATGGCAACTGCATGTGCACAGCAAGGTCCTGCACGTATCCACTGAGCTCTGTGTTATAACATGCAGAAATGTGATACGAGTTACACTTAACCTCATCATAACAGAGACGCCAAGTTCAAAGATCAACAATGCGTGATAATTTCATGATTCGGCATGCGAGGGTATAACACACGTATAAGGTATAGCATTTTTTCGAAATCTAGCGCGCGCGACGTGCGTGAGAGCGTTTTCAGACCCTCGAAATGCGTGACGTCACGCCTAATGCGTGACACTTGGTAGCTCTGTCATAATAATAATAATAATAATACTCAGTTTTTATACAATGCTTATTACAATCAATAAGCGCTTTCAAACTTGGAGATTATTACCCGACTTTATATATATAGCTGTGCTGCCATTACGGCGCTCTAGCATTTCAAAGAATTAATTCCTGCCATGTACACAACTGCAGCGGTTTTGCTGCATCATATCTGAATGAAGCTTAATGATGTATTAAAAGCACAGCTAGCATACCATCGTGAGTAGAGTCCAGTGTGGAAGACAGGTCGAGATGAGGAGATTTGGGCTCTGCTTTACTAGCTCGGTCAATGTCATCAAAGGCTGGCTCACTAAATCAAACAAAACAGGGTTGGTTTATCAGTTTAAAGAGAAAATGGAGTTCTGGGAAGAGGTGAAATAATATTTGTGAGCATTATAATGCAAGTGTGGAAGAACATCAGATAAAACATATTCCCTGAAAAGCATGGCTCTTCAAATGCCTAAATATTTTAAATATGGCATGTAAATTGGGACAGATTTTCATGCCACATGTTTGTGTAGTCCCATATACATCTTTCTGTGTACCGTGCTTGTAATTTAACAAAGACTGGGCCAAAACATCTTATCATTTTGATGATTCCAGAACCTTGCAGTTCTTTAATATATGCTAGATGATCAACTTTTCTGATCGATTCCACAAAGTTTCTTTGACAATGCAATCGCATGACCAGAACTCAAATTTATCTTTAACATCAGTCTGATCAGTGATTTACAATGAGACCCGAGCATCCGATAGCAGTATAGTGTCACCTTTAAGTGATGTTTTATTTTTGTCTTTTGAACCAGAATGCTCTGAATTACAAACTGTACATGAGCAGGAAGTGTAAAAATCACGGAATTTGAGCCCATTTCTGTTGCAATTCATAACAGAAGAGTGGTTTTATGTAAAATAATCAGTGAAGTGTCTAAATTGGCAATGCACAGCAAAATCTATAATAATTATTTTCGTGTCCAAATTGGCAATTTCTTGTTAATTTTTCGTTTCATTCACATTGAAAGAGTGAAGGTAAATACAATCAATTACTGTTGGTAAAGATACGTATCACTGTCTCTCTGGGACAGTGAATATGATGGTTCATATATTTTGTTATACTGAACTGCAGAGCATTCAATAATTGTATACTGTTTTATCAATCAACATACCTTTTGTAGGAAGAGGAAGGAGAGATTGGTGTCTTGTCCTTTTTCTTGCTCTTCTTCTCCTTTTCTTCTTTTTCTTTCTTTTCCTTTTCTTCCTTTTGTTTCTTCTCTTTCGCCTCCCTTTCTTTCTTTTCTCTCTCCTCTCTTTCCTTCTTTTCCTTCTTACTTTCTTTCTTTTCTTTCTTGTTTTCCTTCTTGTCTTCTTTATTTTTCTTGGTAAACAAGCCTCCAAATAATTTCTTCTTTTCTGATTTCTTAGGGTCAGATCTGTACAAGACACAACAAACAAAATGAACACAGTGAAGTACAACTTCAATAACATACAGACCTGGGAAGTGTTTCACAAAGACTAAGATCAACTTTAAGTTGCACTTAAATAGGACAGACAATTCATGCCACTAGTTGCTCTCACCATTGGTCGCTCAATTATGATCTTTAGATAATATTTTTTCCTTCAATAATGAACTATCAAAAAAACTCAATTCTGTAGATGTGTGACCATGATTTGTAGGTCCCTTGAGAGACCATTGCCAGTAAACAGTGACAGCAAACATTGGCAAGAATAAGTTTGAAGTTGCGATCAATCAAGCACAAATTAGCAACATTAATGTATCTTGTGAGGTCCTCTCCATTTTGCTCTGAACATAAATTCATAAATTTTTATATTCTTTGTTATTGATGACAGAATTGATTTTTTATTTTTTCATACAGGGGTTGTATAAACAAATATTAGCAGTCATTATTTAGGGTGCATTGGATAATTGAACATTTCCTTGAGGGAAAATACAAATTCTGATTTTTACTTTAGTACGGAGCAAATGATAAGGTCCATGGGAATGGTACCAGAAAATGTCCACCGTATGTGAGACAAACGCTAACCATGGCAGTCTAGTTTTGGGTTTATTAGTTGACCAAAACTGTGAAGAAGTTAACTTACAGATTAGAATGTGATCCTGCTGGACTAGATGATGGGCTCTCATTAGGTTCAAACCCTTCAACGATAGGTGAGCTAAACATAGCTGATAGATCATCCAAACTCTCCTCTTCTACCACGGCTTCCGGGCTGGGATTAGCGTTGACCGGACGACGAGGAGGGCGGGCACGCTCCGGTCTGAAAGCACGACTAACCCTAGGACGATCAACTCTCGGGTCCCGAAGAGTTGTAGCTGCCTGGCATGATACAGCTTCAAAGTCAACATCAACGCGCTTGGGTTTAGAATTAGGCTTGTGCTTAGGAGGATCTTGCTTTCGTTTTGAAGGGGGACCCTTAGTGACAGGAGTGATAGGAAGGCCACCATCTGTCTGCGACGTGTTAGGTTCCGGTAGGTTGGGAATGTCCGTTAGAGGACTGGGACTCAGCCTTTCATCTGGTTTAGCAACCTCATCTACATCTAGATCAGTCAGAGTGATCGCAGCTGAGAAAATAAAACAAAATTCACATGAAGAACAACCAGATATAAATACCAGGGTGAATGCTCATAACCAC
Organism: Strongylocentrotus purpuratus; assembly: GCF_000002235.5. Taxonomy (NCBI): domain Eukaryota; kingdom Metazoa; phylum Echinodermata; class Echinoidea; order Camarodonta; family Strongylocentrotidae; genus Strongylocentrotus; species Strongylocentrotus purpuratus. Next base: position 31,751,736 of record NW_022145614.1, on the reverse strand, counting down.
ATTAACTTTAATAGTATTCAGTTCCTTGTTAGGTAATCCTTTGAGATACACCTTCTGGAATTTTAATTAGAGGTGGTGGTGTTGGTGGTGGTGGTGGTGGTGGTGGTGGTGGTGGTGGTGGGGGTGGTGGTGGTGGTGGTGGTGGTGGTAGAGGGTGGACTTAAGAGGAGAAAGGACCTTTGAGAAATTAAATTGCATCCAGCTGGGAACCTTTGCTTAACTATACACTTTAGGCAAAAAAATAATCCGAAACTTCATGGACGGCTGATGGACTTCATTGAATCATGCACTCCAAGGTCAGATAAAGAATTCCAAACTAAAGAGGGATACTTACGTTGAAATTCAGAAACAGGTCGCTTCATGCTCTTGTGTCTCTGGATTCGAATATTGTGCTTCTTGGTCTGTTGGGAAAAGATATAAAGGAAACCAATGAATATTCATGTATTTTATTTAATTAAGGGAAATAACCCTGTGAAAGATCTAGGATGAAGAACACTATCCATACAAAATAAGAGGCATTAAGGCTGACACAAACCATCTCAAGTTAATAAAATATTCAAAATATATATTGTTGTTAACATGAAAGTGATGACTATATTCATTAGGATTATCATTCACCAAATTCATAAATAAATTAATGTTTAAAGGTACAGTTAATACTGTAGTATAAGAGAATCAGAATTATAATCACTTGGTTTATCCTCATCATCACTAACATCATCATCATCACCACCACCACGTCAACATTATCATTAACATCATCATCAACATCATTATCATCAACATCACCATCATCAACACCACCACCAGCATTATTATTCTCATCATCATCATCATCATCATCATCATCATCATCATCATCATCATCACCATCATCATTCATCACCATTAACCTCATCATCATCACCATCTCCGCCGCCACCACCATCATCATCATCATCATCATCATCATCATCATCATCATCATCATCATCACCATTAACCTCATCATCATCACCATCTCCGCCACCACCACCATCATCATCATCATCATCATCATCATCATCATCATCATCATCCTCATCCTCATCCTCACCATCATCATCATCATCACCATCATCATCATCATCACCATTAACCTCATCATCATCACCATCTCCACCACTATCATCACCATCTCCACCACTATCATCACCATCTCCACCACTATCATCATCATCATCATCATCATCATCATCATCATCCTCATCCTCACCCTCACCATCATCATCATCATCATCATCCTCATCCTCATCCTCACCATCACCATCATCATCATCCTCATTACCATCACCATCACCATCATCATCTTCATTATCATCACCACTGTATTCTCATATCCTAAAAATATCTACACAAATCAGCGATAATTTTGAACCATAAAGTCCACATCCATTAATCATAAAAATCCTACCCTAAACACTACTACAAAACATTTGTTTACCATAGGTGGAGGGCTAGGTAGGGGCAAATCTTGTCCTTCTCTGCTTGCCCCAGTGTCCTCATCTCCTTTCGATTCCTCCATGCTACCGTTCGGAAGGGCTCCCTCATCAGCATCATCTCCGTCAGCTGACTCAACTTTGATTTCCACCTTCTCCTTCTCGACCACCTTCTCCTCCTCTGTCTTTCCTTCATCATTCTCCTCCTCATCCTCCTCTTCTTCTTTCTCGTCTTCTTCCATGTCTATAGACTCATCAGATATGCTGTCCACCATTCGGACCGTTGTCCCGTTGGCGACATCATCTCGGAACTTCTTGAGTTCATCAGACTAAAGGGGGAGATGGTTAAAAAAAAATTGAAAAATGGCGTTTAATTTCCAGAATTTTAGAAAATAATCTTATTTAAGCAGTTTAGCAGATGATAAAACGCTGACAGAAATCCTTTTTTGTTCTAGGGAGGGGGAATTTTGACGATCGCTGATATTTTATTCCTTGAAACGCAGCACGCGTAACAGCTGCACTGCTAAAGCCAGGGTAATTATGCTGCATTATTGTAGAGCGCTTAGAGACTTCTGATAAAGTAAGTGTTAGGCGCTATATAAGCAAATATAATTATTATCATTTTCTATTCTTTATACTATAGATCCATTTGATTTCTTCTTTGATTTATTGTCCTTACATGGATATAAATGTCTGTATATTTGTATTATGTAATGTAAAAATGTTATTGGATCAATAAAAAATTATCAAATAAAAACAAAAAACAAACCAAAACTAGATGGAATTCGACTGCGCGCAGTCGAAAATGATGCCTCCATCATAGAGCAATTTTACAAACCAAAACAGAAGAAATTTTTCGAATTCAATTTCAATTGTAATTAGTGCTGTAGTCAAACGTTTAACTGTCCGGTATCCGACCGCCCATGGCGGATTCCGTTTTCAATTGGACGGTTTCGTTTTCCCGTTTTTTTTTTTTTTAAAGTTTCGATTTATGCCCCTCCACCTGGCACTATGCCTGGCAATGTCTCCCAGCTCAGTAATCGGTGTGATGACTTACCACTTGGAAACTAGAACAACACTCAAATTTGACTGTCATCTTGGTGTGAAAGTAATCTTTGTAATAGATCTCAATATATATTCATCCAAGTTTAACACATGGTGTCCCACAAGGTTCTATCCTAGGTCCTCTACTGTTTTTAATTTACTTTAATGATCTTACAAATTATTCTAAAACGACATTGTTACTATTATTTGTGACTAGTTCACAAGCACAAATCGGCGCCTTCAGTTAAATCACCTTCCTGCTTTTTCACACGGCCAAAAAAAAAAAAAAAAAAAAAAAAAAGATTTTTTTTTTATTTTATTTTTTTATTTTTATTTTTTTAAATAAATCGTTTAACCGAAAACCGTCCGGTTTTGACAGGCGGTTAAACGGAATTGGAGATATCCGCGATGTTACAGCACTAATTGTAATCCATTCTCAGAATATCGTGATAACAAGCAATTTCTCATATACAGAATAAGCCCTTGACCTTTGACCTTATGAACCAAGAATCTACTCAGTTCATTGGCTCTGCATGTAAGGGTGCGTTTAATCGACACTTTTTCACCCTAGAATCACGGTTTCTAAAGACGTTTAGTTTAAAATGCAATGCGTTCAAGCGATTTTTTCGTCGGTCGTAAAAATAAACGTGTTTGGAAACACAAACATGAAACGCTGAAAAAGATGCGTTTTGTATCATGATTCTGCAGAATCACGGTCGCTAAAATTCGATTGAACGGACGGAGTTCTCAATCATGATTGTATGACGGAACCTGTTCCGGTTTGGCCAAAAACCGCGCGCCTGCTTTTCATGCAATTTGCGTTTACTATACCATGCTCTTCATCGTGGCCCGTTCCGTTATGTTATACCTTGTTTTCCTCTTTTTCTCTTTCTGTCTTTCCTTATGTTGTTCTTTGTTTCTTCCTTCTACCCTTGTTATTCTTTGGTTTTTTTCCTTCTATCACATTATCTTATGTTATTCTTTGTTTTTACAATTCTATCACTTTCTCTTTTGTTATTCTTTGTTTCTTCTTTCTATTCTTATGTTAATCTTTGTTTTTTTCCCTTCACTCACATTCTCTTATATGTTATTCTTTGTTTTAATCATTCTATCACTTTCTCTTTCTGTCTTTCCTTATGTTATTCTTTGTTTCTTCCTTGTGTCACATTCTCTTTTTCTCTTTCATTATGTTATTCTTTGTTTCTTCCTTCTATTCTTATGTTATTCTTTGTTTTTTCCTTCTATCACCTTCTCGTATATATTATTCTTTGTTTTAATTCTATCATTTTCTCTTTTGTTATTCTTTGTTTCTTCCTTCTATTCTTATGTTATTCTTTGTTTTTCACTTCTATCACCTTTTATGTAATTCGTTGTTTTAAGCATTCTATCACTTTCTCTTTCTGCCTTTCCTTATGTCATTCTTTGTTTCTTCCTTATATCACCTTCTCTTACGTTATTCTTTGTTTTAATAACTCTATCACTTTTTCTTTCTGTCTTTCCTTATGTAATTGTTTGTTTCTTCCTTATATCACCTTCTCATTCTCAATACAGCAGTCGACAGTCGGCCGTAAACAATTCAAAAAAGCGCGCGCCGAAGTTGACCTAGACTTCCTGGGTCAAACTGCGAGTGTGATGCGAGTGGTTGGGCTCGAAATGAGCTAGAATCAGCGTTGATGGAAAATCGCTTGAACGCTAACCGCAGTGACCTTGTTTATTGTAATGGCGTTTTGATTTGTGATTCATGTTTGTGATTCTAGCTTCGAAAATTCGATTGAACGCACCCTAACATACATGACCTAATTTTGGCAGGATTCCATCAATCCGTTCTTGAGATAACGGGATCACGAGCTGTTTTTGCATACATAATGTGCGCTGTGGCTTTTGACCTTTGACCTCATGACTCCTAAATCTAATCAGTTCATTGGCTCTGCAAGTAACATACGTGACCTAAGTTTGGCGGGAATCCATCAATCGGTTCTTGAGATAACGCGATCACAAGCTGTTTTTGCATACATAATGTGCACTGTCGCCTTTGACCTTTGACCTCGTGACCCAAAAATCTAATCAGTTCATTGGCTCTGCAAGTAACATACATGACCTAAGTTTGGCAGCAATCCATCAATCAGTTCTTGAGATAACGCGATCACGAACTGTTTTTGCATACATAATGAGCCCTGTGACCTTTAACCTCGTGACCCCAAAATCTAATCAGTTCATTGGCTCTGCAAGATACATACATAACCAAAGTTTGGCAGGAATCCATCAATCGGTTCTTTAGATAACGCGATCACGAGCTGTTTTTACATACCTAATGAGCCCTGTGACCTTTGACCTCGCGACCCCAAAATCTAATCAGTTCATCGGCTCTGCAAGATACATACATGACCAAAGTTTGGCAGGAATCCATCAATCGGTTCTTCAGATAACGCGATCACAAGAACGGGACGTACGTACATACGTACGGACGGACGGACAACCCGAAAACATAATGCCTCCGGCTACTTCGTAACGGAGGCATAAAAAAGAATTCAATGTGAATACTTGATCAATTATTAGGTGGTTTGACTCATGTGTTACTATTTATTAGCATTAAATGTATTGTATCTGAAAGAATTGTGCAAAATTATGGTAGAACCCATCTGGAAGAAGACCAATCATAGAAGGGTCTCAGGTAGTCTAATTTGACTAATAAACATTACCGGTAGTTATGTATTGATAACATGTGAAGTAAAGGTGTTCTAGTTGCTTAAATGCTTTTAAAACTTGTAACATTCAATCATAAATAATCAGTGAAATAGTTTGGAGTCTGTGCGACTGATGTATCAGCTTCTCACAATAAGTTAACCATTTTGTAAATGTCAGAGTAGATTGATATCAAGACAGATTCATTTACCAGCTCTGCTTCCACACTGGAGAGTTGCTCAATGATTTCATCCAAGATGGAGTCTGATATGAAGGATGCCATAGCTAGGTTAGCTTCACTGTGGAGGAGAGAGAGATTGCAGAAAGTCATTAGAAATAATATTAAATACTTGTCAAATGTAGGTTGCATTTTAGCATCACTGAGAATAAGGAATTTAGTATCTTTTGGCTGAATTTCTACATTTCTTAGGTGTGATTTAAAGATACAAGTATATGTATTCACCCCCCCCCCCCTCTCTCTCTCTCTCTCCCTCTCTCTCTCGCTCTCTCCCTCCCTCTATCTCTCGCTCTCTCCCTCTTTCTATCTCTCTCTCTCTCTCTCTCTCTCTCTCTCATATCCAACTCAACTCTATCTCTTTAATGTCTTTCTTTATCTTTACTTATTGTCATATCTCATTTCATATCTGTGTCTCTACTTTTAAAACTAAAACTGAACTTCAAATTTCTGCATCTCTTATTTACGTGTCTACTTTTGGAAAGAGCATAGGTTTGTTACTTTTTAAATATTTTGTTTCAAGAATGGCAAGATATCATTTATTGAAAATTCATAACTTGATTACAAATGGTATCTGGAATGACTCTACATTAATTAATGAAAAAGTGAACGAACAACAGTTAATATTTGATTTTAAATATACAAAATTCAAGAAAGCATTTCCGTAGTGTTGGTTATAACTATATAGATAAGATTAAGTGATGTCAATGAATTTGAAAATGAATGTGATATTTCTAATCTTATACAAATAGAAACAGGGGATAAAGTGCATGTTTTTCTTATGAAAGTGAAAGATTTCTATCATTTGTTAATAAGGAAGAAGTCAAGAGAACCAATTGTCATATATTTTTAAAATTCCTTTCTAGATTTAGATAATTAATTTGCCGTCATGACCTACACTGTTGCAATATGTAAATAAACAATTAATCACCTTATTTCATGTTTTTTTGTATTTTACTGTAAATATGACAATATTAGTCTCCAGACTCTTGCCAAGTTGTTTTTTTACAATAAAAACAAAATTGAATTGAATTGAATTGAGTATGTAGTAAACTAGTAAACGAAGGATACATATTAAAATATATGCACTCACCATAATGCAAATTACCCCAAAATACAAGAACAATCTAAAACAGGTTGTACAGAAGGAGAACTCGTGCATCTATTCTCTGGAGAGTTTGAGCGGTTTTGAGCTATCATATCAAGAGGTACCCTATTAATACTCTTGGCAGAGATATGGAAACCTTACATGTAATTCCCATAGTGTGAAATAGTCAGAATTTCATAGAATAACAAATTGGACTCCAAGGCCCTGTTTTTAAAAAAACAAAAAACGTTAACTCGCAAAATCTCTAATACAGAAGTCATATTTGAAGCTCATGCTTTGAATATAGTATTACGACATGAAACTATTACCATACAAAATGTTGGCACACTCTAAAAGTAAAATGACATAGAACCTGTTTTAAATCTGTCATATATCTCATGTTGGCACACTCTAAAAGTAAAATGACATAGAACCTGTCATAAACCTGTCATATATCTCATCATCTCATCAGAACAAGAGTTTACATTAATGCCTCTATCACAGCAATCAGGTAACCTTCTACGCTTTCTGTGTGAGGGTGAATTGATGATCCAAGTTTTGTTTAGAACAGGAAATTGAAAATTAGTCAGCCGAAGGAGACGATCCGCATCACAGCCACCCCTCTTTTCCTTTATTACTCTATCTCTGCCATGTAGCCATATCCCATAATGTTAGAATCCGCAAAGCTCAGGGTCCCGTTTCATAAACTTGTTATCATGCAAGAACAAATGCTAACTTTCTATGACAACCTCTTACAATAAAAGCAGAACATTTTTAGGGCGAATGGTACAATTTAAAGTCTTTGTTCATTTACCAATACTGGTATTAAACTACTGATGAAAAATAACATGAAGTTCTAAAACCGATTTATTTCTTGCCGTCCTCAAATATCGCTATGGTGATGATGCAAACACATCTTATTTTAAAAAAGCTTACCAAAACTACTTCATTCAAACAGGTACTATGAGTCATAGCCATCTTGAAGACATTGATCTTAGATCTTTGACTAGCACACCTTATCTCTCTAACCGATCCTCTTTCCCATGATGAAATCCATGTTACACTAACAAAATCAGCTCCATAACAAGGAAGGTAACCATGGCAACTCATTAGTCTTGAGGCGCAGGCTTTAAATTGACATTTTACCACATTTCCTAAAGCCGTGAGCAGAGCCAGCTCCATTGGTTTTTTACCTTGCCAAGACCAAGTAAAGTACAGAGCTTCAATATATGCACACACTCCTACACACGACTTGACAAGAGTTTGTGCCTGGAAAACTAGAAATGCATGGTGGTAGGTTAATATGTTCTCCCTTTTCTGATATTCTTTTTCATAGCTGCTGAAATGCAGTTCAGAAACTTTGAGTGATTTTTTTAAATTTCTGCATAGCAGCTATCATGGCTGTGATGAGAGAGAGAGAGAGAGAGTATCATGATAGAGAAAATAAAACCTACCCCACGATATACAATTCTATTGTTACCTCTTCTAAAATAATGATAATTTAGTCACAGTAACCAGTTTTCAAACAATCAGGAAATAGGGTTCAAGTTAAGGATGAGGTGTGCTAGGCGAGTCTAATCTTTATCATCAAATTTTAACTGGAATATTTCTCTTCTGTCTTGATGCTATCAACAATTTAAATCAGGGTTCTCCCATTTTCCCGTCTGTTACTTCTCATCTCAACTTCAACTGTCAAGATGTGTTCAACTTATTTCAAATCATGACCGGGAGATTTCTTTTCTTTCATCATGGTTCTTCCATTTTCCGGTCTGTTACTTCTCATCTCAACTTCAACTCTCAAGATGTGTTCAACTTATTTTAAATCATGACCGGGAGATTTCTTTTCTTTCATCATGGTTCTTCCATTTTCCGGTCTGTTACTTCTCATCTCAACTTCAACTCTCAAGATGTGTTCAACTTATTTCAAATCATGACCGGGAGATTTCTTTTCTTTCATCATGGTTCTCCCATATCCCGGTCTGTTACTTCTCATCTCAACTTCAACTGTGAAGATGTGTTCACCTTATTTCAAATCATGACCGGGAGATTTCTTTTCTTTCATCATGGTTCTCTCATATCCCGGTCTGTTACTTCTCATCTCAACTTCAACTGTGAAGATGTGTTCAACTTATTTCAAATCATGACCGGGAGATTTCTTTTCTTTCATCATGGTTCTCCCATATCCCGGTCTGTTACTTCTCATCTCAACTTCAACTGTCAAGATGTGTTCAACTTATTTCAAATCATGACCGGGAGATTTCTTTTCTTTCATCATGGTTCTCCCATATCCCGGTCTGTTACTTCTCATCTCAACTTCAACTGTCAAGATGTGTTCAACTTATTTCAAATCATGACCGGGAGATTTCTTTTCTTTCATCATGGTTCTCCCATATCCCGGTCTGTTACTTCTCATCTCAACTTCAACTGTGAAGATGTGTTCAACTTATTTCAAATCATGACCGGGAGATTTCTTTTCTTTCATCATGGTTCTCCCATATCCCGGTCTGTTACTTCTCATCTCAACTTCAACTGTGAAGATGTGTTCAACTTATTTCAAATCATGACCGGGAGATTTCTTTTCTTTCATCATGGTTCTCCCATATCCCGGTCTGTTACTTCTCATCTCAACTTCAACTGTGAAGATGTGTTCAACTTATTTCAAATCATGACCGGGAGATTTCTTTTCTTTCATCATGGTTCTCCCATATCCCGGTCTGTTACTTCTCATCTCAACTTCAACTGTCAAGATGTGTTCAACTTATTTCAAATCATGACCGGGAGATTTCTTTTCTTTCATCATGGTTCTCCCATATCCCGGTCTGTTACTTCTCATCTCAACTTCAACTGTGAAGATGTGTTCAACTTATTTCAAATCATGACCGGGAGATTTCTTTTCTTTCATCATGGTTCTCCCATATCCCGGTCTGTTACTTCTCATCTCAACTTCAACTGTGAAGATGTGTTCAACTTATTTCAAATCATGACCGGGAGATTTCTTTTCTTTCATCATGGTTCTCCCATATCCCGGTCTGTTACTTCTCATCTCAACTTCAACTGTCAAGATGTGTTCAACTTATTTCAAATCATGACCGGGAGATTTCTTTTCTTTCATCATGGTTCTCCCATTTTCCGGTCTGTTACTCCTCAACTCAGCCTGAACTCTTTATCAATTCATAAAATCAAATTCTAATCCTTTTTCCTTTTGCCTATCATGATTCCCAAGTAGGTTATTTTCATATCTAAAGGCATCACTTATTTCTATAATATACAAATATATATTAATTCTCTAAAACAGACATTTTCTTTTTCTTTTACATGAATACTCCATAAAGAATCAGGTTCTATTGCCTTTTCACTTTTGTGAAAGCCAGAAACTTAAGTTCCTATGAAATGATTGTGCATTTTAAGAGTGGATAAGATTCACAAACTAATTGAATCACAACTCACTCTACACAAAAGGATGATTCTGTGCAACTTGTTCGTACGACATATGCCTTTCTGTCTATTTAATTAATGCAAAAATGAAAAATATCTTGATATGTCCATTTAATATTGTTGGTCACTTGTTATTTTTTCGAGAGATTTTGATTTCTGGATGAAAAAAAATGGATAAATGTTGTGCATGTGTTGTAAAGGATGTTTTATATGACATTGCCAAAAATATATTTGACAAGACTTTGGTTTAAACCCTCTAGGGAGTGTTTCACAAAGTCTAATATCGACTTTAAGGCCGTTCATGCCAATGTTTCTCTCACCATTTACTGATATTGGTCTCTCAAGGGATGTACAAATCATGGTCACATTTTTTCGGAATGTACATTTTTTTTGATAGTTCATTATTGAAGGAAAAAATATTATCTAAAGATCATAGTGGTGAGAGCAACCAGTGGCATGAATGGCCTGCCATAGTTAAGTCCAACTTAGAGTCGTTCTTAGTCTTTGTGAAAAAACCCTGGTGGAGATGTCGTATTCTTACCTGCATTGATTACTAGTCTCAGCACCGATCTGATCCACAAGGTCCTCTACGAAGCGTTGAGGTAGCTTGTAATGCTCACGACAAGTATCTTCTATCTTCTCATACAGACCTCGATCTTGCATCACATAGCTACATAGTTGGCTGGTCCCGTCTACCATGCCATTGGCAGTAAGCTGTAGGAAGCAGCAAAAATAAAATGAGATAGAATATCTTTGCACATCTTAAATAAGCTAAAATTATCTTACAGTTTAAATATACCAAATAGAGTTCTAAAATCTTCAAATCAAATTATTTCATATCATTTCCCTCCGCTGTAAAATTTAATAATTTATTTTCCACTGTAATACAACATATATAAAATCAATGACAAATTAGTTTTGTAAATGAAAGTAGCAGGATCATTGAGAAAAAGCACAAAACAGTTTGTTGGAAAATATTCTGTTGTGGTTAAAATAATCAATTTCAAAGTGTTTGACATTGATGACACCTGTTTCTTACAAAGCCCTTTTACTATTAACTGACAAATATGCTAGCAGTATTATTTTTATCCCCGTCAAAGGATTCAATTAGTGTTTGTTACATTACAGTGAACATTGTCCACACCATGGTGAGCATTCCAGCTAGTCGCCTTTTTAAGAATATGCATTCAATGATCCTACTGCAAAGTTGTTTGCACCATACCGGGTAACCATTTAAAACCTCGGTGGAGAGGAGCAAGGTAGATAAAGTGCCTTGCTCAAGGACTAAAGTACCAAACCAGGGCTTGAACCCAGGACCTTTGCGTGTTAAGTCAAGTGATTAAACCACTCGACCCCGACACCTTTACATCACAAAGGGAAAGAGTGCTACACTTCAGTCACACCACAGACTTTCTCCAGACCAACTCTCAACCGATTGACTCTTTGCCGTTCAGTGTCCTGTAATCTTTGCTTCAGCCAATTTGAAGTGCCCATACATATAGTGATTAAAATTCCAAAAATTTATAACTTTCTTATATCTAGTCAGATTTAATGGAAACTTTCATCAGTTTGCTTCTCTGATTTTCCTGCTTTCTTTTAGAGTAGTTGCCTATTTGGGTTGGATTTCCTTTTAACCAGTAGAAGATGGAAGGAAATTTTGGTAAAGCAAATATGAGAACCAAGTGGTTCAGTGAATGATTTGGCACAGAATGAGTGCACAATGTGAAAAGAGGTTCATAGTAGTATCATAGCAGTCGAGTCCAGAGCAGTACAGTCTGAAATAAAAGACTACACATATCCTCACATTGACCTCTCTTACCCTGCGTTGATCTTTGTAGGGGAAGCCCCATCTTCCTGTACCCATCCCCCTTCAGCATCCCATAGAATCATACACCCTTCTAGGACTAACTTGTACCTCAACATTATGTGGATCAAATACACCATGGGAAAGATATCTATTAAAAGTTAAATGTCGTGTATCTGAAGGCTCGTTAATAAAAAGATTTGTATTTACAAAAATGAAATAGGTTTCATTATTTAAAAAAAACACAAGAACCCTGTTTTGTTTTTTCTGAATGATAAACCTTGGGACTAACGAACCCCATTTTATTTTCAGAAGTATGAACCCTTTCAAAATTATTAACCTTTGGATAAATGAACCTTCAAAATAAAGCAACAAAGGTATAGAATAATGAACCATATTTCATTTTCCAAATTATGAACCCCCTGGAATGGAAAATATTTTTTAGTTTTTAATTAAAAACCCTTGGAATTATGAATTCAGAAGAAGAAAAAAACTTCAGAAAATTGAATCTTCAGAAAAACAAACCTTCAGAAAACTGAGTGTCTCCAAAAACAAACCCAACACCCTAATATTCTTGGTGATGATGACAGGTAATGAGTGGCAACAGGAACACTAGTTGTCTCCATTAGGACATGTTTATTAGCTGTAACTACATAAAGAGAACATTGCAGCCATAATGTTTGTCTCTCTTTTCATTTCAAGGTAGACGCTATCAAGGCCATGGATTTGGCAAATACTGTGAATGCTGTACTTTGGCTAGGTAAGAGTTTCTGTGTACTGCTAATTACTGCTAATTTTTCCTTCAAATCGACAAACGAATTGCTCATATCCATTACGATCATTTGAGATTGTGTAGAATCTTGAAGCACATATATACATGTTCATAGTGAACCTGTAAATTCTGGAGAACATGGCAACACTATACAACCACAGCAAGTTTGAAAACCGATTTATTTAAGGTCAGGAAAAGATTCTTATAATAATCTTTCAATCGACCAATAGGGTCTGATCAAGGCTTATGAATGAAATGCTTAGTCGGGTCTAGTTCAGCAAGACTACCAAACTCCTGACTTGACCTCTGTATAGGAACCCATGTGTGCTCTTTGAATAGGGGAAGCCCCCTTCCTGAATGCCAATCAAATTTAGATTGAAGGGCTCTCTCTCTATCTCTGTCTGCCCCCCCCCCCCCAATGGATTGTGAAAGAAGACCTCTGATTTATAGTTATCAAGTTAATCCATTTCTTTTCCCAGCCTTCATGTGACTCATTTTAAATCTTACTGTTGTTTTGTACTCACTGTTTCTTGATTTTGTCTTTGCCGAATAAAAATAACAACATCATCCCACTCTGTATCTTATCCCAAAAGTTGTATACATGTACCATCTCTTTTTTCACTGCCAAATCTGTACCTGCATCCCTCCATTCTTTTTAACGTTATTCGAGATATAATTTTACAACTTCATGCATATATCTTCAACAAACAGCCCCCCCCCCCCTTCTCCCGGCCTGCTAGTGATATCAATATGACTCATTAACCGCAACATGTCTTGAGCATGTGATGGGTGTCATATCGCATTGGTTCTTATATAGGTTTAAATCCAACAGAAAACTTTATTAATCTCTTATAATTCTTTGAGTTTTAAATACCAACAAGATACTTGATTGCAGTTTTTTTTCTATAAATATCAGGCATTAACAAAATAAAAAGCTTTACAAAGTGTCCTTTTTGTGACAATAACAGAAAGACTCATGACACATCTTTTCACAATGAATTTCCAGTAAACGTCTACTCACCCAAAAGATTATCATCCTTGATGAAAATAGATTCCACCAATATTTTGACTCGATTATAATAAGTTGCACAAATGTTTCTAGGCAGACATTGCTTGTATATTTGATTACATAATCATATAATATGAATAACAAAAATATTGGGTCACAATGAGAGTATTCTTACCCATGTTTCTTCCAATCTCTATCCATGCACTTAACTTCCTTGTCCAATAAGAGTTATACATACACAAGCAAAGTTTGCACTCAGTCACATACCCCAAACTTTGCACAAGACAGAGAGCAGGCAGCCTTGTACAAAGTACATGTATGATGTATGTTTCCTTTACCTTCTATACTATTAAGAAAGAGATGTTTTCATAATGCATGCTACCGCATACGGACATGATTTTGGTTATGTCAATAAAGCCATTGTGTACAATAATAGGCAATTTATGCACAATCAATTTCAACTTCTCTCTCTCTCTTTTTTGTTTGTTTGATGTCTACTATAAACAAATCGCAAAAAATAAGATCTCACATGCCATCGATGGTATGGATGGCCTATGACATAGGTACAAGAGCCAATTTAAGAAATGACAAAAATTAGAAGATTAAGGCCGAGCTAAAGGTATTTCATTTCCCAGCAGCTAGTGACTACTAATAATGGCCAAGCAGTGACGCTCATGACCCTTGGACATTATTACCCTGGTTATAGCTGAGCCGCCAAACTAACTAGCGCTCAAGTATTACTACTACTACTACTACTACGAGAATGACACAAAATATCGGAAGATTTCCTTGTTCCATGCCTAATGTGAACACATCATAATGGCAGAATCTTGGGATGTGTCTATTTCTGGTGTGAACACAGTCTTTGTCTGTTTCCTTGTCTTGTCTGGTGTGAACACAGCACACGTGGCAGAACCTTACCTGTTTCTATTCATGTGAACACAACATAACTGTCAAGATGTCACTTGCTTCCTTGATTAATGTAAACACAGCATAACTGTCAGCCTCTAACTAATTCCAATGAATGACTAATCTTGTAGATGTAAACACAGCTTAAATACCAGAGCCTTGCTTATAAATAGTTCCAAGAGTGGTGTTAACACCGAGTGAAAATCAGAATGTGGCCCGTAATTTCCTTTGTGATGTGAACACAATTGAAGTGTCAAAGTGAAGCCGATTTGAAGCTGAAGCATATGGCATACATTGAGACGAGGCACCAAGGGCTTCTCGATTGAAGGAGAAGGAAATGAAGTCAAATGAGCCCATTTCCTTGACAGCCTTAGCGTAAATATCCTTAACTCGGTTGATACAGCATTACAGTGAGATGATCATGAATACTACATGACGAGGAGGGCAATGCTAGTCTCCTATTCCACATTCAGACCCAATCAATGAAAGAAAGAAAAATCCTGAAACTAAAGATCCATATTAAATGATAATAATAATAATACTATCAATTATTCAGGAGTGTTCAAAATAAAAATTGCCGAAGGGCTTACAAAATCACAGCATTTGAAGAGAAATCACGAAATACATAGACTTGTAAAATACCGGTAGATACATTATATTTAGAGGGAAGAATAATGTTTTAATGAATCTTTTAAAAGTGGCAAGGCAGGTAATTTCTCTGATGGAAAGTGGGATGTCATTCCATGTTTTATAAGCAGCCTTTGTTTAATAAAAAATGATCAGTCTATCTAATACTGGCCTTCACATACAAGTTGTTATTGTTAATACAGGTTGCCCCTGACAACTACGAAGAACTAATGTCGGACATGTCAAACCCAGCAACAAATGTTCATTACAGTATGCAAACCAGGAAGTACTTTAGTTTACAAACATTGTTCACAATCCACAAATAAAACTTTGTTTTCATTGTTCATCTAGAAACAGATCATGTTTCACAATAATTTATCTAACTTAACAATTCATGAACTTGTTTGAATATCTAAAAGAAAACTAAATTATATTTTTTTGTGGTCTGAAATTATTTGGCATTTTTAACTACCTTCAGCAGTGGAAGGGTATAACATTATAATGGCCTGGTAAAGACTAAAGACACATAAAATTATTCTCGAAACGAAGTTGAATATCGATTTTAAATATACAATAAGTCAGATCATGTTCAGCTAGATTTCATACTTTTATTTTGCTGGTAAAAAAACCCTGATATTTAATGCTTCGTCGCAGCTGAATATTTTGAAGACAATTTTACTGGGAAAACACAAAACAATACTTGACATTGTTTTCAAAAGACAAAATATACACACTGCAATTGTTGCAACCCATTCTAAACAATACATCCTTTAATTCTCATATTAGGCTTTATAGAACAAAGCATGAACATAATATGTCATGAATTAAGAATGAAAAAGGCCCCAGCTTCATTCTTTATTTTCCAATATTCAATTAAACAACAAACTAAAAATACAAACAAATTCAACCTCTCAAAATTGCTTCTTTTATTTGTTGATACAATTTGTAATAAAAATGGATCCGAATCTTGAAAAATATTGAGATCTAATCATAGCTGAAAATTGAATTTGTTATGGACTTGGTCATCGGAGAGTGCCAATTTGGCAGACACCTCCAGACATTGTGACACGATTATCATTTGCCAGACAAGATTAAAGATAAGACTAAGTTCTAGATGTAAGGATAATCAAATATTTAAACAAATATTGATAATAAAATATATGCTCCAACCTGTATGTGGAGGGGCCTTTTTCTGGAAACTGTAACAACAGGTGAAGAGGGGTTAATCTAAAGTCTTCATTCTCTTGCATGAAACTAGGATATCAACACTTGAACAATAGCTGCAGTAATGCAGTACAGTAGACATAATTCATGCACAATGTTCTTGTCCAACAAAACTCCAAAATCATTTGCATTATGTCTCATTTGAAATTTTCATAGAAAAGATTAGATTTCCTCAAAGAAAAGTTTAATTTGTTTGTAAGTTTTAAACTCTTTATGAATATTCTAATTTTTTACTCAAATTAAATGATTGGTCTTTTAAAATTTTGTCCTTTGCCCTTGGACCTCTGGAAAAGAATAAAAAGTAGGTCTGCCTCTTTGACTGTATGCATGCATGAATTCTTCATATAGTCAAGTTATTTTAGTACTCATCACTGAAGTCCACTCATCATGTTAATGTAACATGACAGCAAGTGTCATGCCACTATCCAGCTGTGATCTATGACACTCTCAATGGAGGTTAGGTTAACATCCAGATGTCTGAGGTGCCTCATAGTGACTGAATAGCACTAGGTCAAAGGTTAAAGGTCACAAATCATGACATACATGTATACAATTAAGCAATACATGTGAAGTTGAATCTGTTGTGCAACAATATTGCATAAAGATAACATTATTGTAGCACTAAATGCACTGTTTATGAGTGCAGCAAAGAATGTCAAGAAGGAAAGGGGGAGAGAGAGAGAGAGAGCAAGATAGTGAAAGGATAGATAGAGAGAGAGGGGGAGAGAGAGAGATAATAAAGAGAGAGAGAGAGAGAGAGAGAGAGAGGGGGGAACATGGAAGACCATGCACAATCATACATATGTTTTTCTACAGCATTCATTAGGCAATAATGTTCCTGTCACTTGAATATTACAAGTATTACCCAGCCTTAATTATCATTCACAGATGTGAGTGCATGGCATGTTATTCCAATGAAAAAATGGTACGAAAGGAAAGGCAAAGGATAGATTAAAGCCTCTCTAAAGTGTTGGGAGCCCTTGAAATTTGTCACAAATTTGATGGCAAATGTAACTTAACTTGTATCATAATATGAAAGAGGATGTCATTTAAGACACACTTCTGCAAAGATTTCCCCCTAAAAATGTGTTTGAAGACAAATATTGATGAAAAAATACATAATTTGGGTTTTCTGTTGTATGCAGAAAACCTAAATTTTGTATTCTTTCATGAATATTCAACTTCAAACACATTTGTTTTGAAAATCCTTGCAGAAATGTGTCTTAAATGACATCCTCTTTCACATTATGATTCAATTTAAGTGACATTTTGTCATCAAATGTTTGGGGCTCCCAAGAGTCCCAACACTTTAGAGGGGCTTAAAATACATTATTTTCCAAATAGACTCTTGAAAGAGCTCGAGAAAAGAAAAAGACATTTTCTGTCAAAGCTGTAAACCCCTTGAGCACCACAGTCAACTTCAAGTTAAACTTCAAAACAACGTAATGAAACTATTTCTCAAGAAAACTGAGATTATGTGAGTCTAGTGGGTCTCCCTTTAATAATTAGACGGGGGCTGTCTTTGGGTAAATTCCTTCTGATCTATCACACAGTTACTCACCCTTCCCTACAATACTTCCTGTTTTAATTAAACCCTGTAGCAAGCAAGCAAGCGAACATAGAACCCTCAAACACGCTCACTTTCTCTGATTTATGGATACTGGCTTAGGAAGGGACTTGTTGTGCAACGACATATCCATATCAACATACACCAGGGGTAAGGGGTATCTTCAGTACATACATGATATCACTACAATGAAGCTTGATACAGTTTGATACATCTTTTCAAACAAAAACAAACAAACTGAACATTCATTTGAAGATCAAGAAGACCTACACCTCACTGACTGAACTGTGACTTTTCATATCAACTTAGCTTATACATTAAGACAAAAGTTCTAAAGTAAACAAGCAAAGTGATAGGTACTGTATGGAATGATACTAAAAGCTAAGTCACTTTATATCAGATTTCGAAATTATCAAAAATAAGTTATGCAGAATAGTTACTTTCTTGACACTACATAAGAAATTCAATCTACAAGTACACCGTTAGTACAAATGATTATTTT
Organism: Strongylocentrotus purpuratus; assembly: GCF_000002235.5. Taxonomy (NCBI): domain Eukaryota; kingdom Metazoa; phylum Echinodermata; class Echinoidea; order Camarodonta; family Strongylocentrotidae; genus Strongylocentrotus; species Strongylocentrotus purpuratus. The sequence goes on along the minus strand of NW_022145614.1, from coordinate 31,733,382 downwards.
CTTAATCCAAACATACAATTATTAGAAGAAGAATTTTCAGACTGAAATAGATTCATCGTGCAGAAATTATCATTGAAAATGGTAAATAAACATGTAGCCTTTCATTCAACAGAGTTCTTTCAAGCTCACAACATATATTTAAAATCAATCAAAATGGCACCAAGCTACAAAGCAATGAACATTCGAGAAATAGACATTACACTTGATATAAATGTAGTTTTTGATAGAATGATAGGAGTCAAACTTACTTTGTAGAGTAATCCTTATTAAGAATCCAAACACAACAGAGAGTGGGTAGTAGAGACTGTGCATACTATCTACAAGGTACATGTATCTTCAACTCGTTAAGAGTCTTACTATTCATTTCAATGAGTCATCCATAGAGGGGGGTACACTCAAATTCAATGCCGTCGTTCATAGCAGGCTCTAGAGGGGTGGCCATAAATGAGTTTGTTTGATTGTTAAAATGCTGAGAATACGTGTGTATCCTTGTAAAGTGTACCAATTACTAGAAAAAATAATGTGTATATAGCTAGAATGTATAAAATCGACTTTAAAAAACTTTACCATGCGTTGTATAGGTAAAAGGAGTATGAAGAAAATACAGGCTAACATTAAACCCAACGTATCTAGGGTCCAGCTCTATGCAAGTGTGTATGTGTGCCTAGTCTACTCAACAAGACATTATACTGTTCACTGAGAATGTATTCAAGTTGCTATATTTCTTTGTAGAAGTAATATTTTGAATACAGCGACATGGAATCCATTACATCGAGATCAAAACATGTTTTGGTGATTGGTGCACTTCAACTTAAAACATGTAAGCAGCCATTAACCTATGGCTTTACATCCTATGCGAGGAATGAGGAGACTGAGAATGAGACTGTGAGAGATCTTCTTATTAAAGAGAATTAGCATACCAATTAGATCTCTGAAAATGAGTGACCCCTTTCCCAGATTATGACTCTAACCACTAAAAAGAATATGGGCAGCTCTTTCTTTGAATATATACGAATGGATATTTTACTTTACTTGAATTTCATGAATACAAGTATGTTTATAAAACCTTAGCAGCCATAAAGTAATTAATTAATTGATAATAATTGAAGAGGAAAACTTGATATGCATTCTCCCAACAAGGTATAGACTTGTACAACACATGTTCTAGTAAGAATAAGTACTACTAATGTGTTATACCGTAGCCCGTCTGGACCGTCGGCTTCTCTCTCACGCATTCACACTCGCTACTCTCATTCCACCTTCCCCAATCCTTAATGTTGTCTATCGATCTTGCAGGATGTCTACCAACTCGACACTTCCCTTCAACTTCGCCTTCGATAATTGCTAGTACAACACTCTCCTCTCTTCTTTTCCAGTGCCCATACTTTGCAATCTTCCTTTTCTTGACCTGTGCCACCATTAATTACTACATTGTCATTAATTGGCAACTTCAGCTGTAAAGTCCAGCATATTACCTAACCCTAACCCTAACCCCGAACCCAATCACAACCCTCATATACCCAACAACTTTCACATAATAATGCCCAGAGTTATTGCTTCTGTATCACAAATGTCTCTGAAGCATGCGTCAGATAATCCAGGATAGAAATTTTCTTGAAGAATTTGTAGAGATGTCCTAGTCGCGTGATTTAATAATTTGACTGGAAATGCAAAGGTCATGGGTTCGAGCCCCCGCACAGTACTTATGTCCTTTAGCAAGGCATTTTATCCACATGCACTGTTCCTCTCCACCCAGGTATTAAATAGATACCCGGTAGGATGTGAACGTCACCGTGGTTGGATTACCATGTGCACAACCGTAAAAATGCAACTAGCTGGAATGCTCCCCAGGGAGTGGAGAATGAGCACTGCTATGTGCAGAATAATAATTGAATCCAGTGACTGGGGTAATGGTTATACTGAAAGCTCTTTGGTCAATTAATGGCAAAGCACTTTATAAGAAACAGGGGAGTGTTTCACAAAGACTAAAATCGACTTTAAGTTGGACTTAACTATGGCAGGCTGTTCATGCCACTGGTTGCTCTTACCACTGGTCTCTCAATTACGATCTTTAGATAATATTTTTTCCTTCAATAATGAACTTTCAAAAAATGTAAATTCTGTAGATTATTTACCATGATTTGTACATCCCTTGAGAAACCAATGTCTGGAATTTTTAGAGGAACTAGTGGCATGAAAAGCCTGCCTTAATTAATTCAACTTAAAGTTGATCTTAGTCTGTGTGAAACACCCCCAGGTGTTATTTTATTAATACAATTTGCTCTTACCTCTAGACGTGCTTCCATCTCTGATTCTATGAGGCAAGCAATCGATCTTAGCTTCTCGGTCAAATCCTCGTCGTTTGATCGTCCTACAACCATCTGCAGGATGTCATAGATCTGGGAGGAAATTCATAAAACAGGAAAAAAAACTGTTAGATACTCGCCATGGTTGAGGGAATGGTGTATATCAGAAGATTTCTACTATTGAAAGAAAATTTGGATTCTAAAGTAAATTTCAGAAACACTTCATATGAAACTCAAGTTGCTTGGTTATTCATATAAAGTTTGATTTAATGAAGTTCAGTCATCGCAACTGATTCCTTTCTTGATGAATCCTTCCACTATCAAAGTGCAGATACAATAAAATTTAAGTTATTCATAAAATGAAAATAACTTACTGGCACACCACTCTCACCTTCACAAATGAGCCAAAAGCCAATAAATTCTGTCATTTATAGCAGAATATTACTTTGACAAGGTAATTGACTGCGAATGAAACCATTTCCAATCAGATTACGTCTATGACCACTATGGGATTCATTCCTGTATGCATCAGTGAAAACATCAGGAAACTGTTATGAATTTGACACCCAAGTTCACCTTAGCTTTAGTAATGCGTGGTTGTTAAAGAGCAGGTTTAGTTTTAGGACAGGTGAAAAATAATTTGTGACCTTTTATTTCTTTTTTTTTAATGTTCATGTTGTACTGTAGAGTATCATTAAAATACTTCCTCTAATAAGGATACCCTTTTCAAAATGCTCTCATATTCAAAATATGACAAGTAACAGTTAAAGGTTGTGGACCACAATTTTATGCCACATGTTTGTGTATAGTCCCATATACATTTCTGTATCCAGTGCATGTGCCTCTTAGCAAGGCTGAGCCCAATTCTAATCATTTTGGTGATTCCAAACCCTCCCAGTATACACTAATATGTGCTACATGAACAACCTTTTCCAATCACTTCCACACCGTTTCTTTTACAATGCAATCACATGACCAGAACTCAACTTTATCTTGAAGTTCAATACAGGTGTAGCAATGGTTTTGAAAACTAAACTACATCCTTGAAGATTTATTCCAAGGTTATAGAGACTTGATGAAAGTTCACTCTTACTTTTCCCATGACAAGATGACGTAGACTGAGATGTCAAAAGTGAGGGCTTTCCCATGCCTGTTTAGTGTTGGTCTGGGAGTCATTATGTACCCATACTAATATCATAAAAACATGTTACCCTTTTCTAACTTTTCTTTAAATATCGTTTATACAAATACAAATCTACAGCTAGATATGTAAGAGAGATGACTGCTCAATATCTACATGTATAATTAATAAGAATATGAAATCACAAAAGTTTACCTTCTCACTAAGGCTTACCTTTTTGAAGTTGTTGCTATTATCAATGAGACAATTAATTAATATACAAATATTGGGCACAACTCCACACCTTCTTACCTTCTTAGATTTGTTGCTATTATCAATGAAACCAATTAAATAATTCACAAATATTGGGCAAAATTATGCTACAAAGACTGTTAAGACCCTAACATGTGACCATTGCCACTCCTGCACTTGTACCTCTGGAAGAAGTTCCCCTCTGTACCTAAAGACTGCATCAAAGCTTACCTTCTTGGAGTTGTTGGCATCATCAATGAGACCTCTAGCCTTGCTGATCTTTTCTTGGAGTTCCATGTCCGACTTCTGGGTGAGTTCTGTAGCCATGTCTTCTATGTGAACAACCAACTTGTCTACCATCTGAAAGGAAGCATTTAGAATTCTCTTTAGTGAAAGAATGCCAAATATCGTTTAGAATAGATTACCCCAAATAGAGTTAAAAACTTGCCCTGTGTAACTATATTTTTCACAGCTTACATATTGTGTGGCAAATCTTACACTGTTTTAAAGTATTTGCAATGAAAAGGTGCTCAAATAAACACTTTGAGGATTGGATTGAAAAGGTGAAAAAGTTTTTCTTTTTAAAATTGTTAGAGACTTTTTGCATATGTTGTATAAATGAACTTAAGAGAGCATTTGAATGTGGATTCAAAAGATTGTGTAAATACATGTTTAATATGAACAAGTGATAATAATTGTTCTTTAAATGTCACAAATATTATAGGCACATACTCTGAAACTTGAGCTTTCTTATTTCTAACCTTTAAATCTAGGATGTGACTTATATTATCCACATCGTTATAGATGCAGATGTAAGGGAAGAAATTAAGATGGACAAGCAGAGACTTTGAGCTGCAGTAACAAGATATGATTGATAAAAAGGTCAGATTTATAAATGCCTTGTTTAAAAATTATTCTTCAAGTATTCCAGAGAGACTCATTGATGTATCGTAATGGCTTTAGCACAATCCATCTTAAACCATAAAAGCTATACATTGGACTGATTTACAAATATTTATTTGTTTATATTAGTTTATTGGAACCAATAGTGCTTCAGCATAGGACTTAGCACTTATGAAATGATCTTTCACCTGGTGAGCTGTTGTGTAGAGGAATCCTCTTTGCAGGAGGAAAGCTTGTTTGTTAGAGAACTTCCTTGGACTGTGATTACGCTGAAGGTATTCCTGGATCTTCTGGATGGCTGTTTCAGTCTTCTCGTGGTTCCTCCCCATTGATGCTATCATATCAGATGTAGGAATCGGGATCTTCTTCATGGTGAAATTCCTGCACCAATTAAGAGGTGGTTCTTTTAAAGCCCCACTGCACTACTTATGGCTACTTGCGCCCTCTATATTGCAAACAATGCCTTAACGGTGACCATTGATCCCCATGGTCCCCTTTTTCTTATGTTAATTGAGAGCTGATTTGATGGGATAACCAATCGTCAGTGACCATGCAGGGAGGTCTAATCCCTCCTGGCCAAACTAGTGCAGAGGGGCTTTAACAGTGGATATGCACTACGCATAGGTCATCAATAAACAGACAAACCTGATTATAAAGGACCACCTATAGGGCAAGTAGCAACAGAAAAAAAGTTGCCTTTCTAAACAATGTCTATAAAATTGTCATGGTATAGCTACTAGACTCTTGATCGCAAGGTGGAGGGTTCAAATCCCAGCCCAGCACGAATAACCTTTGGCAAGACATTAATCTGCATTTTGCCACCCTCCACCCAGGTGAAAATGGTTCTCAAATCTCATCAAGACATGGTTATCAACGTACATTAGATCCAGTGTGAACAGTCCTTACCTCTCCATTGCTTGAGCTAGATCTTGAAAACCTTGTACACCGATGCTGTTGTTGTCAATGACCACCACCTGTAGTTTGTTGTTGATCTGGAGAGCTTTGGCAAGTAGTCGAGCCCCGATGTCTTTCATCTCATTGCCACTGAATGAGAAATATACAGCAACCACATTCATAACATACTTGTAGATGAACTTTTTACACTAGATTATAAGTGTAGATGTCTCTACAAATGTCCAAACAAGTTCTCAATTTGCCAATTGTTAAAGGTATTTAGCTTTTATTGAATAACTACTATTATTGGAGTATTTCCTAGACTTGTTATGAATTGCAGAAGGATCTTCAAAGGATCAAAAGAGTTATTAATGTTATGTAACACTTTGTCAAAAATCAAAGCAAGCATAAATACAAAGGTAGATACTAGGATGAAAATGCTATGATTGTTTACGTATTCAACCATAGGCAGAGTATCAATCAAAAGTCTACAAAATGTATGTTTGTGTTCATACCTTGTGCATTAATCATTAATTAATTTAATGAATGTTACAACAGTTCCTTAGGGAACAGTTATTATGAGAGATTCACAAAACAAAGGGTGGGGTTATTGTCTAAATCAGTGAGCAGTTAATAACGGTTACGAATGATCAGAAGATTCCCTTGAAGAACAGTATTACCTGAGATCCACAGACAGTAAAGTTGTGTTACTGCCTAAAGCATTGATCAGTTGTTGAGTCTCCAAACGGAATCGGTTGTTGGCTAGTTGAATGGTGTGAAGAGGCTACGTTGACCAATCACAGACCAGGTAGCAACAAGAACAACAAAAAGCAGACAAAAAAGAAACACAGCAAACACAATGAATTTTCATGGCAATACATGCAGAAAAATGCAATGCCAGCAATTAGGGTGTAATCACTTATCTGTTCTCTAAAGCATCACAAAGAAAATTCTCAAACATATAACAGTATCTTGATTACAACTTCTGAAAACAGGAATTTAAGATGCGTAAATTAAAAACAAAACTTAAAAGCTTTCACAACGACAATGGCATTTAATGAACTGAACTGCATCAGCCACCTACGCATAACCAGACACTGACTTTCATCAAAATCTGTACATAATAATGAGATTAATGTTTAGTTCGTAATTGACAACATGCCCAAACAGCAAGCACAATATTAGTTTTCTGATAGATACTTCATTTTAAAAACACAAGTAATATATTCATCAACTTCATAACATTCCGTTAGTAACACTTTAAAACATGCTTTTCCAGTTCTTCTTGAGGAAGCTATAGGCAATTAGTAACAATTTGTTACAGAATGCAATATCTCAAACACTCTCCTCCTATATATACAGTGAAACCTGTTTATAAAGACCCTTCAAGTGAGACAAGAAGAGGTCTTTATAGGCAGGTGATCTTTAAGTACAGGTTCCTTTCAACACTTGTCAATAAAAATCACTTTTCAAGGGGAACCCAAAAATGTGGTCTCTAGAGACAAGTGGTCTTTCTATACAGGTGGATGCTTAAGCAGGTTTCACTGTATGAGGGAGGCAAGCCAAAACTATAAACATATTTAGTTCAAGTTAATCCATTGCTATTCCATTCATAAAGTCCCAAATAAACTGATTTGGAGCATAAATGCAAACAGTGCATTTCAAAATAAATTATTTCTTTGAAAGTGAAGATAAAATATTAAACTCACCAGGTCTGGGTTTTGTATCATTTCTTCCAGAGCAACCACCACCTTCTCTCTGTCAGCTCTGAAATAAAAGAGGCAAATAAACAATAAAAAGGCATCTTTGAAAATCACATGGCCCAATTGCATCCCTTCAGGATTATAATTCAGGCAAAATGCCTAAAATTTCATTTTTAATTGGGCTCTTTAATCCTTTAATAAATGTGTCATTAAATAATTGAGCACAAATTTAAGTCTTCAAATGATATCCATTTTTGATTTTTTTTGTTGTTGTAATTGCTCATTTCTATCAAAGATTGTTTAAACCTAATCCTAGACAAAATTAACACCAACTATACATTCTAGGCAGACAATTATGACACTTAGGTAAAACAGAAGTAATGAAAAGACTATAAAATATCAAAATATAAGCTTACTTCTTGCTGTTAGGGTTCATGTTTTGACTGAGGTCTACAGACTCTAAGGAGCGGTTCTGTCCCATCCAGGCTACCAGCGATACCATGGCAACATTGAAGCTGTTGTCACGGAGATTGAGTGTTGTGACGTTGTCCAGCATTGAGATACAGCTACTGATTGCATCAGCTCCTTCTTGACCAAGCTAATGGGTAAATGAAAAGAAATGAACCGTATGTGCTAATATTAATGAGCTGACTACATTTTTTAAATTTTATTAAAAACAAAAAATCAATTCTTTTTCGTTGTCCTTCTCATAGTCATTCTCATAGTCCTTGTCATATTTCTTCAAGTAGTTCTTCTTGTAGTTCTCCTTGCAGTTCTTGTTATTCTTCGCCCTCTCCCTCTTCCTCTCCGTGACCTTGAACCCATCCCCATCCTTAATCCTTACAAGCTAAACCAAATTACCTCATTGCTGCTTAGATCAATCTCTACTCTCTCCAGGTCCTTGTTGTAACCAATGCTTTCCAAGATCTCTCTGAAAAAACAAGATATATCATCAAGGTCAATTAAAATCAATCAATCTTGATGAAACTTGATGAAAATGATAAAACAGACATAGTGAACAACTAAATTATTCATACCCTTACCTTTTTTGTAAATTGTTTCTATGTATGTGAAAAAATTGATATGTCCCAATTTACATGTATGTTTCTTGAGAATGTCACATATTCAAGCTTACATCTACAAGAATTGCACAAAACCCAGAATTCAATCAGACCACCTTTCTTTCTGAGTTACAAAAAAACACACCAAACATCAGATTTACTAGGGGTATGAATAATAATTCAGTTGTCAGTTTTCAACTGTACATGCATTTTCAGTATTAGGAGATAAATAAAGTGTAAAAGAGGCTATTGTCCTGAGGGATAATCCTAGCTTCTAATTCAATCTAACCATATACAATCCCAATTAATAAAATTATCTATTTCTTGTTAAAAAGTTTTGAAAAAATAACCAAAATGTGATAATTAATTCAAAATTCAATATTTCAGCTAAGTTGAAAAACAATGTCACATTAATCAATTCTTCAAGTTCATTCATTTCAATTATTTAAAAAAAAATTTATCCAATAATTCAAATTAAAAAAATCAATTTAAAATCAATTCATTTCCAGTCAATTTTTAGTAATCTAAATCAAAACTCAATCATGACAATTTCTGTTCTAATGAATTAACCTGACTAGTGCTGGAGGGCATCTATTCCTGGACATGTTGAGAGTCTTGAGGCTTCTGGCTGAGGTGAAGAAGTTCTTGACTTGTCTTGGCACTGCGGAATGATGTTTACTGGACAAAACAAAACATGCACAAGAGCTCATGAGAATGTCATCTCACGTCGTTTGGGGGGAAAATTACAAAACTAGAGATTATACTTGTATCTTGTACAAGAATAAGTGGTATATACTCATCTTAACATTATAATGAATATGATGTCATTACTTAAAAATATAAAAAATTCATTTGGCAATTTTTACAATTTTTTAGCAAAATTTGAGCACGCATTTATTTTGAGGTTTTACGTGTATATATTGGAATGTAATGGTCAAAAGGGTCTAGTAGTGAGTCAGCATTGGCAAGAATAGAATCAGGAACCTAAATCATGTAAAAAAAAATTGTGTTTTTAGCTATCATAAGTACATATTCCACATGGCACTACATTTTGCTGAATTATCCCATTTTCATGTTCTCTTTGTTCCAGAACATAGAGAATGAAGATATTTAAAGGCACGATGGCTAATTAGTAGTAGAGCAGTGGTCCCATAACCTGGAGGTCCCAGGTTCAATACCAATTTGATGTGCACGTGCCCTTTGGTAAGGTATTAATCCTCATTACCTAGTCCCTCAGAGAGGACTTACAGCTGCTGGTCCCCTGGTTGCTAACTTACAAGCACACACATGCTTTCTTAGCAGTCAGGTAAACCAAACCAACCAACCAAGATGAAGTCTCACCTATGAGCAAAGGTTCCCGACAGGTTGAGATGAACCATGCTTAAGAAGCAGCCTTTGTGAAGCGCTTCAAAGATGTGATTGAGAGAGCAATCCGTGTCTGCCAGGTTCAGATGGGTGATGTTGTTGGACTGGTACAGAAAGTTGTACAAGTTCTGAAAACAATAATAAATAAACATCATCATAATCAAATACTTATAAATCTTCTTTTAACTGAAATATTATCCTCTGCTCAGAGCCAGAAGGGTGTTAATTCTATGCTGAAAGTATATGTGAATAATCAATAATAGTACCCTTCTGGCTCCATAGGGAAAAAACAGTCCTTCTTCTCTTGGTAACTGGCAAAAAAAAACCAACAAAGAAGTCTGCCCTAAACTTGGCTGACATAGCAACAATACATGATTATATGAGAACTTAGAAATGTAATAACAACAAATAAAAATGGTCAATGAATAATATTCTAGTGTCGAGGGAAAGAATTGTCAGTTTTTGATTGCCTTGATTGACCGTAGTAGATTCAGGTACAGCAGTACTAACAAGTCTCAAAAACCCACATGTATTTGTATCATTATTATTTCATTGGTCAACAAGAAGGCAGACAATTGTTTCTCTGCACTATTCTAGAGACTTTTCAGTAATCAACTTTTCAATAATTCAGAAAGATGTATTTTCATGAAAAAGCGACAATTTTTTCAAATTGAATCAAATTGTATTTTCGAGGCAGTAGAGAGTGTTTTATTTTATCTATTTCTTCACAGAAAAATACATAGTTTAGTCTACTTTAGCATACATGTAACTCCCATATGTAAGATCTCTCATCAGCAAATTTTAAGAGACATACAACTGCTTATTAAAGAACTATTCCCATGTCAATTAGTAATTCAAGAAGTGCAATATTCATAGAAGTCTGTTTAAATTGCATGTGACAAATTTCTTTTCCAGTCTTTGTAGAGTTGACAATAAAGAAACAGCAGAAAAAAATGTTGAAACTTGCAAGTAAAAATATAAGTCAAAGATGAAAGGGAAAATATGACCATACATGTAGAGTACATGTACATGTAACTCAATTGCAAAAGAAAATCTTTTTAAAGTGATTGTAGTTTGCTTATAAACTAGGAAGAAATATTTTGTCTACAAACGAGTTGAATATGAGTGCACTATATTGTACTATGCAATATAGTGTGAGAAATGAACAAAGATAGAAGCTTGAAAGTCTAAGCAACATTAAAAATGTGGTACTTTGCGGAAAAGGTTTTATATTTGTTTACAGGTGAATTACAATGTTGAGATATTATGAGTGGTGGATGTACAAAATAGAAAGTGACATTTACTACTTCTACGAAATAGGCATATGATACATGAAACAAAATAGAGAAATGTTTTTTTTTTTAGTAGGTTTATTGCGTTCCTTTTGGAAGCTCTAACTGATGTACAAGCATTTGTTTCCTTCCTGTAACATCAAGTTAAATAAATGACTGACCAGAAGTGTATTTCATCCATCTCATTTAAAACTCCTCATAAATTGTACATAAAGAATACAGCATAATCATAACAATGCTTTGAATTCTATGCAAACTTCTATTACTGAAAGCAGGTCCTTTTGCTTTTAGTCAAATCTCTTTCAATCACCTGCCACCCACTGGACTTTAAATCTATTAAAGGATTCATTTAAAATAAACATACATTACATGCTTATCATTTCTAGTACTTCCTTGTTGTATAATAATAAGAGAAACTAAAGGATGTTTATAAAAAGACAATTTCCTGAAAAGTTAAGATGAGTGGGCATGATTTTGAGCCAATCATTTTCAAACTCCTCTACATCACACAATATGATGGAAATAATCTTCTTCCTCTTCTTCTACTTTTTCTTCTTCTTCTTTAGTTGCAGTACAGGCCACCGTCA